>NC_081290.1:167097348-167400378 GCF_030435805.1 Mustela lutreola | reverse complement strand
TTGCCTGGGTCAGGGTCAGCGTGAAGTCTAGGCCCAGTGTCAGGTTTACGGTCAGGATCAGGTATTGGTTTAAAGTCCACATTCGGGTCAGGGACAGGGTTATGTAGTGGTCATTGTTAGGGTCATGGTTAGGTTTAGGGTCAGGGCCAGTGTCAGGTTTAGTGTCAGGGTCTGGTATAGGCAAAGTTCAGGTTTACGGTTATGATCATAGTCAGGTATAGGGTCAGGGTTATTGTTAATGTTTAGGGTTAGTTCTACATTTAACGTTAGGTTGAGTGTTAGGGTTAGACCTCGTAAAGTCAGGGTCTGTGGTAGGGTTAGGGATTAGTGTTAGGGTTAGGTTCAGAGATAGGATTCGGGGGAGGGCCCATGTTAGTGTCAGGGTCAGGGTTACATTTAGGGTCAGAGTTAGGTTCAGTCTCACAGTCAGGGTCAGGTTTAATGTTCAGTTGATTGTCGGGGTTACTGTAAAGGTCAGGGTTAGGTTATCGTCATGTTCTGGGTAGGGTCAGGGTGAAGGTTAGCACCAGTGTCCTTTTAGGTTCAGGTTCAGGGTTTAAAGTCCACATTCGGGTCAGGGATAGGGCTATGTAGTGGTCAGGGTTAGTGTCAAGGTTAGGATTAGGGTCAGAGTCAGGGTCAGGTAAAGGTCAGGGCCAGGGTCAGGTTGAGGGTCATGCTTTGGTATAGGGTCAATGTTCGGTTCAGTGTCACAGTTAGGTTTTGGCGGTAGGGTTTGGGATTGGGGTTAGGGTTAGAGTTAGAAGTAGGGTTGTGGTTAGGGTTAGGGTTAGACAGCGTAAGGTCAGGTTTAGGGTTTGGTTTAGGGTAGGGTTTAGTGTTAGGGTCAGGGTCAGCATGAGGTGTAGGTTCCGGGTCCTTATTAGGGTCCTGGTGAGAGTTACCATTAGGTTTAGGGTTAGGGTCAAGCACACAGTCACGGTCAGGGTTAGGGTTAGGGACCGGGTTAGGTCAGCGTCAGGGTTAGGATTAGGGTCAGGGTCAGGGTCCTGGTTAGGTTTGAGTCATGGTTATGGTAATGTCAGAGTTAGGTTTAGGTTCAGGGTCCACATCAGGGTCAGTGTCAGCCTTAGGTTTAGGTTTAGGGTTCAGGTCTGGATCACAGTCAGGGACAGTGTCAGGGTCATGGTCAGGGCTTGGGTTAGAGTTTGGGGTAGGCTCACAGTAAGTGTCAGGATCAGGGTTAGTGGTAACTGTTAGGGTTAGCCCGGCTTCTGGGTCATGGACCCATCTCTTCAAGGTCTCAGGATAAACCCTTGGCAGAAGGGTCTAGACCCTACACCCAATCCCACTTAACCAGCATCAACCTGGGGTGTGAACATGACTTGCCCACCAGACATCTAACCCCTCATCAGCCTGATCCTGCTTGGGGCATCTCCCCCCAGGATGGCATGGCCAGATCCTCATGGCGGAACACCGCCCCTTCACAGAATCTGGGCAGCGGGGGATACCTCGCTTGCTCATGGCAGAATGCAGCCCCCTCACAGAAGCTGCGCTGGCTGGAAGCCTGGCCGGCCCAGGGCGGAATGCCGCCTGCTTCAGGAAAGCGGAGCACCCGGGAACGCCAGGTTAGCTCAGGGTGGAATGAAAACCGCCTGCCTCCGTTATCCGCCATGGAGCCTTTCTCTTCCCAGAAGTGCCCTTGTTAGTTAGAAGAGTTCTTTCAATGTGCTTGTTTAACTATAAACTTTATCCTCCTTCTTGCTTGTCAGCAAGATGGGATTAACATTTGACCTTCCTCAATCCTTCTATTGGCTATTGTATTCTATCCAATAAAAGTGAGACACTGGAGTTGCTCCTGGCAGCCGTCCTTTTCGACTGTTGTCCCCTGCTCCCAGTCTTTTGCAGCTGACTGGTTCATGCCTAATTCTTCTCTCGTCGCCGACTGGAAGCGGCACCCAAGCTTTCTTGGGCTTCCTGTTTTTGGTGTTCTGTTTCACTCATCTCTGCCACCGCCCCCAGGTCCTCAAAATGGTTTTCTATTGTATCTTCCAGAAAACTTCTGATGTCCTCTTTAGTATGTAGGCTACATCAGTAGGGAATAGCGTTAAAACCTCTTCTGTTCCATGTGGATATTCACGTCATTGAGCACCGCTTGGTCAAAGTCTGCCCTTTTCTGTTGGTCTGTTTTCTCTGGTCATTTCAGGAGTCCTTTTGTAAGAAATCCTATCCCATCAGATGCTCCTCTCACTCTCTTTCTCCCTTACTCTTGATCTGGCTTCTTTCTTCAGATTTGCCGGGGAATGATGAGTCCTTTTCATTCCTATGAAAATAGAAGAATTGGCTGATCCACAGATACCATTTTTAGTGATATACAAGTGTATATATAATAACTGATATGGAGATGTACATGTACACCTACATATATATTCTTTAATCTATAAAGTATGGAGGTTGGATTAAGTCTGAAGTCTCTCGTACAGCTTGATAACCTGTGACTCTTTGATCGATTACTTCCATTTTCCCACAGGTCAGAGAAACGGGAAAAAATGCACATATGAACATATGTAGCACGTTAAAACATGATCACAAATCCTATGACTCCCTATTCCCTTTGATTCACATGGGCTATGTGACTGTTAAACAGTGAAAGAAAGTGTCAGTTTCAGGCCCAAGTCCAAAAGGAACCCCTCTCTTGGAACATTTGCTATTGGAGCTCTGAGTGGACAGGAAAGAAGTCCAACAACCTTGTTACAAAGACTGCGCGGAAGTGGAGGGCCATCTGAGCCCTCCATGCCTGAGTGACAGGCATGTGCATGAAGTCATCCTAAATCCTCTAGACCAAGCAGCCACCTGCTGAAGGCCACCACCCACTGACCTCAGTTAATGCCGTATTAAGCATAAAAATTGCCCCATGTGATCCTGCCCTAATTTCTGACCCCCAAAACATATGTAATATGACAAAAGGGTTGTTTTAAGCCCCCAAATTTTGAAGTCATTACATAACTAATTGGGTAACATGGCAAATACGTATCCAAAATAATGTAAATCAAGGAATATGTTTAAAGGCACCAAGTTATCTTAAAAAGTTCTCTGAACACACAGAAAAACAGAAAGAGACCCATAACTACAGAGAACAAATTGATCGTTTCCAAAGAGGAGGCAGCGGGTGGACAGGCAAAATGCGTGAAATACAGTGGGAGATAACAGGCTTCCAGTTACAAAATTAATAAGTTGCAGGACGAAAGGCACAGCATAGGGAATATGTTTGGTAGTACAGTACAGCGAGCGCAGCATAACGTACAGACTTGTCAAATCTTGTTGTTTTATATCTGAAACTAATGCAACATTGTGGGTCAGCTATACTTCAATTAAAAAATCAAAGGAAGTTTAAAATAATTAAAAGTGAGCTCTGTTATCCAAATAGGACATACGAGATGGATTTCCCATCATACCATAAATTGAAAACGACTTCTCTTGATAGAACAATGCTTTCCTTAGTCTTAGTCCCTACTCCCTCCACAAAAAACAAAAACAAACAAACAAACAAACAAAAAAAAAAACAAAAAAAAACTACTTTCGAAAAACATCTTGGTATTTTGAAAATTATAACTGCAGTGAGTGATTAGAGTGAAAACAAACTGATAATCCACGTTTCCTCATTTCTTATCCCTTTTATGAAGATGAACAGTAAAATCATATGTAAGAATTAACCAGAGAGAGGTCTATTTTCCACTCACTATAATCAAGCTGGAATTCTCAACGATTATTTAGTATTAGTTGATTCTGGTGGCAAATGCAAATATGGTTTCACTTCTTGGGCACATGAGGAAGATTTGGTCGGTGAAACAGACATATCAGGTTGGCCCAGGCCTGCACTTCCAGGGTTTGGAAAATTGCAAGATACAACCTGACACTTAAAACTTCCCATCAACAACTACCGCTGCCCCCCAACATCTTGTTTCTTCCCACAGACAGCTCATACTGAGACACTGTCAGGGTCAAGCTAAAGGGGGATGCCCACAAACTAGGTGGGAAATGAGAGGATGCAACTGCAGCTCTGTGGGGATGCCTAAGGCCACTGAATGCCCCGTCATGATTCTCCAGCACAGATGGGGGCAGCCTGCACCACGTGGGTAGAGCTCTAGGACACAGAATGTACTGGAGTGGCAGTCAACAAACAAATGTGTTTGTGTAATATATAAACCCCATAGGGTTGTCAATTTGTGGGATTCACTTTTTCTAACTGTTCACCCCATGACATACAATTTCAGGAAACCCAGAGCCCATGGATTATTGTTAAGGGCACATTCGGACTCAATCAAAGTGTAACTAAGCGTAATCATACACATAAATACAAATATCATTAAAAAAATCAATACCACCTCAAACGTTCTTTTTTATTCCCAAATGAACTTTTATGGGTTTTAAGATCAATTAATGTGCTTATAGAACTGGTAAAAAAACAGTCACTGATGAAATTTTAAAATTACCACTCTGCTTTCCCTAATTCCTGTTGATGTACTTTTATCTCACACAAAAATGAATTACTAAGGAATAAATCACACTTCACTGAACACGTTTCAGCTGAAATGATGCACCAAGATGTACAGCTTTGGTCAGGCTTATACTGCTGTTGTCAACATAGTATATGGGGTGTAAGAGCTACTGTGTTTTCCTTCTCCCATGAATATTAGTCCTAACAGACTCTTCACGTGGAAAGAAAACTTAGTCTAGAAGGTACACTAATTCCTCTTCTCCCTGGTGAAAAATACTGTCAGAGGTATTAGTTTTAGACAGAGAAGCAAGTTCACTTTGGAAAAAAGCACACACACACACACAAAACCCTCCAACATGACCTTTAATACAGTGATAAGGGTGAAAGTGTAAACTTCATTTGGAAACAGCACTCAAAATACTGTTTTGAAGGGCCTTTACAACAGCGGTATACTCTTTGAAAAGATTTTTCAGATCAACTGATTGAATCATATTTAATTTACCTAGGGACAATTAGATAAAATTTAAAATTCCAAACAAAAACTTTTAGGACACAAATAAAATTATATGTGCTTTTATTCCCGCAACTATCTCCAAAATCTAATATTCAATGGTTTAAATTGCTGCATTTCTCATTTGCAATGCAGACACATGTGAGATGAGGTGTGAGGCATAAAAGGGAGTACAGGAGGCAACTGATCAGCTGAATAGCGACTGCCCCAAAGATGACCATATCCTGAGCCCAAGAAGCTCTGAGTACTTCACCTTACCTGGCAAATGGGATTTAGCAAGCATGATTAAATTAAGGTGTGAGGGGGGAGAGTTTATCCTGGATTACCTCGGTGGTCCCAATGTAATCATGAGAATCCATAAGGAGACAGGAGGATCAGAATCAGAAGGCAATGTGAAGTTGGAAACAGAGGGATAAAAGGTGGTGCAATGAAGGGCCACAAGTCAGGGAATGCAGGTAGCTTTAGAAGCAGGACAAGGCAAGAAAGTGGATTCTCCTCTAGAGCCTACAGAAGGAACACAGGCTGCTAACACCCTGATTTTACCACACTGAGACTGATTTTTGAACTTCTGACCTCCAGAACTGCAAGATAATCAATTTGTGTTGTTTCAAGCCACTGAGAATTTGTCATTTGCTACAGTGGCACTAAAAAACTACTAGAACTCACTGAGACATATTGAGTCTGTACAATGGCAGGGACCATTTCTAGGTAGGACTATCTTCAGGGTGTGGTAGTACTGGGTCTGGAGAGTTGACTGCCAGCATCCTTCCTCCCTCCCCCTTCCTGAACCCCAGTGCACTGTGTGCCTCCTCCACTGCAGCCCAGGTGACTCACAGGAAGCTGGCCCCATCCACACTACAGGGAAGGGTTCTGTCATGGAAGCCAGTCATGTTCCTCCTGGGCCATTCACACAACCAGCTGCACGACAGTCAGTGCCTTGTTACTGTTCTACGAGAGACAGTAACCTAGGATGTCCCACACACACAAACGGGAAGGGCTTTACAGAAATATCTGGGTTGTCTCTGAATGTGAACAAGGAAAGCAGTGCCCCCACTGCGGGCAGCCATCACACAGTCAGCAGGGGGTGGAAGACAAACTGGCCAGAGGGAAAGGGCAGAGTAGGGAAAAATGGAGAAAATCATGGAGACAGTGTGAATAAAACACATTCTCTGCAAGCCCTGCCATGAGCTGCTTCTTCATGAGATTGAAGGGTTTTTTTTTGTTGTTGTTTTGTTTTTGTTTTTATTTTTTTTAATCTTTAATGCAGTTTGAGTTAGGATGAGACAACCATCCAAACTGATTCAGGACGTCAGACTTTACGGAAACTAAGAAAGCCAGATAATAAAAGTAGATGACTCACATGTGTGATAAGTTTCCTTTCCAACTAAGGGCGGGGGGGAAACTAGAACCTTGAGTTTGTGGTTATTCCGCTATTCTTGCTATTTTTCATCACTCAAATGTATTTTTCAAGAATGAGGAACTTATTCTCAATGAATACAGTGATGGTTCCCTGAAAATTTGTAACCAAGTAGGGAACAGAGTCTCTAAACAGATTGTTTTGAATTGACTTAACAATCACACAAGATAGACTGTAAAATTTATTAAAGAGTGGGGCTGAGTTTCTTATATATGATTTCAGGCAAATTTTTGTCTACCTGATGATTTTTAGTTTTTGTCTACAGGGTGAGTGAATAAAGGTGTCTCAACATGGTCCAGAACTAATGGTGTTCCCTGGCTCACTATGAAATCCAGGGTCATTTCTGTTTCCTTTTCCATGAACTTCTCCTTCCTCTCATTTGGTCTGTTTTTTAATCGGACTGTTTGTCTTCTTCTCAATTTGTAGGCACGTCAGAGACATGAACTCCTTGAACAGCTGATGTTACAGATGCTTTTCACAGCCTGTTGCCCACATGCAGCTTTACTCTTTTTTGATATACAAATCTTTTTCAAATTTTTAAAATAAAGTGGCATTTCATTTCTTCTATGGTCTGTGGGTCTTATTTCTACCTAAGGTAGTCTACCACTTCCCAATATTTGCTAATATTTTTAAAACGTTAAATGTAATTTTATATATATCTGACCTATCAGATGATATAAAATTTTTGGAGAAAATATGACATGTTTTTTTGATCTTGGTTGAAGGTATTAATAAAGAGCAACTGTTTGTATTATTTGTATTGTGATATCTTAGTTAATAAACATGAATAACTGGTATAAAATATGTTTTTTTAAAAATTTTATTTATTTACTTGACAGAGATCACAGGAAGGCAGAGAGGCAGGCAGAGAGAGAGGAATGGAAGCAGGCTCCCTGCTGAGAAGAGAGCCCACTGTGGGACTCAATCCCAGGAACCTGGAATCATAACCTGAGCCGAAGGCAGAGATTTTAACCCACTGAGCCACCCAGGCACACTAAAATATGTTTTTTTTTATATACAGAATTATAGTTCTTGCCAAAATATGGAACTAGCTGGAACTGAATGCCTCCTTCAAAGTCAGCTCTGGAGAAATTATGCAAGTGTAATATGGAACTATTTAGGATATGAACCAAAAACAAAGAAATGATGATAAATTCCTTAAAAGACTCAAAGTTGCTCTTGACTGGTATGTTTCAAGCTCTATTCCTGGTTTGAGGACAGGTCTTAATAGGCCTGTCACTGTAGAAATCAGCTGGATGTTTAGAGGCTATCAGAACTGTACAAAAACCTTGAAGGGGTAAAGACTTGAAAATTCTTTAGAGAGATTAGCTCCCTAAGGCATTATTCATCCACACATTTTCCTCCAAACAATTAAGACTGATGGATGAGGGGCACCTGAGGGGCTCTCTCATCATGTGGGTGGTGGGTTAAGCCTCTGCCTTCATCTCAAGTCATGGTCTCTGGGTCCTGGGATCCAGCCCCACATCGGGCTCTGCTCAAAAGGAAGCCTGCTTCCCTCCCTGCTTGCCTGCCTCTCTGCTTACTTGTGATCTCTCTCTCTCTCTGTGTCCATTAAATAAATAAAATCTTAAAAAAAAGGCTGGTGGATGCTAAATTATGAAAACTGCTCCCTCCAAATGATGCTTCTTCATAAGGATTTAAGAATTTAAAATTGTAAGAATTTAAATTTGTAACTTGATCGTAGGATTTATCTTATAGAATAACATCAAGTGAAGGCAGTTATTAATAGTTCTGAAGTATGTGTGATTCTGAATTCTTGGCCTCATAAGTAAATCTATTTTTAATAAATTATTATTTAATATAAAATAATATTTATAATATATAACATATATAATATATATAATAAATTCATTCATTCATTTATTATTTATTTATTTATTATTTATTATTATTATTTATTCATTTATTAACTCAAACACAAGAAAATAAATGACCTAATTGAAAAATTGGTAAGGACTGGAACAGATAACTCACTTAAGAAGATACTGAGATGGCAATAATGATATGAAAAGATGCTGTGATCATCCACAGCATGTCTAATTAAGGAATTGTAAATTAAAAGAACAATGAGGGGCAACTGGATGGCTCAGTGGATTAAGCCGCTACCTTTGGCTCAGGTCATGATCTCAGGGTCCTGGTATCGAGTTCCACGTTGGGCTCTCTGCTCAGCAGGAGCCTGCTTCCCTTTTTCTCTCTCTCTGACTGCTTCTCCGTCTTCCTGTGATCTCTCTCAGTCAAATAAATAAATAAAATCTTTTTAAAAAATAAATAAATAAATAAAACAATGATATATCGCTACACAACTATTAGAATGGCTAAAATCCAAAATACTGACAACATAAAATGCTTTTGACAATGAGGAACAAGAGAAACTCTCATTCATTCTGGTGAGAACACCAAAATGGTGCTACCACTTTGGAAGACAGTTGGGCAGTTTCTTACAAAACTAAAAATATTCTTACCATATGATCCAGCAATCGTGCTCCTTGGTACTCACCCAAAAGAGCGAATAGAGACAGTTGGCTGTTTAAACCAAAGTACAACTCACTGAGAGAATCGCCGCATTATTTATTGGGGTAGAAAAGACCTGGAATGTAGAAAGACAAATTTGGAAAGGAAAAAATAGAATCACTAACAGACCTCATGCCTTGCACAGCCAGTGGCTAGAATCCCTGCCTCATGAGACCCTGAGGTAGCAGGCTGCTAGAACCATCTCAACTATGTTAGTCTATCTTGGAAGCCAACCAGTGTTTGCCCAGTTAAGAGCACGGTAACAATCAGTCACGTTATGTTATAATGACTTTCGACATCTTTAAAAGCCTTGTCAAGTTCCTTTTTGAGTAACCCTCACCCCACCCTTAGAGAAATTTATCTGTGGTTCACTCTTTGAAATACTCACTGTTGTTAGACATTTACCATAGCCAAAAAAAAAAAAAAAAAAGAAAAGAAAAAGCTTTTTATTAACAAAGTGTTCAGAAGGGGGCGCCACTGTAAACAATGAGAGTTTTCGCTGCTGGGACAACTTTGTTGCAGAAACAGCTGAAAGCAATCAGGTCAGACAGAGCCAAGGGCTGGAGGGATTTTTAAAATTACAAAAACGGAATCAAATCAAACCAAAACAAAAATCATAACCAATGGCCAAGATTTCAAGTTTGCTACTAAAGGTATGACATTCTCCTAACACATAGGTGTGAGTTGATCAATATATTTATATATTTATATTTGAAAAAGAAGGAACTATTTGATGCAGCAAATCCACGTTGATTAAAAATTACCAGATATGGGGCTCCTGGGTGGCTCAGTGATTTAGGCCTCTGCCTTCGGATCAGGTCATGATTTCAGGGTCCTGGGATGGAGCCTCACATCAGGCTCTCTGCTCAGCGGGGAGCCTGCTTCCCCCTCTCTCTCTGCCTGCCTCTCTACCTACTTGTGATCTGTCAAATGGGTAAATAAGATCTTTAAAAAAAGAATTACTAGGTGTGAAATACATCGAGGGTATGGGAAGGAAAATGATTTCACCTGATCAGACAAGGAAGTGGTTGAAGCCTGTATTAAAGTGCTATAAAAAGAGTAAAGACCTGGGAAATATATGGGGAAAAAATCCCTAGAAAAACAGGAATAATAACTGGCAGCTCTTTACTGATTCAGATCCTGCAGTAGGCAAAGAAGAGCTGGTTTTAGCCAGAGGTTGATCTCCGTTTGTCTTCATGATCTGGCATTTCCTGCAAGCCAGGCATGGGGCTCTGCACTAGAGCTGCAAACGCTGGGGGGCCCTCACTGTCCCTTTTCTCTTCTCAGGGGGACTACGGGCATGTCCATGGTGCAGTGTGACAGGCTTTACCACAGGGAGAGAAAAGACTGCCAAGGGTAGGTTGGAGCTGGGAAAAGCTACTGAGGAACAGATTTTCAGGGGAGGTGATAGACAAGGGCAAAGCGAAGAATGAGGATGAGTGTGTCAAGATTCAAAGTGCCAGGAGGCAGCACAGTGCATTCGGGAAACTACAGCAAGTTCATGATAACCGACAGCTGATCTGGCAGCATCACCTGGGGATAGAGGCTTAGCCCCGGGTTAACACTGGGGTGAGATGGTTTGTATAATATGCCGAGGAGGTGAGGTACTACACAGTGGGGTTACAGGGAGCTACCGGAGGATTTCAAATATCAGAGTCGTAACCATAATAGAGTATTTAATTGCATCCTAACTTTCATCAAGGGTAAGATGCAGTATAGTTTATGTTCGACTAAGAAAGAGAAATGCTGTCAGTTAAACTAGGATATGTCCTCAAGTGCAAGGTGAGTGCCACCTTAAGAGATATTAAAATGGGGGGGGGAGGACAAATCTTAGAACAAGTAAACTGTGGTACTAGAATAATTAAGAAAGGTCGAACACTTGGATCAACAAAATAAGTGATTATTGCTTACCATGTGCACCCAACTACATTAAGTCTCAGAACAAGAGACATTCTCATCTTGATGCCTCGCAGCTGTTAGACCCAAGGTACAGAGGGCAGTAGCCAACGACCAGCAGGCCCCAAGTGCCATGTGCAGACTCTAAGAGCAACTGCCTTTGAGAGAGGAAACGGTTGAGAGTGGGCTTTCTGAGCTGGGAAAGTAGGAAAATTGACACAGAATCGGAATTGATGCCCCTACATGACAGAGTTGGTGAAACTTCCCTTCTCAGAGAACTTGAGGCTCCTCAGAAATGTATTTTTCATTTTGGACGGAACATTCAAGATAAATATGATCTCTTCGAGTTCCTGGTTCTCTCATCAGGACTGTTTCTTAGGCTTCACTGGCACAAGAAAAGGGTTTTGATAGTCCAGGGTAAATCCTGACAAAACCAAAGCACGGTATCTATGAAAAAGATATCTCAGAAGAGAACAACAGATAAAAGGCCAGACCGACCTGACCCTGCAGGATAGGTAAGGTTGGTCCGGAAAATGGGGTAGAGGGGAAGTGCCCATCTCCTGCTAGAAGAGCTAGAGAAGACCCCTTCCCGAGAGACCACCAGGAGAGGAGAGCAGTAGGTGCTGATGATGAAGAATATTTTAATCAGCAGAGAAGGTCAAAATGACAAAGATCCAGGATCAGAGTAAACCTATGGGATTAAAAAATAAAAAATAAATAAAAGATTTTTTTTGAATTGGCTTTTTTTTTAAAATGAATTAAAACAAAAGTCCTTTTTAAGAGACAGTTGGCTGTTTAAACCAAAAGTACAACTCACTGAGAGAATCGCCGCATTATTTATTGGGGTAGAAAGGACCTGGAATGTAGAAAGACCCATTTTGTAGAGGAAAAAATAGAATCACTAACAGGCCTCATGCCTTGCACAGCCAGTGGCTAGAATCCCTGCCTCATGGGATCCTGTGCTAGCAGGCCGCTAGAACCATCTCAACTATGTTAGTCTATCTTGGAAGCCAAAAAGTGTTTGCCCAGTTAAGAGCATGGTAACAATCAGTCACGTTCTGTTATAATGATTGTCGATATCTTTAAAAGCCTTGTCAAGTTCCTTTTTGAGTAACACTCACCGCACCCTTAGAGAAATTTATCTGAGGTTCACCTCTTTGAAATACCTCACTGTTGTTCCACATATACCATAGCCAAAAAAAAAAAAGAAAAAGAAAAAGAAAAAGCTTTTTATTAACAAAGTGTTCAGAAGGGGGCGCCACTGTAAACAATGAGAGTTTTCGCGCTGGGACAACTTTGTTGCAGAAACAGCTGAAAGCAATCAGGTCAGACAGAGCCAAGGGTTAGAGGGATTTTTAAAATTACAAAAACCGAACCAAAACACCAAAACAAAAATCATAACCAATGGCTAAGATTTCAAGTTTGCTACTAAAGGTATGACATTCTCCTAAGACTTGCGTGTGACTTGATCAATATATTTATATATTTATATTTGAAGAAGCAGGAACTATTTGATGCAGCAAATCCACGTTGATTAAAAATTACCAGATATGGGGCTCCTGGGTGGCTCAGTGGTTTAGGCCTCTGCCTTCGGCTCAGCTCATGATTTCAGGGTCCTGGGATGAAGCCCCACATCAGGCTCTCTGCTCAGGGGGGAGCCTGCTTCCCCGTCTCTCTCTGCCTGCCTCTCTACCTACTTGTGATCTGTCTGTCAAATGGGTAAATAAGATCTTTAAAAAAAGAATTACTAGGTGTGAAATACATCAAGGGTATGGGAAGGAAAATGATTTCCCCTGATCTGACTAGGTAGTGGTTGAAGCCTGAATTAAAGTGCTATAAAAAGAGTAAAGACCTGGGAAATATAGGGGGAAAAAATCCCTAGAAAAACAGCAATAATAACTGGCTGCTCCTTAATGATCCAGATCCTGCGGTAGGCAAAGAAGAGCTGGTTTTAGCCAGAGGTTGATCTCCGTTTGTCTTCATGATTTGGCATTTCCTGCAAGCCAGGCATGGGGCTCTGCACTAGAGCTGCAAATGCTGGGGGGCCCTCACTGTCCGTTTTCTCTTCTCAGGGGGACAACCGGCATGCCCGTGGTGCAGTGTGACAGGCTTTACCACACGAGGGAAAAGACTCCCAAAGGTCGGTTGCAGCTGGGAAAAGCCACTTAGGAACAGATTTTCAGGGGAGGTGATAGACAAGGGCAAAGCGAAGAATGAGGATGTGTGTGTCAAGATTCAAAGTGCCAGGAGGCAGCACAGTGCATTCGCGAAACTACAGCAAGTTCATGACAACTGACAGCTGATCTGGCAGCATCACCTGGGGATGGAGGCTGAGCCCCAGGGTTAACACTAGGGTGAGATGGTTTGTATAATATGCTAAGGAGGTGAGGTACTACACTGTGGTGTCACAGGGAGCTACCGGAGGATTTCAAATATCAGAATCGTAACCATAATAGAGTATTTAATTGCATCCTAGCTTTCATCAAGGGTAAGATGCACTATCGTTTATGTTCGACTAAGAAAGAGAAATGCTGTCAGTTAAACTAGGATATGTCCTCAAGTGCAAGGTGAGTGCCACCTTAAGAGATATTAAAATGGGGGCGGGGAGGACAAATTTTAGAACAAGTAAACTGTGGTACTAGAATAATTAAGAAAGGTCGAACACTTGGATCAACAAAATAAGTGATTATTGCTTACCATGTGCACCCAAATATATGAAGTCTTAGAACAAGAGACATTCTCATCTTGATGCCTCGCAGCTGTTAGACCCAAGGTACAGAGGGCAGTAGCCAACGACCAGCAGGCCCCAAGTGCCATGTGCAGACTCTAAGAGCAACTGCTTTTGAGAGAGGAAACGGTTGAGAGTGGGCTTTCTGAGGTAGAGAATTATTAGCTGGGAATGTAGGAAAATTGACACAGAATCGGAATTGATGCCCCTACATGACAGAGTTGGTGAAACTTCCCTTCTCAGAGAACTTGAGCCTCCTTAGAAATGTATTTATCATTTTGGATGGAACATTTAGGATAAATATGATCTGTTCGAGTTCCTGGTTCTCTCATCAGGACTGTTTCTTAGGCTTCACTGGCACAAGAAAAGGGTTTTGATAGTCCAGGGTAAATCCTGACAAAACCAAAGCACGGTATCTATTTAAAATTAACCACTCAGAAGAGAACAAGAGATAAAAGGCCAGGCCGACCTGACCCTGCAGGATAGGTAAGGTTGGTCCGGAAAATGGTGTAGAGGGGAAGTGCCCATCTCCTGCTAGAAGAGCTAGAGAAGACCCCTTCCCGAGAGACCACCAGGAGAGGAGAGCAGTAGGTGCTGATGATGAAGAATATTTTAATCAGCAGAGAAGGTCAAAATGACAAAGATCCAGGATCAGAGTAAACCTATGGGATTAAAAAATAAAAAATAAATAAAAGATTTTTTTGAAAGGACTTTTTTTAAAAATGAATTTAAACAAAATTCCTTTTTAAGAGACAGTTGGCTGTTTAAACCAAAAGTACAACTCACTGAGAGAATCGCCGCATTATTTATTGGGGTAGAAAGGACCTGGAATGTAGAAAGACCCATTCTGTAGAGGAAAAAATAGAATCACTAACAGGCCTCATGCCTTGCTCAGCCAGTGGCTAGAATCCCTGCCTCATGAGACCTATGCTAGCAGGCCGCTAGAACCATCTCAACTATGTTCGTCTATCTTGGAAGCCAACAAGTGTTTGCCCAGTTAAGAGCACGGTAACAATCAGTCACGTTATGTTATAATGACTGTCGATATCTTTAAAAGCCTTGTCAAGTTCCTTTTTGAGTAACCCTCACCCCACCCTTAGAGAAATTTATCTGTGGTTCACCTCTTTGAAATACCTCAGGAATTTTGCAAATGTTTGCTGAACAGCTTAAGCACTATTATTTTAAAATTAGTGTGCATATCTGTTTTCTGAAGATATATTAATTTATTTTATTGAGTTATTACAAAACCAAATAATTTCCTCTTATTTAAGTGGCAGGTAAATAGAACTCTTTTTAATTTAAATCAAATGGCTTTTTAGGGAAAATATACTAAAAATTCTGAAACTTGTATTGCTTATGAATCTTTTATTGGAATCCTTATCAAGTTGTATTTTTCAAGTTTTTCCTAAATAATCTTCAATGAATTGAAAATATCTTTTGGATTTTATTCAAGGCTATTAACACACAATTTCACTTTGTTAAATATAGTGCTAAACGTTCAACCAAAACGTTGTGTCTTTTTTTTTCCAACACCACATCCTCCATCTACTGACTGGATTCTCTCCCCAACTAGCACATATATACCATTGTCTATCTTTAGGATAAGTAAGGGTCATCTTTTGTCTTTATTCTATTCCTCGTATGCTTCTGAACTTGTTGAATTTTAATATAGTCACACCATAAGCATCACATATTTGATTCCCCTTTCAATAGTAAACAGTGCACAACCAGAGCATACCTTCAAAGCTACCAATATACTTACTCTGATATATTATTTTTGTATTTTTGTAAATTAAAATAATTAAATAATAGAACAAGAGTTTCATGTGGTAGGTGTTGTAAGTTTTACCCAAACTGACTTTTGTCAAACTCGTTTTTGTCATCATATATGTCAAATAGTTTTCTCAGGTTTATTTTTAGAATATCCTTGTATAATGAATATTTACACTGATATCTAGTATAAAAATCTTGCAATTTATTTTAGAAACATTAAGATATTGAAAATCAATCTATTTCTTTAATTCATTAAAGACATTTTTGGCTTGTTTCCAGTACTTTCTTACTGGTTAAAAAATGAATTTGAAGTAGTCTGAATTTCATTATTATATGGCACTTTCCCTTTGATGAATACAAAGACGATATTCTATATTAGCTATCTGAGAAGAATATATTTTTTTAATATTATTTATTTGTGAGTGAGAGAGAGCACAAGCAGGGGGTGCAGCAGGGGGAGGGAGAAGCAAACTCCCGGCTAAGCAGGGAATCTGTTGCAGAACTGAGTCCCAGGACCCTAAGATCACGACCTGAGCTAAAGGCTCAGGCGTTTAACTGACTGAGACACCCAGGTGTCCCAATCTGAGAAGAGTTCTGTATGTTATTCCTATTCATATGAAGTTTAAAGTCTAGGTAATTAACTTAATATTTTAGTGGCTATTACATAGATAGCACTATGTTCCAGGCAGAGAGTAAGAAACAAATATTAAATCAACCATATTCTATGCATTCTAAATGAAAATAATTAATCAATCATAATAAATCCTTCTATTTATGGAATATCAACTTATAAGCTTTCCTCCCTATGAACAATGCCAAATACCAGAATGAAGGGTCATCTAATACAAATAAAGGGTAGAATTAAAGAATTCTCGTAAGCCATTAAATTTTGAAAAATGGTGCTATATTGTTGCTGAGTTGTGGTTTTCAGTTACATAATATCTGATAAGTGTAGAAGTAACATGAGTGTTACGTGAGATGAGAAATGGTATATAATTAAGATATTTTTAAAGGTACAGATAAATACAAATTTGTAAACATAGCATTATGGAGGAATAAAAATAAATGATAGCTACACACTCTAAAGTGAATAAATCTTGGAAAGTTAATAGAGAATTAAAACAAGGACAGTGCAAAAAGTATGGTATATTTTTATGAAGTTCAAACAAATTCTGTGAAACCGTAGATGGACTTAAAGATACTATTATGTATCAAATATTGTAAAAATTAAGCAAGGAAGTAGCAAACATGAAATAACCAAAGCATACAAACTTGGGTAGTTACAATACGTGTGATCATGTTCTACTTCATAAAGAGATGAAGTAACTAGACTTTTTAGAAGTTAATAAAACTTTGCCTGTTATTTCTTAGTAATATAAAATATATGGTTTTCTAACAAAAACGCTTATCTTAAAAATATTTAAAAATAAATTTCAGGCTACTCATAAGGTTCTATTTACTTTTCCACTGAAGGAAAAGCTGGTGGTTGTAGTTGTAGTTGTTTGTTTGTTTTAGTCTCCTCCTAGTTTTTATTATTATAATGTGGAATGAGGAATGTTAGATTGAAAAGTGAATTATTTTATAGACAAAAATCATTACTTGATTCACCTCCTGGTACAGCAGATGGAACTCCTGAAAATATGCCCTTTTTCCTTATGGAAGAGTAACAGCTATGCTTACGTCTGAAACATACTTGGTGGTTGCCCTAAATAGTGACACCATAGTAAACATTTTGAATATTTGCAATTAATTTTTATAGTCATAGGGCTCCAAAAGGCACTGCTGGTATCTTAGCAGGTATTTCAATAAAGCTAAAAGTTGACTGACTGTTTAAAAATATTAACAAGGCACAAAACATGGCAGAAGTACTGTCCTCAGATATTATTTTTTTCCATATGCTCCTGATTCCAGACATGAAAGTTATTTTTTTAAATTTTTGTTATAAAAGATTTTATTTATTTATTTGACAGAGATCACAAGTAGGCAGAGTCAGGCAGAGAGAGAGGAGGAAGCAGGCTCCCTGTTGAGCTGAGAGCATGATGTGGGACTTGATACAAGGATCCTGGGATCATGACCTGAGATGAAGGCAGAGGCTTTAACCCACTGAGCCACCCTGCGCCCCCATGACAAGTTATTTTTGATAGATATATATACAATGTATTTTCCAGTTATAAGAAAAATGGTTCTGCTATTTTTAAACTTTTTAATAAATTACATAATTTTTTAAAATTAAAATTTTATTTTTTAATGTTTTACTTTTCTTCTCTTTTTTTAAAGATTTTATTTATTTATTTGACAGACAGAGATCAGAAGTAGGCAGAGAGGCAGGCAGAGAGAGAGAGAGAGAGGGAAGCAGGCTTCCTGCGGAGCAGGGAGCCCGATGCAGGGCTCGATCCCAGGACCCTGAGATCTTGACCCGAGCCAAAGGCAGCAGCCAAAACCACTGAGCCACCCAGGCGCCCCAATGTTTTACTTTTCAATATACTACTTAGAATATAAAACCTATTCCTGTTGGTAAGAAGTTTACCGTTTAAAAAATGGTAATTTTCTCATTGTGTCTTCCCCTCTCATTGCTTTATTTTGAATAAAAAATTTCACAATAAACATAACTGATGCTTTCCTTTTGATAGTCCCTCTGTTGGTCATATTGTATATGAGCCATGACAATAAGTTTTACAAAATTTATTCATGTTTGTTGATATGTTTTATCATAACTAATTTTCCCTCCCTTATCTAGATTCCCCAGCTTTCAGACAGGTGGACACTTCAATAAACCATACCCAAGGGATGTATCAAGTACTTCTTAGACATCTCTCAGATCCTTGAGGTCTCATTTTGCTTAATATTATCAATCTTATTTTAAGTTTATATGGAGAGGCAAAGTCTCACAATAGTCAACATAGTGTTGAAGGAGAACAAAGACTGAGGACTGATTTCAAAGTTTACCATAACGATAGGGCGCCTGGGTTGCTCAGTGGGTTAAGCCTCTACCTTCGGCTCAGGTCATGATCCCAGGGGCCTGGGATCGAGTCCTGCATTGGTCTCTCTGCTCAGCAGGGAGCCTGCTTCTCCTCATCTCTCTCTCTGTCTGTCTCTCTGCCTATTTGTGATCTCTCTCTCTGTCAAATAAATAAATAAAATCTTTTAAAAAAAGTATACCATAACGATAATTGTAAGCAAGATATTGTAATATCACAGAAAGACTAGATTAAAGGAACGGAATATATATTATCAATTATATTTTATATTTAATATAAAAGCAAAAGCAATACAAGAGAGCAAAATACAATCTTTTAAACAAATGGTTCTGGAGTAATGGTGAAGCTAAATGTAAAAATATAAAATAAAAATACAATAAAATAATAAAATAAAATAAATCCAGGAAGATATCATACACTCTTCACAAAAATTAACTCAGATTGGATTATAAACCTAAACATGAAACATGTAGAAGGTAATATGGAAGAAAATTTAAATGACCTTGGTTTTGGAAATAACTTTAGCTACCAAAGCACAAGCACTGAATTTAAAAATGTCTACTCTGTGAAACACAATGCCAAGAGAATGAAAAGGCAAAGCACAGACTATGAGAAAAAATTTGCATAATACACATCTGGCAAAGGACTGTTAATCAAAAATATAAAAAGACCCCTTAAATCTCAACAATGGGGGAAAAACCTGATTAAAAATGAGCTAAAGATATTAGCAGATACCTCACAAAAGAAAATATTACAGATGGCAAATAAGCATATAAAAAGATGGTTCACATCATATGTCATCAGGAAAATGCAAATTAAAACAAAAAAGAGACACCAGTACATACCCAGAATCCAGAACACTGACAACAGAACACGAAATGTTGGTGAGGATGTGGAGCAACAGGAATGTTCTTCCATGTCTATTGAGAATAAAGAATGGAAAACAACTTGGCAGTTTCTTACAAAACTAAACATATTCTTGCCAGATGATTCAGCAGTAGCAGTTCTTGGTATTTATCCAAAGAAGATGAAATCTATACCCACAAAGATGTCTATAGCAGTTTTATTCATAACTGACAAAAGCTTGGAAGCAACCAAGATATCCTTCCATAGGTGAAAGGTCAAATAAAGTGTAGTACATGCAAACAATGGAATATTATTTAATGCTAGAGAAATGAATTTCCACACCATGAAAAGATATGGATATAAATATTTAATAAATATATGATTTTAGGCTTCTACCAGTCTATCAATAGTATTAGTATCAATAGTATTAGTATATTTTAACAGTGAATGCTCAGCATTCATGAATTTACCTAATAAAATATTTTGGGGTCAATATTTTAAATACTTCAACCTCTATGATTATATTCCTAATAATTTTGAATTGGGGTAAAAAAACCTTAATTTTTATAACTTGTTTCTTATTGCAAAAGAGCTCAATGAAATTATAGAAAATAAAATGAAAATTTACAAAAAAAAAGTTTAATTTACTATTGCCAAATAATTTAAAACTTTATCTTATATTCAAATACATATATTTTTCTAAATTGATTTATATGCTACTAAAACCAAAATCTTTTAGTTATATTACATTTCATATCATGCAATCAATGCCAGAAAGCCATCTGGCGATGACTTGTCTTAAATAGAGTTAAGATGGTTGTTATTACAATGCAAGATGGAAACAAAGATAGTATAACAATTGAGTGTTACATAACTTTTCTGTTTTGATCAAGTGACTAATCTACAAAAGGCTTTTATCGGTGACAGACTTGGGAATTTAACAAAACTTTTAAACTAGCATGTGCGACTCATTCCTAGAAAACAACACAATCAATAACACTTTATTTAGATTAAATCATGACTATTTCTCCATTTGAATAAAAAAGGTAGCAACCCCAATAAATTTATTGAACAGGAAAAGTTGAAATGCTATAATGCTCCTAAGGAATTAAATGATCCAGTCATGAATTACAAAAAAAGGATATAAATTACCAAAGTGTTTGTGTAATTGGAATGTACAACTGCCCATTATTGTTCAATAGTGTCGGCTTGTACAAGAACTCTATAAAAGAACTCCACTTCTAAACCGTGGAAAATATGTTCCCTTTCCCCCTATATACAACTATTAAGCCATTCATTTAGCTTTTAAAATATCCACTTAATACAGGCTTTTTACTCATTTGAACAGGCAGCAGGGCTCTATTCTTATTGCTTACATCTGAAGGATAGACTTCTAGCATAAGAGGTAAAGCCCATAAAGGAGCCCAATAATAACAACAAAATACAGTTTAGTGAGCCCTTACAATCTGCCAGCTACCTTTCTGAGAATACTTCAATTAATAAAACATATAAAATACCTGACCACAAAGAGCTTACATTCTTTTGAAATATAATAGTGAAATAAACCAATAATAGAGGGGCACCTCGGTGGCTCAGTCCATTGAGTGACTGCCTTTGGCTTGGGTCATGATCTCAGGGTCCTGAGATGTAACTCCCAGCAGGCTTTCTAGGCAGTGGGGTGTTTTCTTCTTCCTCTGCGCCCCCTACCAATTCTATCTCTCTCTGTCTCCAATAAGAAAATAAACCAGTAATAGAATAATGATTGATGGTTGATGGTGATAAGTGTTACAAAGAAATACAAGAAAGGTAAAAGCCATTGGGGAATTCTGGGAGGAAAGTTAATTTTATTTTGTGTTGGGTGGTTATATCTCATTTATGAGATGTTATTTGCACAAAGACCCAGGAAGTGAAGGAGGGAGTTATACACATATTAAAGGAAAAGATTGCTCTAGGCAGAGTAAGTAAGTATATAGAATTTGTGTGAACAGCTGGTCTGTTACTTTTGAGGAAAAGCAAGGAGGCTAATGAGGAGTTCATAGTGGTGGAGAGAGGAAGAACGTATTGATGCGTGACCTTCTAGTGCATTGAAACGCCTTCAGTTTTTATTCAATATGAAAGGGGAAGATACCAAAAGACTTTCAACAGCAGAATAAAATCATCTGACTTGACGTTTAGGATAAGTTGCTGTACCAAAATAAATTTGCAGGGAGAAAGGAGTGCAGTATGTGTGGAAGTGGGGTTATCAATCAAGTCAATAATTCAGGAACATATGATGGTGTTTTTAGCATGCTGGGTGGTAATAGAAGTGGTGAGGTATGGTTTTTATTTTGTATATATTTGGATGGTGAATATTCTGGTGAACAGGATGGAGTATGTGCAGGACAGACAATATCAACATTTATTTTACCTGCACAAACAGAAGGGTGGAGTCTTCATTCCCTGATATGGAGAGAACTCTGAGTTCAAATGTTCTTAATGATTAAATGGCATAGTGATGATGAGGATTTAGTCAGACAGTGAAAGAGAGCAGTAAGCGTAGTGTTAAGCGGTAAGACGTTATAATACATTTGAACATCAAAAAACGTTGTGTTGGATCATCTGTTTATGTGAGTAAATCAATAAATAAAGCTTCCTGGGGTTCTGATAGAGGTAAAGAAGACTACTATATGATCCAAAGGGGCACGTGCACCAAATATTTATAGCAGCAATATCCACAATAGCCAAACTATGGAAAGAACCTAGATGTCCATCAACAAATGAATGGTATATATATATATATATATATATATATATATATATATATATATATACATATACGATGGAATACTATGCAGCCATCAAAAGAAATGAAATCTTGCCATTTGCGATGACATGGATGGAACGAGAGGGTATTATGCTTAGCAAACTAAGTCAACCAGAGAAAGACACTATCATATGATCTCCCTGATATGAGGAAATGGAGGTGCAATATGGAGGACAGGAAAAGAGTAAATGGAACAAGATGGGATCGGGAGGGAGACAAACCTTAAGAGACTGTTAATCTCACAAAACAAACTGAGAGTTGCCGGGGGGGTGGGGAGGGTAGGGAGAGGGTGGTGGGGTTATGAACATTGGGGAGGGTATGTGCTGTGGTGAGTGCTGTGAAGTGTGTAAACCTGGCGATTCACAGACCTGTACACCTGGGGCTTATAATACATTATATGTTAATTTAAAAAAAAAAGAAGACTACTATAAATCAAATGCTATGGTTTTCAGCAAAGAGTGTGTAATCAGGCATATTTTATTAAAATAACCAAGTAAAATGAGGGTCGAAAATTGGAAAAACAGAAAACATAAAAATCAGAGATTTTAAAAAGAGATATGGGGCAGTGTAGAGAATATAGTCAATGATATTATAATAGTGTTATATGGTGACTGATGGTGGCTATATTTGTAGTGATCATAGAATAATGTATGGAGATATTGAAAACCTGAAACCAATGTAACACTGAATATCAACTATACTCAAATAAAAGAATAGTAAAAATAAAACATTTTAATTTAAAAAGATAAAAAGAGGGACAAGAATTTGAAAAGTGAATTTCAAAAAGAGTAAAGATAAGGCTAAGACATACTCTGAACCTTGAGGAAAACACCATTTTGAAAATTCTTCCCATTTTGAGAAAACTCAATAGAATCAATACCATAAAAGAACCCATTTTAACTGAGAGATGTAATGAATGCTCAAGAAATAATTTTATGACAGCATAATTCTTCCCTATGAAACAGCATACAGAAACCAGGGGAAACACCTGGAAGCAAAATAAACTATACAGAAAATAAGAATTAGGAAAAAGATAAATGATGAAAGATAAGAAAATTAGACCTGTGACAGAGACCTAGTGAAGAGAACTTTTAGCTTGTGGTTTAATGTTTTTGAGGATAATCTAGAGTTCATAACTGCCTTGAGACAGGCTGGTTGTAGGCAGTTTAGGCAGACCCCCTAAGACAGGCCTACTTTGGGCAGGTGGTGTTGGAGGAGGCCATTGTGTGGACAAAGACAAATCCAACCATTTGTCTAAAGTGTCTGTGAAGATGTTGAAGTCAGATGCAACAGAGAAAGACCTGTCAAACCTAATCTCAGAAATGGAGATGATGAAGATGTTTGGACAGCACAAGGACACCATCAACCTGCGGGGTCCTGCACACAGGACGGTCCTTTGTACACTCTCATGGAATATGCCTCCAAAGACAACATACAGGAGTACCTGCAGGCCCAGAGGCCTCCTGACCTGGAATACTGTTACAATATCAGCCACAATGCAGCAGAGCAACTCTCCTCCAAGGACCTGGTATCCTGTGCCTATCAGGTAGCCTGAGGCATGGAGTACCTTGCCTCCAAGAAGTGCATACACCAAGACCTGGCCACCAGGGAAGTGCTGGTGACAAAGGACAACATGATGAAGATCTCAGACTTCAGCCTTGCCAGAGATATCACCACATCAGTTACTATAAAAAGACAACCAACAGTGGACTGCCTGTGAAGGGGATGGTCCCTAAGGCCATGTTTGACCAGATCTACATTGACCAGAGTGACTTCTGGTCTTTTGGGGTGATCCTGTGCAAAATCTTCATTCTGGAAGCCTCCCATATCCTGGAGTGCCTGTGGAGGTGGTTTTCAAGCTGCTGAAGGAGTCATTTGATGGATAAGCCAATAAGTGCACCAGAGAGTTATACACAATAATGAGGGGTGGCTGGCATGTGGTACCTTCAAGCTGGTGGTAGGAGACCTGGATCATACTGTGGCCTTAACGTCCAACCAGGAGTACCCCGACCTGTCCTTGGCCCTGGAACAATTCTGTCTATGCTTTCCCAACACCCAAAGCTCCACCTGCTCCTCGGAGAAGAATTCCACCTTTTCTCATGTGCCATTGCCCAGGGAGGCCTATCTGCCCTGACACCAAGCCCAGCTTGTCAATGGTGGACTCAAATGACTAGTATCCCTATTACTCCTGTCCAGATTCCGTCATAAGCTGTAACCCTTACCCCCCACCGTCCCTGCAAGTCTCACTGCCTTCTCCTTTGTCCCTTTCCTACTGGCAGGAGCCAGCTGCCTACCTGAGGCCTTCACCCCTTGAAGTTCACCTCTCTTCCCCTTCCTCTTCCTCCTCCTTACAACCTGCTCATGAAAGAAAGGCACAGAGAGGCAGGTACTTCCCTCCCATATGTTGGACCAAGACCCCTCCCTGGCATCTGGTACTGACTGGACGTCGAGGGAGTGGGAGATGAGGCATGCCAGTGAAAGCTGTCGGAGCTTTCCTGTTTTGGTTTTGTCTGCTTAACATAACATGTAAGACTGAGTTCTGGTGGCAGGGACCTAGTCCTTGGGGCTATAGCACTAGTGAGGGGAGGTCAACTGCTCTGGGCCTTGGCTAAGAGCAACCCCTGCTCCAGAGATATGGTGCCAAGGGCTTATTAATTTTGATACTAATTTGCTTTGCTGACCAAATACCTGGTATCAAAAGATGGGAAGGCAAAGACTGGAAGCAGTGTTGTGACCATGGGGTCCAGACTCAAACTATGAAGAAAACAAAGTGTATAAATCTGAGTAAGTATATATTTACACACCTTTTTAAATAGGTTGTTATCAAAAAGAGGTGTCTGGGTGGCTACCTCCATAAGTGTCCCTTCTTTTCAGGTCATGATCTCAGGGTCCTGGGATGGAGCCCCACATCAGGCTCTCTGCTCAGTGGGAAACCTGCTTCTCCTTTTCCCTCTGCCCTGCTTATAGTTCCTCTTCCTGTCTCTCTGTCTGTCAAATAATTAAAATATTTTTAAAAAAGAAAGAAACAAAATGTTTTTAAAAGTTCTTTTTTTTTTTTTTTAATTTTCTAGGGGTGCCTGGATGACTCAGTTGTTTAAGCAGATGTTTGCCTTTGGCTGAGGGCATGATTCCAGTGTACAGGGATCCAGCACTGCATGGGACTACTTGCACCCCAAGGAGCTTGCTTCTTCCTCTCCCTTTGCATGTGATTACCCCCACTTGTGCGCTAACTCTCCCTCTCTCTCTCTCTCGCTGTCAATAAACAAAATAAAATCTTTTACTAAATAAATAAATAAAATTCTAAACCTACTTTCAATTTAGATGCCTTATCAAAAATTTGTACTGATTCATTAAAAAAAAAAGAAAAGATAATTTAGAAAGATGCTTCCAGAGCTAAAAAGCTGTTTATTTTTTCAGGATTAAATATAGAAGTGCTGTATAAAGTAAGGGAAAAAATATGCTATATTAACACTAATCACACTATAACTTTGGTGGTTATATCAAGATAATGAAAAGTGATTTTAAAGCAAATTTCATTATCAGACATAAAGATCAAGTCAAAATTACAGAAGAGTAAACGGATGAATTCATCAGGGAGTATAATAATTCTTGACTTTTAATACTTAATAACAGATTTGGGGATATATAGGGAAAAACTAAGAACAAAAATCATAACTTCTACCTTAGAAGAGAAATGGAAAAAATTGCAACACTTTTATTTTAAGATTATATAGACAAATGGTCATCAAATTGGTAAGATATGTAAGACTTGAACAAAATTATCAACTAACTAGGTATGCTTGATATTACAGAACACTCCCAACAGCTGCAAACTACATATATCTTAAGCCATGATTTTCTTTGCAAAGGTCAACATTGATAATGTTCTAGTCATACCTCCGTGTACCAGGAAAGAAGTAGCATATTTCTTGAAAGACACAGCTATCAAAGCTCCATTGAAAAACCGTAAAGATGGAGAAGGGATTTGCAACTTATATATCTGATAATGGACATCTCCACTGATTATTAAAAAATGAATAAAAATAAAAAACCTTACTAATAACCAAACAGAGTATCCAATTTTACATGTGAAGAAAATTATTGAAGAGACATGTCACCAAAAGGATATAAGCATATGACAAATTTCTTAACATTTAGACATTAAAGAAATACAAATTAAAATCATGAGGCATGCTTACATATCTATTAGAATGGCTAAAATTATAAAGGCTAATTGTACTTCGTCTGAGCTAGATTGAGAAGCCACAAAAAAAACAAACTGTTGTTGCCATATATCATGATACCACCACTTTGGAAAATAGTTTGAAATTTTTTAAAATGCAAAATATGTTGCAGTTACACAAATAGCCATTTTAATTCTAGGCATTTAACCAAGAGATTACTATTCAACATCAAAATGAACTATTTACAATTGGAGATTCTCAAAGTAATGGTGCTGAGAAAAGAAAAGCCAGGCAATGAATAGTATATACTGTGTGATTCCATGACTATAAAAAAATCTAGAAAATACAAATTTATATATAGTCACAGTCATCAAATATATTGGTGTGATTTTAGTGCCTTCTTCTGTGCTCCCATAGCTTCCTACACTTGGATCTCCGAGCATTTGTTACACCATGTGAAAATATGAACTCTTTTTCTGTATTCTGTCTTACTAGAATAAGAATCCTTGAAATTTTATGGACATTTGAACTCTCAGTTATTAGCAGAAATTCTATCACACAGTAAGTTTCCAAATATAAAAGCCAGAGTTTTACAATGACTTCTAAGCTTTTACATGATCTAGCCACTCATTTAACCTCTGTGACCTCTTTCCCTGCTACTCTTCAGTCCCTCACAGTGGCCTCCTTGCTATTCCTCAGATATGCCAGGCACGATCCAACCTTATGGCCTTCAAGATAGCCAATTCCTTTGTCTGGAGTGACCTTATTGCTGATAGTTCTGGGCAAATTCATCACCTTTCCATACCTTTGTTCAATTGTCAGCTTCACTGTAACTACCCTGATCTTCCTATTAAAATTCTTAACTCCCCATCCCCTGCCTAGCAACCTTGATTTTTCTCACCCTGATTTAATTTTTCTTTTTCCCCATTGTACTCATCATTTTTTAATACACTATGCAATTTCTGTTAAGGTTTATAGCTTTTAATTGTCTCACCCTTTAAAATAAACGTTCTACAAAGCCAAGTATTTCATTTACCAGTGTAGTCTGAAGTAATATCTGCCATATAATAGGTTCATTAAACAATTGGTAAATTTCAGAAAAAATTAATGTTGAGAGTATACTGAATTTCATAAGTCATTTCAATATATTTTTCCAAAAACTAAACTATGTAAAACATACCTTAAATTTACTTTCAAAATATTTTATAGCATATAATGGACAATATACATAAGCCTTAAAGAAACAATCATATAAATAACCATTTCATACCTACTTAAAAATTGCATAATACCACACTCCAAATCCTCTCTGAATGCTCTAAAATAACCCTTCAAAGGAAATACATTTTTAAAAATAACAGATTTTTTGGCAAATAATTTAATAAAATAAAAGTTTCATTCATCTATGTAGATCATAATAAATGTTTTTAATAAGCATGAAATTATAACTCTGAAGTGTGCTAAAATGAAACCACCTGCTAAGGGTGAGAGAACAAAAATAAACATCATTTTTCCAAATAAGAGGAATTTATTACCTTTGAATCAAAGCATGTGGATTTGTTCAAACTGGCAATAAAGGAATATGGAAACACAAACCATAGAATGTCATATTTTAGATTTCTAAAAGACTTCAAAGTGAAGAGTATACATTTTTTAAATGCTACATAATGGTACATAATGACAAGATGACAGGGTGTGACAAATAGCATTTTAAAAGTTCTACTTATGATATATTTGGCAATGATGTGAAAGTGATTCAGTAGAAACTGTACTTTGAATTTTGAATTTGGGTCTTTATAAAAAGGGCCAGTGACATGTGGTATGGTGCCATCTTGTGATGCTGGGCAGGGGCAGTGAGCCACAGCTCCCAGTCAGCTAGAAGATTACAGGGGTGAACACCTGATATTCTTACAACCATTCTATATATAACCATTCTTCGTTCTTTTAGTGTAATATTTAATAAATTGCAGGTGATATTTGATACTTTGTTATAAAATAGGCTTTGCTTAAGATGATTTTGCCCAAATGCAGGCAAATGTAAGTGTTCAGAGTATGTTTAAATAAGCTTAAGGTAAGCTATGATATTTGATAGTTTAGGGGTATTAAATGCATTTTCAATTTTGTATGTGTTTCTCTGTACATAGCCCCCCTTTTAAGCTGAGGAACATCTCTGTATGTATATGTAGCCCTGGTATGACTTACATATTATTGGCATGAAACATCTAGAACAGTACGTGTGCCATATAATAGTCTACAACATCAAACAAGTTTCTTGAAAACTTGTGCCAAAGCGGTTATGTCTTTAAGGATTCTTATTTCAGAAGGGTTCTCTCAAACGTAAGATTTTTCAGAAGTTAAGTGAAAATCTGACCAGACTAAACATTTTTCCATTTTCCCCAGTGAGCAAAGATAGCTAAAATCTATCTGCCATTTTCAACACTGTACTCAACGATTGTAATTCTAATTTAAGAACAGATTATTTATATCAAAACCACATGTTGGCCTAATCTTATACAATATTCATAAATCTCACTCAGAGCCTTGGACGCTTTTATTTGTTTAGTCTATATGGTACTATGGACATTCATCTTTTTTGACCTCATGGCTTCATGTATGTCTATACTTTTGAAAATACATGCATCATAGTTCCATTGTAAAATGTCTGGGTTATAAAATGTGCTATGCTATCAAAATGGTAATAAGAACATACAAATGACCTGATGTAATGAACTGGACCAGATTGCCAGATATCACATTTCATACCAGAAAGATTCAGTGGTAAGTTTTAAAATGGCCAGCTATACTTCGACTGAATTATAACTCATTTAACTTCTTTCTTTGTGTACAGTATTATACATTAGTCAGTATTATAGTAAATAAGTACTTTGGACAGATTAAATACGCTGTAATAAAAAATGTTTTTCTTCTTTCTTTTAGTCCTTTTTCCTTGTAAGACTAGCCACAAATACCATGCCTCCCCCAAAATAATTTGCAATCCAAATTTATCTCTAAATGAATTTATTGCACAGAAAAAATATATATATATACACTTACAGTAGACATGTTCAAAAATAGTTACACAACATCAGGGCCCTAAATGTAAGCAGTATAGTTGTTTTGTTTTGTTTTGTTTTTTTCTTAAAAAAAAAAAGAGGTTATGTGAAATATTGGAATTTTATTTCCAGGCCTAGTATTTCAAGACTGTTAACTACACTTACGGTGTCAACAGCCTCTTGTTGGCAGTATGATTTTATTGTCTCCATGGAATAACAGCAAGAATTTACTATTGCTTCTTTCTTTTATGACACACACAGAAAAAAAAATTGACACTTTTGCTCAAGACCAACCAGAATCATTTTGACCTATCAAAATTGATGGGAGGCCTTCACTGCCAAAGTCACTGCTGGGTTTTCACAATTCATTGCAGACAATCTGCTACTCCCATTATGATAAAGGAGAGAAGAAAGCTAGATTAATACTTGTAATTATCATTGAATTATTTAGCCTGCTATAGGATTATTATTAGTAGTGTCATTTGATAATTTTCTCTCATTTTATTAAACACAACTGTGAGTAATTACCCTACCTAATATTTCTCTGTATTGGCTGACTAGCTAGCAAACATTCATGAAAATATCCATTAGCCACACATATAAAATGCTGCATTATGATGCTGTTGAATCAGAACATACCACTACCTGATCCTGTATCTCTTTGAGGATTTGCAAATCAATTAATTATATGTTTATTGGATTCTTCCCATACAATTAGAAAATTTATAATAGAGTCCATGAACATTATTAGTTGTACCATTTTAAACCAGCAATCATACTTTGATTTTTACAACAAAAGCAGCAATATAAACACACACATTTGGATCAGTTTTCTGTTAATCTGTCTGGACTTCAAAATCCTATTCCTCAAGATAATGCACACCAAAGTTCTGGATTAAACAAGAAAGTAGATGGCACCTGAACACTTGGTTTAATATTCTCAAAAGGACTATGCAACTTATTACTTACATTATGACATTGTTTTACAAATATCCACACTTTTATAATGTTAGTATTTTTAATAATTTTTAATAATCAATAAAGTCAATTAATCATGATTAAAAATCAAACATAAAAATTTCTACTTTTTGCTTTTGCCCCTCCATTTAGAACTTATTTATAGCCTGATAATTCAAAGGTCCCTATGTTTATGAATATCTGGACAGTAATAGCTCTAAGATCCCATTCAGAACTTGATATTAATCTAACTCTTTTGGCTCCATTTATCTTGAGAGCAAAGAGTAGGACAAAGGATTTGAGTACTGTTACTTTATCTGGGAGATTATCCAAGGTAGAAAAAAATGGGAAAGTGATACAGTGAAGAAGCAACTTTGTCAAAGAGGTACATTGTTGATATAATTGTTGTGGATAGAAATTTAAGGCTTGCTTTTACTGAAAGGTCCTGAGAAACTTCGTTAAGTTGTCCTCATGAAGACCTGAAAACTGACAATTTTATCTATGGTTCTTATTTCCACTTCACTGAGAGCTGTCCTCAGAGGACATTAACTCTCCTACACTTTGGGGTTGTGTTGGACACATTCTAAAATTAGAGATAGAACATGAGATGCTATCAGGGTTAAGTAACTGCAATTTCCCATGGAACTATCCACCACAGGTTTGGCTATAATCAGGTGTTGGGCCTTGATATCAGAGGGATTTGAGGCAGTATCATTTTAGGTTAATCATTATATCTGAAATTTCCAAAAACTTCAACTGATGAAACTTTGATTATAAATCTATAAATATAACAATAAATCTACAGTATTCAAATTATTTTCATAGAAATACACAGACAAAGCATCAATTGATTAATATTGAAATGTTACAAAATACTGAACTGAAAGAATTTGGTCATATAACAACGTGTAAGAAGTAGAACTTAGGTTTAGGATAGAACTCAGGATGCATTTGAGACTCAGTTAAGAAATTGAATGGAGGGACGCCTGGGTGGCTCAGTGGGTTAAGCCACTCTCTTCGGCTCAGGTCATGATCCCAGGGTCCTGGGACCAAGCCCCAAATCGGGCTCTCTGCTCAGCAGGGAGCCTGCTTCCTCCTCTCGCTATGCCTGCCTCTCTGCCTCCTTGTCATCTCTTTCTGTCAAATAAATAATTAAAATCTTAAAAAAAATAAATTGAATGGATATCTGACTATCTTATAGGTTTTCTAAAAATCAGTAACTTTGTGTTCACATGTGGCTATGCAGGAATTTTTAACTTTCTCTAAGAAGTTATTAGATTTGATTATATAATGACAGTAAAGGATGGGGAAAAGCAAAGTACAAACCTCATAAAGACAAAGACACTGAGTATGAGAAAAGAGTAATAGATAAGAAGAATCAATGCATTTGAGGAAAATGGGAATTTAAATACACAATGATTGTTGATTTTTTCAGATGGAGAATACAAAACTAGCTTGCAAGAAGGAAATAACAGAAGACATGTTGTGATGGGATACAGAATCCTGGAAAAGGCAGTAACGTGGAATAAAGGAGTAGGGAGAGCATATCAGGTAATTTGGATAGGAAGGAGTTAGGAGATAATTGCTTGATGAATTTTATATGGCCCACTTAAATGCACAGATTTCTCTTCTTTAATTTATATGGAGAACAGGGTGTCCTTTCTCTTCCCTTTCAGAGCACCAGAGGTGTACTCTTTCAGACTGAAAACCTGAAAAGCTCAGGATTCAGTTGCTTAAGCACAGCTGAGAGGACATATTTCAATTAAGATTTACATTTTGCTGTATGTAGTAGACTTTCAAAAGTGGTTTAACCATATTTTTTCATTTAACAAGAAGACTACAGAGAGTGTTTTCTGGTGTTGGTTCAGAGTCTTAAGAAAGTCAAGTGAACTATCTTAGAGGTTTTCATGGCTTTTTATTCACAGTTGCATAAATTGCTGTTGGAATTCTCACTATTAAGCCCACATTTCTGGCAGAAAGATAGAGGTAAAAGAGAATGATAGCTTGTACGACTGATACTTTGTCATATGGTTACAATATAACTAGAAAAGAGACAATAAAATATTTGATGTTGTTTTAAGTTTCCTTGTTGTCAATCCCTCAGTGCTTTCTGATATTAAAGGAAAAAGTAGATGGATATTGACCTGGCAACTATCAACACCTGTCAGTCTCTCTTGGATAACCAATATCTCTATAATCTCTTCTTCCCAGTAAAAAAAAAATAAAATATATTCATAACCCACACTGTGCCATCTCAAGTTACTGCACCAAGATAAAATTACAATGATTTTCAGTTGTTCCAAATGGACAGAATACCCTTTTTATGATATCATGTCTTATAAGATAGATAATTGGCTTGCTACCAATATACCCAGATGTGACTGTGGAAGAGACAGGAAAAAAATAATAATATTTATTTATTCCTTGGGTTGACCCTGTTTATACAGATGCATTACTATTAGAAAAGGTTGGTTTGGGACATTGGAATGAATTTACTTAATGGGTCTGTATGTAATTGTGTTGGAGGAAATTTTTAATTTCTACAAAAATTATTAGAATTTTATCTTATTCTCTTTTGTTAATTTTAACATGTTAACAAAGCCAACGTTTTTGTCTAGCAGACAAGATCTTAAATCCTAACAAAACTTCAGTTTTTCCTTTTTTTTTTTAAGTTTGAGAGCCTCATGTTCTCTCATGCTGCTTAAATTACAACTCAAAAAAAAAAAAAAAAAAGGAGCTAAATGGGGCAGTAAGACCAGACTTTTTATTTTATTTTATTTATCTTATTTTTAATTAAAAAATTAAAGATTGTATTTATTTATTTGAGAGAGAGAGCATGAGTGGGGCAGGGTAATGTAGCTGCAGAGAGGGACTGAGAAGTATACTCCCTAATGAGCAGGAAGCCCGATATGGGACTCGATCCCAGGATCCTGACTGAGATCATGACCAGAGACAAAGGCAGATACATGTGCATAATCCCTTTTTTTCTGGGAAACAATACTTTACAAGAGATGTTTGAAAAAGTACTGGGGAATCAACTTTAATCGGTGATACAAAAATTTAATTGAATTTTGTAAAGCTACAGGGATCCAAATGATGGGAATCCCAGCCCGTTTAGGTTGTGGACCACAGAGTATTCTTCTCTGTAATATTTTATTTTCTTCCATGTCTACTAACTCCAGTCCAAGTTCACTGATCTCTTTTTAGATAGTGCAAAACATGGCAAAGAATACCAAACGAGTGCCCAATATTCTACATTTATTACATCATTTCTAACATAAGAAGTGTGTTATCAAGGCTGGTTCTGTGAACGAACATAGTTATGCTAAAGTGTGTTTTGCTCTCCAAGAAATTAAATGCATGATTATCACACAATTATAAAATACTTGTGTCAAGAATTTTTATTCAAAAATTAATAAGAGAAGCAGATATTAAAACTAGTTCACATGGTAATTTGGGATATAAGCAGAGTTGTGCAGCAGAAGTGCTCTGGGCCCATAATTTGGGTTATAGAATTTATGTTTTCTAATGAAAAAATCACTAACTTGCATTATTGTTAACAAGAATCTTCTGCATTACCATCAGTTTTCTACATTATAACCTCTTGCTCTACAGTTTGCAAATAACTTTGTCAATAGCAAGCTAATAAATGGGGTGACTCCAATGGATTGAGATAATCTCCAGAGTTTCTGCTACATAATGCCCAGGACTCCATTGAAAGGACACCTAAGAATTTATTTTGCCCAAAAATTTGTTCATTTTTTTCACTGTCCTTACCTATTTTCCAAACCTAGTCCTTTTGCTTCACCTTTCAGTCTATGTACAACCCTGTATCTGACTGACTTGTTAATTCTGGGAATGTCTTGCAGATTAATTTGCTTGCCAGAGGTGGTTCCGCTAATTGATGTCTAAGAACCCTAATTAGTTAAGAAAACTTTTTTTTAACATTTTCATTGCTATTTATTATTATTATTATTATTGCTAATATCTCTATTATAAATAATTCACAAGGGCATCTTTCTGACAAAAGACAAAGAGCCGGCTACTAGTAGAAAAAGTACATTTGACTCTGTCAGTGAAAGTGGTAAAGGGATTTGAGAAAATAAGGCAAAGCACTGTAATTATGTGTTAAAACTTTAAATATTATAGACACATTTACTTAATTTCTAATACTGTTGTTGCTTATAATTAAATAAGATGTTTTCCATGAACCATGCATTACAGCAAATATATTGTTTATACAGATTAAATTTTCATCAAAAGGGATGCCTGGGTGGCTCAGTTGGTTAAGCAGCTGCCTTTGGCTCAGGTTATGATCCCAGCGTCCTGGGATCGAGTCCTGCATCGGGCTCCTTGCTCGGCCGGGAGCCTGCTTCTCCCTCTGCCTCTGCCTGCCATTCTGTCTGCCTGTGCTTGCTCTCTCGCCCACTCTCTCTGATAAATAAATTAAAAAATCTTCATCAAAAAATTGTAAGTGTATTTTATTGTAGGATCATGATTAGCATTTTGCAGATGAGAAAAGTGAAATTTAGAAAAGTATGTCTTTTCAAATCCCTCATACAATATCTGGCCTAGATAGAAGGATATACTATCACAATTGAGGAAGATAATTGAGTACTTAAAATGATAAACTTTACTGTATAGGGTTTTTTAAAAGTTTGCCACAGATTCAGATTCTTTTAAAATACATATCTATTTTGTGTAAAGAGAATGCACTGAGAAGTAAAAAGAAAGTGATATATCAGTGCTACCAACTTATGGCTATAATATCATCACCTTATTTATGAAGAATGAAACAGTGTGCAATATTTAAATAAATTTAAATAAATTCCTATTTATTTTATATATTTATAAATTTAAATAAATTCCTATTTATTTATTATTAAAGAAATTCCTCTAACAAACAGTATGTTTTGAAAGTTGCTAGCAGTAAAGTGTTGTACTACATGGAAGTAATCAGAAAATATGATCTAAAATTCTGCTTTCAAGGGCGCCTGGGTGGCTCAGTGGGTTAAAATTCTGCTTTCAAGAAGCTATAACAGTAAGTACTGAGCATTAGCTATTATATGCTATGGATGAATAACTGAAATCTACATTTGAAACTAATGGTACACTATATGCTAACTAATTGAATTTTAAAAAGTTAATAAAAAAATCCCACTATTTTATAAAACAATATTCCCAACAGGCTCTTTTGCTTTAAAATACTCACTTTGTAATGAGAGTCATTACTTTTGTCTAGCCAATTCTTACATCACTGTTTATCCCTTCCCTGCTTTATCCCTTCCCAGTATCAATAAAGGCTCACTTGGGTTACCTAGAAGCCATGAGAAAGCTTGTAATAGATCTGGCTGGTTTTCACCAGCAATTTGACCACCATGTGCACAGGGAAGTCTATTGATAAAGGCTTATTGCAATAAATAGCAAATACATGGATGATTTTAAATTCTCTTTCTTGAGGTCTTGTTTCATGATAATAAATTTAGGGTGGCTTATTGGAATGGATGTTATTAACATATTTTCATAGTTCTAAGTACATGGAATTGTAAAATAGATTAATGAATGTGGCATTACTGACAACTGTCCTCCTTTTGAAATCAAATTACAGTGTACTAAGATGAGGAAGCAAAGCAGATTTGGGATTATGAGTGAAATAATTTTAAAAAGTCTTAGGGGTATGATCAGACTATTGGGTAATTCAGTAGAAAAAATGTCAACTGATTGAGATTCAGTGTTCCCTGATTTCAGAGAGAAGTTAAGATAAATAAGTAACACGAGGAGACTAGGAAGCCAAACATAAGTGATAATTTTGTGCCAGGGTGTGTATACATCTGTTTATCTTCTTGCTTTACCACTAAGGTTGCTCCTAGAGGAGAGTTTAAATGTGTGTTGGAGCTAATCTCTGTGGATTACACAAGAAACCACATCCTACAACTCTCCCTGAAACACCCCTTATGATTTCAATGTAATTTGGTTTTTGCATTTTTAGAAATAACAAAATACTTTGAAAACTCATCTACTTTATTACCACCACAAGTGAGTCAGCTGACTCCACATTTTAACACAGTGACAGTCACAGAGGAATGGAAGAATGAGTAGAGTTATCAATATATGTGCTTTTAAGAAGTATGACAGGGTAGCAGCTATTTCCAGGAACCAAAACATGGGTCAGCAGCTGTGCAGGAAAAGTGATGGAATAAATGACTCATTTCAGAGGAGTTCTATAACATATTAGTTCTATAATGTATCTTCAGCACCCAATTACACGCTTTGATCTAAAGATAAGGATTTACAGTTAAGGTCCCATTTATGATTTGACTGGTAGGGTCTGAATCATGTTTGCTATTGTTTTGACTAGTACTTGAAACCTATAGTAGTACTTGGGATATGTGTTGTGTATTCTGTGAACATGTGCTATTTTTAGATTAGATAATTCCTGTCTCAAACCCATGTTAATTTGTTTGTTTTTGTTTATTTGATAGTGGTTTCAGTAAATGGATATATCTGAAAAATTGCAAAGCCACTATTAAAATAAGTTATTATTATATATAGCATGGAATTGCACATTCCTCCTTTGAATCCGACAGAGCTTCACCATATCCTTAACAATTTGGGAAAAACATGCTATTATTTTTCTTTATAAAATTTCTCCTGTTAGGCTGTGATGGTTGTCATCAGCGGTAACTCCTCTGAAGGCTTTGTCAAAGGAGTTGAAAAAATTGGAAAGGTGTGAATGAAGCTGTTTGCTGAATATAAAGAAAAGAGCATTGAAGTACAATTCACACTCTTACTTCTCCTTCTATGCATTCAGATGTTTGACATTTGAAAATTTTGCTTCTAGAAGAGATGCCCTATATAATTATTACTTTAAGGAGCAAGTTGATTTTATAATTTTTTTTTTATTATTCTACCATTCAAGTATTTCCATTTAAATTCAATACCATTTAAAAAAAAAAAAAAAGTGTAGCCAGTATTCAATTCCTGGGCTAAATAATTTTAGAAAGCTTTGTGTTATTGAACCTACGGGGTTTTTCTGTAGTTTTAACTCTTTCTTTCTGTGATTTTTCCCATTAGTCACGTAAGTGACTGCAATATAACAGACATTGAGGATAAAGAAGGACTGAATAGAACAATCCTTGGCCTCATGAAGTTGAGAATCTAGCAAGGGAGTCAAACAATTCAATCATTCAGAGACAATTTATTGAGTGCCTGCCTAAGATGAGCACAACAAAAGCCCAGCCCAGAGGAATCATTTTAATGGGAGAGATAGATAATAGGTAAGCCAACTTTAAAAAGAAAAAAATCGTACTGGTTTTTCTTTAATAGTGATGCATATTTGAACTAAATGAGCACATTTTAAAAAGAGCAGTGATTGAGAAGAGGTTTTGTAACTGAGTGGTCTGAAAGGGCCTCCCTGAAAAAGTCTGTTTTGAACAGATTTTTGAATAATATCAGCTAGGAAACTGTGTAAAAATCTCAGGGATGGGTGATTTTTCCAGTCAAAAAACTGTAAAGGCTCCAAAGTCACAATACAGCTATAAGTTTCTCTAATAAAGTAACTTCTGACAAAGAATGAGAAGAAATAACTAACCCAGGTTTGAAAGAAAAGGGACAGACTTTCTATGGAATTAATATTTAATTAAAGCTCTAAAGGACAAAAATACAATAGAGCAAAATTCTATATACCTAATGACGCTGATATACCTAATGAAAGTTCATAAACAAGGTGTGGGTAGCAAAGAGTGTGTGGGAATGTTGGTAAGAACAGTGGGGAAGAGTCATCTCTGAACATGTTCTTAAATGAAGCAATTCTTGTGTTGTTTTATAGGGTAAATTGGAGTTTGCCTAAGTGATTAGAGAAGGATGCCTCAGCTTATGGAAGTTCAAAGCCATAAAGATGTGATAAACTACTGCAGATATTTTCATGTATATTTGTTGTTGCTTCTAGTAATGGTGATCTAAAAACTCCTACCTAAGACAACTTAAAAATCCAGACAAAATAGCTTTTAAAGTTAAAAATATCAGAATGATTATAAAAATAAGTGAGGGATTACTGGGCCAAAATACAAAACACAATGAGAATCTAGAGATATATGCCCTGAAGCCATTTTAGCTATGAGAGCATTTGAAACTGCTAAAACACACTGAGCTGTGTTTTTAATAGACTCTTGATACTAGAGAAACAAAATTCAAAATCCAGCAGCAATCAAATTTGAGGACTTTGGTACAACCCAAATTTAAGTTGAGATCCCCAAAGCATGAAGAGAAGCAGAAATAAGACTATAGCCTACCTTGCCTTCTGTGTAAACTAAGAAAGTCAATCACGGAATTTGGAGTATGATTGTCTTGTAGAGTCTCAGATATAAGAGAAAATCCTGCCAAGGAGGACCATACCATTATTATAGCTCTCAATTATCCCTACTCAATAAGAGTTTCAAATATGTCTTGAACGTAGCAAAATGGAAAAAAGCACACAAAGAAAAACCATTAACAAGATTTGATAGACAAAATGGGATTAAGTATGATGTTAAAATGATCAATTAATATTGTAAAATGGCTTGATTACTCTGCTCAAAGAAATGAGAGGGGATGCAAATTGAACAAAAACCTGAAACTAAAAATGATATTGGGAAAGATTTTATAAATGAACCAAATGGATACTCTAGAACTTTAAAGATATGACAGCCAATTTAAGATACCACAGGGGTGCCTGGGTGGCTCACTTAATTAAACCTCCAATTCTTTTTCCTTTTTTTTTAACACCTTAATTTTATTTTATTTCTTTCATTTTGGCTCAGGTCGTGATGTCAGGGTTGTGAAATAGAGCCCAGAGTTGGGCTCTGTGCTGAGCCTGGAGCCTGCTTAAGATTCTTTTCCCTTCTTTTTCTATCCCTCCCTGCGCTCTCACTCGCTCGCTCTCTCTTGCTTGCAAATAAATAATAGATAGATAGATAGATAATAGACAAAGCAAAATAAAAGCAGATTATGAAAATAAATATAAAGTTTTTGAAATGAAAACAAGTTCAAAATAAAATAGAGAAGACCTACACAGCTAAAAGTTCATTCAGAAAATCTACTATTAAAGAAGTCAGTATGACACAATGTTAAGATATCAAAAGATTGGAGCATGTACTTTACAGAAAGTGTAATCCAAATGGCCACTCATATGTAAAAACTGTTTATCTTTATTATGAATCTGGAATTAAATTAAATTAAATTAAAAATAAATTAAAACCTAGAATGGCATACTATTACACATTTACCATATTGGGAAACAGTAAAAATGTCTTGCAAGAATGTGAAAAAATGACAGTGCCCATAATAAAAACATTTGAGGTAAGTTGGACAATATTTAGAAAAATTAAAAATTAAAAAAAATTTGGTCCATTCCTAGAAATACAACATGGAACTAAATGAATATTTTCACCAGGATATGAAAACAGATGATTATAGTTATTTCATTCATAACGGCAGATCAGCAGTGGTATATTTGCACAATGTTACATTAAATAAGAGAGAATATTAAGAAACTGGGAGGAGGGACTAGGTTGTTATCATAAACAGATCTTCTATGGTGCTGATTATGTTCTATTTCTCAAAATCTTTACGTTAAAAAATTTTCAAATTTATATCTAAATAGATATATAGATAGATAGATGATAGATAGACAGATATCCCAGAAGCTGCAATGCTAGGCTAAGACCAGGCTTTAAAGGGCTTTTCTATATTCTACTAAATACTTTAAACCATTCATTATATTGTCAAGATGGCGGAGAAGTAGCAGGCCGAGACTACTTCAGCTAGCCGGAGATCAGCTAGATAGCTTATCTAAAGATTGCAAACACCTGAAAATCCATCGGCAGATCGAAGAGAAGAAGAACAGCAATTCTGGAAACAGAAAACAACCACTTTCTGAAAGGTAGGACCGGCGGAGAAGTGAATCCAAAGCGACGGGAAGATAGACCCCAGCGGGAGGGGCCGGCTCCTGGCAAGCGGCAGAGCAACCGTGCACAAAATCAGGACTTTTAAAAGTCTGTTCCGCTGAGGGACATCTCTCCAGAGGCTACCCGGGGCAAAGCCCACACGGGGTCAGCGTGGCCTCAGGTCCCGCAGGGTCACAGAAGGATCGGGGGTGTCTGAGTGTCGCAGAGCTTGCGGGTATTGGAACGGGAAAGCCGGCTACAGAGACAGAGCTGACAGTAAGCTCGCAGCTCGGGGTGACCTTGAACCGGTCGCAGGCTCGGTGAGCTCGGAGCGGCCGGAGGTCAGACAGACGGGAGTAACTGGGCGCGGTTCTCTGAGGGCTCACTGAGGAGTGCGGCCCTAGGATCTCGGCTCCTCCGGGCCGGAGACCAGGAGGCCGCCATTTGTATTCCCCTCCTCCGAACTCTACAGAAAGCGCTTAGGGAACAAAAGCTCCTGAAAGCAAACCCAAGCGGATTACTCACCCCGGCCCCGGGTAAGGGCGGTGCAATTCTGCCTGGGGCAAAGACACTTGAGAATCACTACAACAGGCCCCTCCCCCAGAAGATCAACAAGAAATCCAGCCGAGACCAAGTTCACCTACCAAAGAGTGCGGTTTCAATACCAAGGAGAGCAGCAGAATTCTAGAGGAGGAGAAAGCAAAGCACGGAACTCATGGCTTTTGCCCTGTGATTTTTTTTAGTCTTGCGGTTAATTTAATTTTTTTCTTTTTCATTTTTTGGGTTTTTTTCTCGCCTTCGGGTAAAATTTTTTTTTTAACTGTTACCTTTTTCTTTTTTAACGATTTTTTACTAGTTTATCTAATACATATATTTTTTCTTTTTTATATTTTTCTTAGGTGTTTTCTTTTTTTTAAAATTCTTTTCTTTTTTTTTTCTTTTTTTTCTTTCTTCCTTTTTGAACCTCTTTTTATCCCCTTTATCCCCCCTCACGATTTGGGATCTCTTCTAATTTGGTTAAAGCATATTTTCCTGGGGTTGTTGCCACCCTTTTAGTATTTTACTTGCCCCCTCATATACTCTTCTCTGGACAAAATGACAAGACGGAAAAATTCAACACAAAAAAAAAAGAACAAGAGGCAGTACCGAAGGCTAGGGACCTAATCAATACAGACATTGGTAATATGTCAGATCTAGAGTTCAGAATGACAATTCTCAAGGTTCTAGCCGGGCTCGAAAAAGGCATGGAAGATATTAGAGAAACCCTCTCGAGAGATATAAAAGCCCTTTCTGGAGAAATAAAAGAACTAAAATCTAACCAAGTTGAAATCAAAAAAGCTATTAATGAGGTGCAATCAAAAATGGAGGCTCTCACTGCTAGGATAAATGAGGCAGAAGAAAGAATTAGTGATATAGAAGACCAAATGACAGAGAATAAAGAAGCTGAGCAAAAGAGGGACAAACAGCTACTGGACCACGAGGGGAGAATTCGAGAGATAAGTGACACCATAAGACGAAACAACATTAGAATAATTGGGATTCCAGAAGAAGAAGAAAGAGAGAGGGGAGCAGAAGGTATACTAGAGAGAATTATTGGGGAGAGTTTCCCCAATATGGCAAAGGGAATGAGCATCAAAATTCAGGAGGTTCAGAGAACACCCCTCAAAATCAATAAGAATAGGCCCACACCCCGTCACCTAATAGTAAAATTTACAAGTCTCAGTGACAAAGAGAAAATCCTGAAAGCAGCCCGGGAAAAGAAGTCTGTAACATACAATGGTAAAAATATTAGATTGGCAGCTGACTTATCCACAGAGACCTGGCAGGCCAGAAAGAGCTGGCATGATATTTTCAGAGCACTAAATGAGAAAAACATGCAGCCCAGAATACTATATCCAGTTAGGCTATCATTGAAAATAGAAGGAGAGATTAAAAGCTTTCAGGACAAACAACAACTGAAAGAATTTGCAAACACCAAACCAGCTCTACAGCAAATCTTGAAAGGGGTCCTCTAAGCAAAGAGAGAGCCTACAAGTGGTAGATCAGAAAGGAACAGAGACCATATACAGTAATAGTCACCTTACAGGCAAAACAATGGCACTAAATTCATATCTCTCAATAGTTACCCTGAATGTTAATGGGCTAAATGCCCCTGTTTCCTCAGTTTTCTAATATTTATCTTAAGGTGACCTGATCCAGACTTTTGATCACCTTTGTCTAAATATTTCTATTTTAACAAAGTCCTTTTTAATACTCAGAGACTAAAACTTAGAAAAATACTCTGATTTTTATCTCACTAGAGTGGAAAATATATGGTTACCCATTAACTAATGATATCCATGTCTACATTAGATCCATGACATTTTTAATTCTTGGGAGCTTTTGGTTAAATGAATTTTTTTAAGCTTCCTTTAAATGAAGCTTTAAGCCATCACCACATGAATAAAATTAAAGAACTAAATGAAAACAAGCCAAGTATTTACAGAGTAATAGAATGTGCAGTGGAAAGAGTACAATTCTGAAATCATAAAGCCTAAATTAGTGTGATGCATCTTTACCAGCCATGTAATCATAAACCAGTTATCTAAATGTGTTAGCCTCAGTTTTTTCACCCATGAAATGGTGATGATAATACTTATTATGCAGAGTTGTTGTGTGGATGTAATGAAGCATGGAGCATGAGAGTCTCATATTCCATACTAAAATGATAGCTATTTTTATACTTATAATAATTCTAATAATAGTAATTAAATTGTTCAAAATGATAATATTCATTTATATTGAGGCATTGTATTGACTATTCATAGACACATTTACCAAAATAAATTTCATTTTACTTTTCCCCCTCTGAGGCTATATATTCCTTAATTCAATACGAATCTCATTATGAATAATAATTATCATGATAAATATGCTGATTTTTCTTCTATTTATTTTTAGGGAAGTATCCTTTACTGTTGAACATAAAGAAACTTAAGCAAGTCTGTCTTATTCAAAATTTGCATGCTGCTTTCTTATGAAACTAGATTATAGAGTTGTATGAAATAAATTCATGCAGTTAAGACATTTATGTTTGGAAAACTGGGTGGTCAGTTTAGTATTTCAAAAGAAGATTTTAAATTTATACCTTAAAACTGAGCTCTTTCAGCCTTATTTATAGACCATCCTACATGCTTCATATGTATTCCTTCATTGTAAACTAACTAATAGTTTTGTCACAGTGTATATAACTAAAATAGATTTTGTATTCTATTATTTCAGAGTTAGTTGCAGTTTCTACTTCCTTACTTTCTTTTTTGAAAAATAGATTAATTCTACAAAAAGTTTTTTCAAGCTTATTGAAAAATAATCGACATATTATAATTTGTAAATTTAAGAAATGATTTCTTATAACACTGCAAACTTTTAACATTGTGTAAATTTTGTACAATTTGATAAATTGGTATACATCTGTATTGCAATATAATCTACATAAAATGTTAATACATCTACTATCTCATATAGTTGCCTCTGTTTTTTATGCATGTATTGCAAGGAATTTTAAGATCTACTCTCTTTAGCAACTTTTATGTATATAGTACAGTAGAGATAAACTTCAGAGGTTTTGTGAGTTTTGTTCCAGACCGCCTCAATAAAGTGATTATCTCAATAAACTAAGTCAAATTATTATTATTATTTTTGGTTTCCCAGTGCAAAAAAAAATTACGTTTCCCAGTGCATATAAAAAATAAACACTATACTGTACTGTTCAAAAGCATTATGTCTTTAAAGAAAAACAATGTATATACCTTAAGTAAACTAGTTCTGAGTTTTCAGTGGTCATAATTACTGATCACAGATCACCATGACAAATACAATAATAATGAAAAAACTTGAAATATTGCAAGAATTACCAACATGTGACAGAGAGACACAAAATGAACAAATGTTGTTAGAAAAATGGTGGCAGCAGACCTCTTTTATACAAGATTGCTATAAACGTTCAACTTGTAAGAATGTGATATATGCAAAATTTAATAAAGGGAAGCACAATTAAAAAAAAGTATGTATATATTATTAACTATGATCATCATGCTGTACATTAGATCCCCAGAACTTTTTCATATTATAGTTGCAAGTTTGTACCCTTTGACCACCTTATTCCACCCCAGGTTCACCCCTTGTCAACTCAACTCTAAGTTTCCATTAGTTTGCTTTTTCTTCAGATTCTGTATGTAAGGGACATCATAATACATAAATTTAAAAATATATAAAATCTTTGAAATATTTCACTTAGTATAATACCTTCAAGATCCATCCATGGTATTGTAAATGGCAGTATATCTTAATTTTTCATGGTTAAGTAGTATTCCATGGTATATATATACCATACTTATTTTATTCATTCATCCATTAATGGATACTGAAGTTATTTCCCTCTCTTGATTAGAGTTAATAATTTTATAATGAACATAAGAGTGCATATATGTCTTCGAATAGTGACTTCGTTTCCTTTAGATATATACCTAGAAGTGGGATAACTGAATCATATGGTAATTTTACTTTTAATAATATGAATAGTCTCCATACTGTTTTCCATACAAATTTATATCCCTATCACAGTGCATAAGTTCCCCATATTCCCCAATATTTACCAAAATTTGTTAGTTTTAATTTTTTGGTAGTATATATTCTATAGGTAGTAATATCTTGCTGTGTTTTTCAGAGGTAAACAAAAACAACAACATAATGACTTTGCCCTGAGTTTTTTACGTTGAGCACTTTTTAATGCTCCTGTTGGTCATTTATATAACTTTTTTGAAAAAAAAAGTCTATTGAGACCCTTTTGCTATTTTTTTAATTATATATTTTTTTTCTATTTGTATCTGTTGGTTATTAACCTCTTTTCAGATATAAGATTTGTAAGTATTTTCTTCCATTCTATGGATTGTGTTTTCATTCCTTTTTTTTTTTTTTTTTGGCAATGCAGAAACTTTAGTTTGATGTAATACCATTTATTTATTTTTGCTTTTTTTGCTTGTGTTTTTGGTCTGGTATCCAAAAAACTATTGGCAAGACCAATGTCAAGGAGAATTTTTCCTATGTTTTCCTTTAGGAAATTTAGTTTCATGCATCACATTTAAGTCTTTAATCTATTTCAAGTTAAGATTTATGAGTGATATAAGGTTCCAGTTTCATGCTGGTTTATGTGACTATTCAGTTTTAAATATCATTTACTAAACAGACTATCTTTACCCATTACATATGTTGGCCCCTGTCAAATATTAGATGACTGTATGAAAGGATTTATCTCTGGACTCTCAATCCTGTTCTACTTGTTTATTGGTCTGTTTTTATGCCAGTATACTTTATTGTTTTGAGCATGAGGGCTTTGTAGTATAGTTTCAAATCAAGAAGTGTAATTTCGCTTCTTCATTCTTTCTCAGAACTGCTTTGATTATTTGTTGTCTTTTATGGTCTTATATAAATTTTAGGATTCTTTTCTTACTTCTGTAAAAACACAATATTGGATTTTTTTAAAGATTATTTATTGGGGCGCCTGGGTGGCTCAGTGGGTTAAGCCGCTGCCTTCGGCTCAGGTCATGATCTCAGGGTCCTGGGATCGAGTCCCGCATAGGGCTCTCTGCTCAGCAGGGAGTCTGCTTCCCTCTCTCTCTCTCTCTGCTTGCCTCTCCGTCTACTTGTGATTTCTTTCAAATAAATAAATAAAATCTTTAAAAAAAAAGATTATTTCTTTATTTATTTGACAGAGAGAGATGACAAGCAGGCAGAGAGGCAGGCAGAGAGAGAAGAGGTAGCAGCTTCCTGCTGAGCAGAGAGGCTGATGTGGGGATCGATCCCTGGACCCTGAGATCATGACCTGAGCCGAAGGCAGCGGCTTAACCCACTGAGCCACCCAGGTGCCCCTAACATTGGATTTTTGATAGGAATTGAATTTACAGATGGTTTTCAGTAGTATGGACATTTTAACAATGTTAATTCTTACCATTCATAAATATGAGCTATCTTTCCATTTGTGTCTCCTTCAATTTCTTTATCAATGTCATAGATTATGGGGTACAAATCTTTCATCTTCTTAGTTAAATCTTTTCCTAAGTATTTTATTATTTTTGATGCTATTGTGAATTAGATTGTTTTCTTTATGTTTTCAGATAGTTCATTATTAGAGTGTTAAAATGCTCCTGTCTTGTGCTTACTTTGGCAGCACAGATGCTAAAATTGGAATGATGCAGAGAAGATTAGCGTGATCACTGAGCAAGGATGACATGAAAAACTATTAAAAAAAAAAAAACGAAACAAAACAAAATTCTTGTCTTTTATATATTGATCTTGTATTTGGCAGCTTTATTAAATTTGTTTATTCAAAATTTTTTGTGAAAAATTTTTTAACATGTAAGTTCATGTTATCCAAAAAAAGAAAATTTTACTTCATCCTTTTTTTTTTTTTTTGGAGTCTTTTATTTCTTTGTGTTCCTTGTTTCTCTGGCTAGGACATCCAGTACTATGTCAAATGAGAGTAGTGAAAGTGGACACACTTGTATTTTTTCTGATCTTTAAGGGGAAAACTTTCAAACTTTTTTGATTGAATATGAGATTAGTTCTGGGCTTGCAATATGTGTTTTTTCTTTAATGGATTTTTTAAATTATTTTTTAAAATTTTTTATAAACATATAATGTGCTTTTATCCCTAGGGGTACAGGTCTGTGAATCACCAGGTTTACACATTTCACAGCACTCACCATCACTCACCATAGCACCTCCCCTCCCCAATGTCCATACCCCCACCATCCTCTCCCAACACACCTCCCCCCAGTAACCCTCAGTCTGTTTTGTGAGATTCAGTCTTTTATGGTTTGTCTCCCTACCAATCCTATCTACTTTTATTTTTCTTTTCGTACACCCGAAACCGCCTATGTTGCATCTCCACTTCATCATATCAGGGAGATCATATGATAGTTGTCTTTCTCAGATTGATTTATTTCGCCAAGCATAATACCCTCTAGTTCCATCCACGTCATCACAAATAGCAGGATTTCATTTCTTTTGATGGCTGCATAGTATCCCATTGTACATATATACCACATCTTATTTATTGATTCAACTGTTGAAGGACATTTAGGTTCTTTCCATAGTTTAACTATTGTGGACATTGCTGCTATAAACATTTGGGTGCATGTGCCCCTTCAGAATGCCACATTTGTATCTTTAGGGTATATACCCAGTACTACAATCACTGGGTCATAGGCTAGTTTTATTTTCAGCTTTTTGAGGCACCTCCACGCTGTTTTCCAGAGTGGTTGCACCAGCTTGCATTCCCACGTACAGTGTAGGAGGGTTGCCCTTTATCCACATCCTTGCCAGCATCTGTCATTGACTGACTTGTTCATTTTAGCCATTCTGAAAGGTGTGAGGTGGTATCTCATTCTGGTTTTGATTTGTATTTCCCTGATGCCGAGTGATGTGGATCCTTTTTTCATGTGTCTGTTGGCCATTTGGATGTATTCTTTGCAGAAATGTCTTTTCATGTCCTCTGCCCATTTTTTCATTCGATTATTTGTTCTTAGGGTGTTGAGATTGATAAGCTCTTTATAGATTTTGGATAGATACTGGCCCTTTATCTGGTATGTCATTTGCAAATATCTTCTCCCAGATAACTTATATGACAGTCATCTTTTGGCTTTGTTAACTGTTTCCTTTGCTGTGCAAAAGCTTTTTGATCTGATGAAATCCCAGTAGTTCATTCTTGCCCTTGCTTCCCTTGCCTTTGGCGATGTTCCTAGGAAGAAGTGCTGCTGCTGAGGTCAAAGAGGTTGCTACCTGTTCTCTCCTCAAGGATTTTGATGGATTCCTTTCTCACATTATGCTTCTTCATCCATTTCCAGTCTATTTTCATGTATGGTGTAAGGAAATGGTCCAATATCATTTTTCTGCATGTGGCTGGTCAATTTTAACAACACCATTTGTTGAAGAGGCTGTCTCTTTTCCATATGACATTCCTTCCTGCTTTGTTGAAGATTAGTTGATCATAGAATTGAGGGTGTATTTCTGGGCTCTCTATTCTGTTCCATTGATCTATGTCTGTTATGGGGACAGTTTCCTACTATCTTGATGATGACAACTTTGTAATAGAGCTTGAAGTCTGGAATTGTGATGCCAACAACTTTGGCTTTCTTTTTCAATATTCCTCTGGCTATTCGAGGTATTTTCTGGTTCCATATATATTTTAGGATGATTTGTCCCATTTCTTTGAAAAAAATGGGTGGGATTTTGATAGGGATTGCATTAAATGTGTAGATTGCTTTAGGTAGCATAGACATTTTCACAATATTTGTTCTTCCAATACAGGAGCATGGAACATTTTTCCATTTCTTTGTGTCTTCTTCAATTTCTTTCATGAGTACTTTAGAGTTTTCTGAGTATAGATTCTTTGTCTCTTTGGTTAGGTTTATTCCTAGGTATCTTAGGGTTTTGGGTGCAATTGTAAATGGGATTCACTCCTTAATTTCTATTTCTTCAGTCTTTTTTTTTAAAGATTTTATTTATTTACTTGACAGAGAGAGATCACAAGTAGGCATAGAGGCAGGCAGAGAGAGAGAGAGGAGGAAGCAGGCTCCCTGCTGAGCAGAGAGCCCAATGCGGACTCAATCCCAGGACCCTGAGATCATGACCTGAGCCGAAGGCAGCGGCTTAACCCACTGAGCCACCCAGGCGCCCTATTTCTTCAGTCTTGTTGGTATAAAAAAAATGCAACCAATTTCTCTTCATTGATTTATATCCTGACACTTTACAGAATTCCTATACAAGTTATAGCAGATTTGGAGTGGAGTCCTTTAAGTTTTCCACATATAGTATCATATCATCTGCAAACAGGGATAGTTTGACTTCTCTTCTGCCAATTTGGCAAAATTTGGATGCCTTTAATTTCTTTTTGTTGTCTGATTGCTGAGGCTAGGACTTCTAGTACGATGTTGAATAGCAGGGGTGATAATGGACATCCCTGCCGTGTTCCTGACCTCAGCGGAAAAGTATTCAGTTTTTCTCCATTGAGAATGATATTTGCAGTGGGTTTTTCATAGATGGCTTTGATAATATTGATAATATGTGCCCTCTATGCCTACACTTTGAAGAGTTTTAATCAGGAAGGGATACTGCACTTTGTCAAATTCTTTTTCAGCATCTATGGAGAGTAACATATGGTTCTTGTTCTTTCTTTTATTGATGTGTTGTATCACATTGATTGATTTGCAGATGTTGAACCAACCTTGTAGCCCTGGAATAAATCCCACTTGGTCGTGGTGAATAATCCTTTTAATGTACTGTTGAATCCTATTGGCTAGTATTTTGGTGAGAATTTTTGCATCCGTGTTCATCAAGGATATTGGTCTGTAGGTCTCTTTTTTGATGGGATCCTTGTCTGGTTTTGGGATCAAGGTGATGCTGGCCTAAGGAAAAAAAAAAGAGTTTGGAAGTTTTCCTTCCATTTCTATTTTTTTGGAACAGTATCATGAGAATAGGAATTAATTCTTCTTTAAATGTTTGGTAGGATTCCCCTGGGAAGCCATCTGGCCCGGGGCTTTTGTTTGTTTGGAGATTTTTGATGACTGTTTCAATCTCCATACTGGTTATGGGTCTGTTCAGGTTTTCTATTTCTTCCTGGTTCAGTTGTGGTAGTTTATATGTCTCTAGGAATGTATCCATTTCTTCCAGATTGTTGAATTTGTTGGCGTAGAGTTGCTCATAATATGTTCTTATAATTGTTTGTATTTCTTTGGTGTTGGTTGTGATCTCTCCTCTTTCATTCATGATTTTATTTATTTGGGTCCTTTCTCTTTCTTTATCAATCTTATTAATTCTTTCAAAGAACCAGCTCCTAGTTTAGTTGATTTGTTCTATTGGCTTTTTTTATTTTTTTTTGGTTTTGGTTTTTGTGTTTTTTTGTTCGTTTGTTTCTATTTCATTGATTTCTGCTCTGATCTTTATTATTCGTCTTCTCCTGCTGGGTTTAGGATTTCTTTGTTTTTCTTTCTCCGACTCCTTTAGGTGTAGGGTTATGTTGTGTATTTGAGATCTTTCTTGTTTCTTGAGAAAGGCTCGTACAGCTTTATATTTTCCTCTCAGGACTGCCTTTGCTGTATCACACAGATTTTGAACACTTTTGTTTTCATTATCATTTCTTTCCATGAATCTTTTCAATTCTTCTTTAATTTCCTGGTTGACCAATTCATTTTTTAGAAGGATGCTGTTTAGTCTCCATGTGTTTGTGTCCTTTCCAAATTTCCTCTTGTGCATGAGTTCTAGTTTCAGAGCATTGTGGTCTGAGAATATGCAGGGGATGATCCCAATCTTTTGATAATGGTTGAGATTTGATTTATGACCCAGGATGCGGTCTATTCTGGAGAATGTTCCATGTGCACTAGAGAAGAATGTGTATTCTGTTATTTTGGGATGGAATGTGTTGAATATACCTGTGATGTCCATCTTGTCCAGTGTGTCATTTAAGGCCTTTTTCCTTGTGGATCTGTTGCTTGGATGATCTGTCCATTTCAATGAGGGGAGTATTAAATTCCCCTACTATTATTTTATTATTGTCAATGTGTTTCTTTGATTTTGTTATTAATTGGTTTATATAGTTGGCTGCTCCCATGTTCAGGACATAGATATTTAAAATTGTTAGGTCTTCTTGTTGGACAGACCCTTTGAGTATGATATAGTGTCCTTCCTCATCTCTTATTACAGTCTTTGGCTTAAAATATAATTGATCTGATATAAGGATTGCCACCCCAGCTTTCTTCTGATGTCCATTAGCATGGTAAATTGTTTTCCGCCCCCTCTCTTTAAATCTGGGGGTGTCTTCGGGTCTATGATGAGTTTCTTGGGCAGCATATTGATGGGTTTTGCTTTTTATCCATTCTGATACCCTGTGTCTTTTGATTGGTGCATTTAGGCCATTTACATTCAGGGTAACTATTGAGAGATATGAATTTAGTGGCATTCTACTGCCTATAATGTGACTGTTACTGTATATTGTTTCTGTTCCTTTCTGATCTACTACTTTTAGGCTCTCTCTTTGCTTAGAGGACCCCTTTCAATATTTCCTGGAGTGTTGGTTTGGTGTTTGCGAATTCTTTCAGCTTTTGTTTGTCCTGGTAGCTTTTTAATCTCTCCTTCTATTTTCAATGATAGCCTAGCTCGATATAGTATTCCTGGCTGCATATTTTCCTCATTTAACACTGAATATATCATGCCAGTTCTTTCTGGTCTGCCAGGTCTCTGTGGATAAGTCTGCTGCCAGTCAAATGTTTTTACTGTTGTACAATACAGACTTCTTTTCCCAGGCTGATTTCAGGATTTTCTCTTTGTTTTTAACAGTTTAAATTTTACTATCAGGTTACGGGGTGTAGACCTATTTTTATTGATTTTGAGGGTCATTCTTTGCATCTCCTGGATTTTGATGTTTGTTCCCTTTGCCATATTAAGGAAATTCTCTACAAAAATTCTCTCCAATATACCTTCTGCTCCCCTCTCTCTTTCTTCTTCTTCTGGGATCCCAATTATTCTAATGTTGTGTCGTCTTATGGTTTCACTTATCTCTCAAATTCTCTCCTCGTGGTCCAGTATCTGTTTGTCTCTCTTTTGCTCAGCTTCTTTATTCTCCTTCATTTGGTCTTCTATATCACTAATTCTTTTGCCTCATTTATCCTAGCAGTAAGAACTTCCATTTTTTATTGCACCTCATTAATAGCTTTTTTTATTTCAACTTGGTTAGATTTTAGTTCTTTTATTTCTCCAGAAAGGGCTTTTATCTCTCTGGAGAGGGTTTCTCTAATAACTTCCATGCCTTTTTCGAGCCCAGCTAGAACCTTGAGAGTTGTCATTCTAAACTCTAGTTCTGTCATATTACCAATGTCTGTTTTGATTAGGTCCCTAGCCTTTGGTATTGCCTCTTGTTCTTTTTCTTGTGGTGGGTTTTTCCACCTTGTCATTTTGAGCAGATAAGAATACATAAAGGAGCAAATAAAATGTTAAAAGGGTGGTAAAGACCCCAGGAAAATGTGATTTAACCAAATCAGAAGAAACCCAAGTTGTGGGAGAACGAAAGGGGATAAAAAAGATGTTCAAGGGGGGAAAAAAGGTTTAAAAAAAAAGAAAACAAGGAAAAAATATTTAAAAAGAAAAAAAATATATATATATACTAGACTTGTGACTAGAAAATGGTCATTCACTTAATTTTGGGAGTATTTTGGTCTCTTGGAAGAAACTACCTCCCAAGATTTTAAAGGATGAAAAACATATAAGGGTAGGCACAATGAAGGGATGGAATAAACCTATAAAAATGAGGAAAAAAGGGACGCCTGGGTGGCTCAGTTGGTTAAGCAGCTACCTTCGGCTCAGGTCATGATCTCAGCATCCTGAGATCGAGTCCCACATCGGGGTCCTTGCTCGGCAGGGAGCCTGCTTCTCCCTATGCCTCTGCATGCCATTCTGTCTGCCTGTGCTCACTCTCTCCCCACCTTCTCTGATAAATAAATAAAATCTTTTAAAAAATGAGAAAAAAATTTAATTTATAAAAAATAAGTTGATAGAGCAAGTTGGTTGGGACAATAAAGAAAAATAAACTGGAGATAATTTGCTCAGGCTGGACACTAGAACAATCTTGGAGCTAGATTTAGGGTATATTTTGTTCTATTAGGAGAAGTTATACCCCAAATTTTTTAGAAGAAAAAACCCTATGTGTAAAAAAATATATAGTTAGGTAAAATGGAGTATAAAATATGACTATAATAATGAAGGTTCAAAATAGATTATTAATTTTGTAAGGTATTTTAAAAATAAACTAGTTAAAAAATCATTAAAAGAGGAAAGGGTAAAAGTTAAAAAAATTAGCAGAAGAAAAAAGAAAAAAATATAACTGCAAGACTAATGAATCTTTGGGAGAAAGCCACGAATTCCTTGTTTTGCTTTCTCCTCCTCTGGAATTCCACTGTTCTCCTTACTAAGTGAAGTTGATCTTGGCTGGGTTTCTTGTTGGTCTTCTGGGGAAGGGGCCTGTTGTATTGATTCTCAAGTGTCTTTGCCCGAGATGGATTTGTCCTGCCCTTACCTGGGGTAAGGCTAAGTAATCCGGGAGCTTTTGTTCCCTGAAGGCTTTCCGTAGAGTTCTGGATGATGGAATGATAATGGCGGTCTCACAATCCTGCCCAGAAGAGTGGAGAGCTCAGGGCCCCGCTCCTCAGTGCACCCTTAGAGAAAAGTGCTTAATCACTCCCATCTTCCCGGCCTCTGGCCATGCTTGGAGAAAAGCGCTCTGTCACTCACACTTGGAGAAAAGTCCTTGGTCATTCTCATCTCCCTGGCCTCTGGCCATGCTTGGAGAAAAGAGCTCAATTACTCCCATCTCCCTGGCCCTTGGCCGTGCTCCAAGCTCATCCTGCCTATGCCTGGTTCAAAGTAACCCTGGGTTGAGAGCTCACTCCTCAGCTTTGTCTCTGTAGCCGGCTTCCCCACTCTAAGACCTGTGAGTTCTGTGACACTCAGATACCCCTGGTCCTTCTGTGACCCTGAGGGACCTGGGACTATGCTGACCCCACTTGGGCTTCACTCTGGTTTAGCCTCTGGGGTGATATCCCTCAGTGGATCAAACTTTTAAAAAGTCCTGATTTTGTGCTCCGTTGCTCCACCGCTTGCCGGGAGCTGCCCGCCCCCCCCCCACCGCGGTCTACCTTCCTATTCTTCGGGTTCACTTTTCTGCCGGTTCTACCTTTCAGAAAGTAATCAATTTTCTGTTTCTAGAATTGTTGCTCTCCTTCTCTTTGATCTCCCATTGGATTTGTAGGTGTTTGCAATGGTTAGATAAGCTATCTAGCTGATCTCCTGCTACCTGATGTCGTCTCAGCCTGCTACTTCTCCGCCATCTTGAATCCTTCCACGGAATATGTGGTTTTTATTATGTTGATGTGTATTCTTTCTGTACCCAGTTTGGTGAGTATTTTTATTATGAAAGGGTGTTGAATTTTGTCAAATGCCTTTTCTGCATATATTGAGTTGATCATATGAGTTTTTATTGATCATTCTATTAATATAATGCATCACATTTACTGATATGTGCTGGTGAATTCAGTTTTGTAGCATTTTGTAGAGAATTTTTACATTTTTATTTATCAAGGATATTATCCAGTAGTTCTTTTTGTTGCTGCTTTTTTTTTTTTTTGTTTGTTTGTTTTTGTTTTGTTTTGTTTTGTTTTGCTTTTGTAGTGCTCCTGGCTGGTTTTGATATCAAGATAATGCTGGCTTGTAAAATGTGCCTCGGAGTATTTCAACCTCTTCAACTTTTTGGGAAGGGTTTAAAAAGTATTTGTATTATTTTGCCTTAAAATGTTTGGTAGAATTCACTGTGGAAATCATCTGATTCTGGACTTTTATTTGTTAGAAGGTTTTTATTACGAATTCAATCTCCTTACCCCTTATTGGTCTGTTCACATTTTTTATGTCCTTATGATTCAGTCTTGATAGGTTGTATGTGCCTAGGAATTTGTCCATTTCCTCTAGGCTTTTGATTCGCTGGCATGTAACTGTCTTTTATCCTTTATATTTCTGTGGTATCTGTTATAATGTCTCCTTTTTCATTTCTGATTTTATTGAGTCTTCTCTCTTTTTTCTGAGTTAGTCTAGCTGTCTTTTTTTTTAAATTTACCATTACCAAGTTTAATTTTATTTACCATTTAAAAAAAAACTTTCTAGTTTTTTAATTCTATATTTCATTTATTTCTGCCCTAATTTTTATTTTTTTCCTTCCTTTTGCTACTTTTAAGTTTACTTTGTTCTTTTTGCAGTTTTTTGAGCTGTTATATTAAGTTCTTTATTTGAAATCTTTTTTATATATATTTATAGCTATAAAATTTCCTTTTATAACTGCTTTGCTGCTTCTCATAATTTTTTTGTATATATATTTTTTATTTTCCTCAAGATGTATTTTTATTCCCACTTTGTCTTCTTTTTTGGATTTTTTGTTTGTTTAAAAATGTGTATGTCTGTGTATTTGTAAATTTTCCAAATTTCCTTCTGTATTGATTTCTAGTTTCATATTATTTTGGCTGGAAATATACTCGATATGCTTTCTATATTATTGATTTTGGTGGGACTCTTGTTTTGTGGTTTAAAATGTGATCTATCCTAGAAAATTTTCCACGTGTGTTTGAGAAGAATATTTATTATGATACTATTGGATGGAATATCCTGTAAATATGTTAGGTTCATTTGACATAGTTCTTGTTTGTTTGTTTGTTTTGTTTGTTTGTTTGTTTGAGAGAGAGAGAATGAGCAAGGGGTAAGGGCAGAGACAGAGTGAGAAGACCCCGTCCTGAGCAGGGAGCCCAATGTGGGACTCTACCTCAGGACCCTGGGATCATGACCTGAGCCAAAGGCAAAGGCTTAACTGACTGAGCCACCCAGTTGTCCAGGCATAGTGTTTAAATTCACTATTTTCTTATTGATTTTCTGTCTGGATGATCTATCCATAGGTAAGAGTGGGGTATTATTGTCCCCAGATATTATTGTATTACTATTTATTTCTCCTTTTTGTTTTGTTAGTATTTGTTTTATATATTTATGTGGCTCAATATTAGGTACATGATATTTACAATTACTGTATTGATGAATTGATGACACTTTTCTTATTGTATAATGACCTTCTTTGACTCCTGTGGTGATTTTTAGCTTATATAAACCCTATTTTGTCTGTTATAGTTATTGCCACCCTTGTTTTCTTTTGTTATCATTAGCTTGGAATATCTTTTTCCATCCCTTTACTCTCTGCCCATGTGTGTCCTTAAAGCTAAAGTGATTCTTTTATATGCAACATATTTTTGGATCTTGTGTTTTTTGTTTGTTTTTGTAATCTATTCTAGCCTTTCTATGTCTTCCAACTGATGATTCCATTCACTTACAGTTAAAGTAATTATGGATAGGTAAGGACTTAACTATTGCCTTTCATTCTTTTTATATTTCATGATTTATTTAAATTTTAGTTAATATATAGTGTAATATTAGTTTCAGGAGTAGAATTTAGTAATTCACCATTTACATATAACAGTCAATACTCATCACAAGTGACCTCCTAATAATTATTACTGGCTTAGCCCATTCCCCTGCCCATCTCCCCTCCAGAAACAGTTTGTTACTTATAGTTAAGTGTATTATGGTTTGCCTTCCCCACCCTTTTTAAAATTTTTTTTTCTTTCCCCAGTGTTTATCTGTTTTGTTTCTCTTTTGTAGATGCTCTGCTCTTTATTTCCTGTCTTGTTCTCTTTGTTTGTAATCTGATGACTTTTTGTGGCAGTATGTTTTAACTTCTTTATCAAAATCTTTTGTGTATCTACTACATATTTTTTTATATTTACCATTAAGCTTATATAAAATACGTTAGTTATAACATTCCATTTTATGTTGAAAACAACTGAACTTCAATAGTGTACAGAAAATTTATACTTCTCCTATAACAATAGGTTATTGATGTTTTTACATTTTAGATCATTTTTATATTGTACTTTCAATAACAAATGATTGCAGTTATAGTTATTTTTAATAGGCTTGTTTTTTTTTTAACTTTTAAACTAGACTAGTAAATGATTTATATATCACCATTACAATATTAGAGAATCTGGTTTTGACTATACATTTACCTTTCGCAATAAATAAGGAGCCATCCATGCATCCATGTTGCCATCTTGATGACATCACCATTCCCAAATCTCCAGTAAGTGTTACTTTATATTTATCTTTTTTTTAAGATTTTATTTGTTTATTTGACAGAGAGAGAGTGAGAGCTCAAGTTGGCAGAGTGGCAGGAAGAGGAAGATCGAGAGGCAGGCTTATTACCCAGCAGTGAGCCCAATGCAGGTCTTAATCCCAGGACCCTGGGATCATGACCTGAGCCAAAGGCAGCTGCTTAACCGATTGAGTCACCCAGGGAGCCCTAAATTTTACTTTAGTTAATATATGACTATTTTTTATTTCTACTAATAGACATATCAATTTTATTGCTTTTAATATTAAGGTCTTCTCCTTAACATCATCAATTTTATAAGTGTTGTTTACATTTGTGGTGGTAAGTATGTAATTCATGTATGTGGTGGTATGTAAGTAATTCAAATATGAATTAAACTCTAGATCATATGCTCCATTGTGGCAGATATTTGTCTTATTCATCACACCCACAAAAAATTAGTACTAAATAGGTCTTTGTTGATTGACTGAATGAATTAAGTGTTCTGACACTAGCATAGCTGACCAAACCAGAGATAAAGGAGAAAATATAATGATTGTCAAATGGGTAAACCTGAGATAAAAAGACACTTTTAGCTTAGTTAGTTTGATATACACTCTGGATAACATTTCAATTTTGCATGGATTTTTGGAAAGCAAACAACTCCTCTCCTAAATAATAAATTTATTAATTGCTTTCCTTATGAGTCCTGACAGCAGTCAGCTTTGTGGGTTTCTGATTCCATTCCAAGAGGTTGAATGTCTGTTTGATTTATGTAATAGGCAACAGTGTCATGAGGAAAGACTTGTAGGATAAAATTTCTTAAAGACGGGAACACAGATGGCTGCCTATGGACTGTGAGGTGGGAGTTAATGAAAATGCATTGAGCAGTAAGGGAAGGGCAGCTCACAACCATAGGAAAGGTGCCCTGTGTTTTTGTTTTATTTTGTTTTGTTTTACAAACAGATACCATTTCCCCTCTCCATGGAAATTTTCAAATTTACTTTGCTCTAACAACCACAAATACTTAGGACATTATGAACACAAGATGGGCATTAAAGGATAAAAATAAACAAAAATTTAAGTAAATGTTAAGGGTTTATCATTATTTCAGCCATGTTTTTCTATGCTTAACTGCTCAAAGAAATTACACGTTTCTAAATATTATACCAGGCTGTTAAACTAATGCAAAGAGTTTTATGGAATTTTCTATAACACCATCTCGATTTTCTACATTGGCTGTTACTCCTGAAAATTCTCAGTTTATAAATGTGCATATATTTACCATAATAATATTCACTGGTTATTTACCTGGTTTATTACTGTATTTTGATCCTTTCTAATTGTTCACTTTCTTCCATGTTTCCTCCTTATTTCTACAAATGTCAATCCATCACATGTTATTTAAAGTGAAACAAGGAGGAACAGCTGTTAGTAGAAAGGATTAATAGGTGCTTTGATGTTACTCTGTGAGATATTAAGTACTGGGCAAGGTATTTCCATATCATCATTTTAATATATTTCAGGAATACAGCATAGTTGTTATGCTTTAATTAAACCTTCATTAAGTCTTTATATATATTTTTTTTCCTAACTCACAAGTCCGCCCTTCATGTCCCATTCAAAACCCACTCATTTTATGGAATAATCGTTTCATCTTCCCAGTACAATCTTCATTTAACTTATTGCTCTGGTGTGCTCCTTTGGCAGCACATATATTAACTTATTGTTCTGGGTATACAAAAGGATAGGAATGGAATATTTTGTAATATGATATTTTGTCCTTTCTACACTACAGTCTGTGTAAGCATTCTTTGATCAGAGACCTAAGGAGGAGGTCCAAATTGAAGAAAAACAAATAGAAAAAAAGAAAATGTTCTCAGTCCTTTCTTGTAGTTTCATTTGCAGGAACCACAAAGGTAAAGACATTAAAATGTTTTTTTCTTATTTTTTAAAATTGATTTTAAATTTTTTATTGGATTATGCTCCCTTAAACTCATCTGATACCATGAATAGAAAATCAAAGCAATCCACCAAACCTTCTTTCATGATGTTGCCTTTAAACATGTTGCCTTTAAAAATTTTACAGTCTCATCTGTAGAGTAGATGAACCTTGACTCAAAAGTGTCATCATAGACTGTGGTGACACTTGTCTTGCCACCCGCCCGCTGTTCCTGCCATGGAAGGCTCTCCTGCTTCACGACCATTTCCCAACAACAAGGCCAATGGCTCCTCTTCTCCCAGGGCTGGGTTGCTGTGCCTTTCCCAGACATGCTCCTGGGGAGCACAGTGACAGACATGTCACTTTCCTTAAGGCTGTTTCCACAGGCGCAATCACGCTTCTCTCTCAGGCAGAGGGGATGACCGGGTTAAGAGGATTTCGCTCAAATCGGGTTTCTCCCACCACGCTTTGGAGACTATGTTCAGGCAAGCGGCATCAGCATCCCACAGAACTGACATGGATTTCCCAACGAATGCTGTGCTTTCCCAGAGGGGATGCACGTACAAAGGCTTTTGCTCTATGCGGCTTTCTCCCACCCTGCTGTGAATACTAGGTTAAGGCAAGCAGAGACAGCAGCCCACAGAACCGACTCTGATTTCCCAGCGCCTGCTCTGCTTTCACAGAGGTTTTGGGCTTGGCGCGAACTGCACTTCGCCTCTGCTTCCTCAGCAAGGCTTTGGGCGTTACCTCTGTCGCTTAAGAGAAGAAGAGCTGCGGGAGAGCTGGTGCCTCTTGGGCCTTGTTTTCCTGGGCTCCATGTTCCTGCCTGGGTTCACACTGCCAGGCCAAACCAAGCAGAGCCACAACCCTGCAGCAGCATGTGTGGCCTAGGATTGCACTCTATGCACACTACCATCTCCTGGTGACTTGGCCTTTTGCTCTGGCGCACAGGCAGACTCGGGGACTAGGCCAGTGCCTTCCCCACAGGAAAGGAGAGGCGACAGGATCCCTGAACACCGCCCATGCACTGGGATGGGGAGACGTGGGGGACTGTCCCCCACTCCTTCCCAGGAAAACCCGTGCCTCCGCAAAAGCTGCCACATCTTGGAGGAAGAAGGCCTCTGACTGCCAGTTTCTCCAGGGAGCTGTTTCTGTGAGTTCCGGGTATTGCGCCTGGTGGCAAACCCAAGTCGGCCCTAGGGACAAGTGGCCAAGGAGATGCTGTCCCCTTGGGACCAGAGGCACAGGACAGGCCTGCCTTCTGCCCAGACTCCTTCATCAGAGAGGATCACGTGCACCTGCCCTAGTCATCCCCTCGTGTCTCCTTAGCAGCCAGGCTTCATTTTATCCGCACAGGGAGCGGGTGACACTTGTCTTGCCACCTGCTTGCTGTTCCTGCCATGGCAGGCTCTCCTGCTTCACCACCGTTTCCCGACAGCAAAGCCAATGGCTCCTTCACTTCTCCGGGGGCGGCATGTTGCGCCTTAAGCAGACATGCTCCTGGGGAGCGCGGTAACAGACGTGTCCCTTTCCTTAAAGCTGTTTCGACAGGTACTCTCTCAGGCAGAGGGGGTTGCCCGGGCAAAGAGTATTTCGCTCAATGCGGGTTTATTACAACAAGCTGTAGATTAGCTAAGGCAAGCAGCAGCAACATCCCAAAGACCCAACTCTGATTTCCCAAAGAATGCTGTGCTTTCCCAGAGGGGATGCCCGGGAAAAGAGGCTTTCGCTCTATGCGGGTTTCTCCCATAGTGCTGCGAATACTAGACTAAGGCAAGCAGCAACAGCAGCCCACAGAACCGACTCTGATTTCACAGCGACTGCTATGCTTTCCCAGAGGTTTTCAGCTTGGTGCGAACCGCATTTCACTGCTGCTTCCTCAGCAAGGCTTTGGTCGTTCGCTCTGTCGCGGCAGGGAAGAAGAGATGCGGGAGAGCTGGAGCCTCTTGGGCCTTGCTTTCCCGGGCTCCAAGTTCGCGCCCGGGGTTCACCTTGCTAAGCCAAACTAAGCAGACACAGTCACAACCCTGCAGCATCGTGTGTGGCCTAGCATGGCACTCTAGGCCTATTACCATCTCCTGGGGTAGGTAAGGCGTTGCCTTTTGCTCCGGTGCTCAGGCAGACTCGGGGTCTAGGCCAGTGCCTTCACCACAGGAGAGAGGAGGCGACAGGATCCCTGGACACGGCCCGTGCACTGGGAAGGGGAACTGTGGGGGACTGTCTCAACTCCTTCCCCGGCACACCGCCTGCCACCCACATCGCTGCCACGTCTTGGTGGAAGACGGCATCTGGCTTCCCGTTTCTCCATGGGGTTGTTTCTGCGAGTTCTGGGTATGGTACCTGGTGGCAAGCCCAAGTCTGCCCTTGGGACAGGTGGCCAAGGAGATGCTGTGCCCTTGGGACCAGAGGCACAGGACAGGCCTGCCTTCTGCCCAGACTCCTTCCTCAGAGTGGAGCATGCGCCCTTGCCCTAGTCGTCCCCTCATGTCTCCTTAGCAGCCAGGCTTCCATCTCTCGGCACAGGGAGCGGGTGACACTTGTCTTGCCTCGGCCTGCTATTCGAGCCACGGCAGGCTATCCTCCTTCCCAAGCGTTTCCCGACCCCAAGGCCAACGGCTCCTTCTCTTCTCCGGGGGCGGCGTGCTGCACCTTCCCCACACTTGCTCCTGGGGAGCACGGTGACAGACGTGTGCAACTACGCTTCTCTCTCAGGCAGAAGGGATGCTAGGGCAAAGAGTATTTCGCTCCACTGAGCTGCGGAGACTAACTCAGGCAAGCAGCAGCAGAATCCCCAAACCCAACTCTGATTTCCCAACGAATGCTGTGCTTTCCCAGGGTAGATGACCAGGCAAAGAGGCTTTCGCTGTATGCGGGTTTCTCCCACTGTGAGACTGGGCTCAGGCAACCAGCAGCAGCCAGCAGAACATTTCTCAGCGAATGCTGTGCTTTCGCAGAGGCTTTGGCTTGGAGCGAACAGCACTTGCCGCTGCTTCCTCAGCAAGGCTTCAGTCGCGTCAGGGAAGAAGAGCTGCGGGAGAGCTGGTGCCTCTTGGGCCTTGCTTTCCCGGGCTCCATGTTAGCGCCCTGGTTTCACCCTGCCAGGCCGAACTAAGCAGACACATTGACAACACTGCAGCAGCGAGCGTGGCCTAGGATGGCACTGTATGCACACTACCATCTCTCGGTGTAGGCAAAACTGGGTTGCTCAGGCCCTCAGGCAGACTCGGGAACTAGGCCAGTGCCGATCCCTGCACACCGCCCGCGCACTGCGATGGGGAGCTGTGGCGGACTGTCCCCACTCCTTGCCTGGACATCCCGTGCCTTCGCGAACGCTTCCACCTCCTGGAGGAAGACGGAACCTGGCTGCCAGTTCTTTCAGGGAGCTGTTTCTGCGAGTTGAGGGTAGGCGCCTTGTGGCAAGCCCATGTCTCCACCATGGACAGGTCGCCAAGGAGCTGCTGTCTCCTTGGGCCCAAAGGCTCAGGACAGGCATGCTTTCTGCCCAGACTCCTTCCTAAGAGTGGAGCATGCGCCCTGCCCTACTTATCCCCTTCTGTCCCCTTAGCAGCCAGGCTTCCGTCTCTCTGCACTGGGATCGGGTGACACTTGTATTGCCCACGGCCGCTGTGCCTGCCAGGGCCGGCTCTCTTGCTTCGCAACCGTTTCCAGACCAGAAGGCCAACGGCTCCTGCTCTTCTCCCCGGGCAGCATGCTGCACCTCCCACAGACATGCTCCTTGGGAGCGCAGTGAAAGACGTGTCCCTTTCCTTAAAGCACTTTTCACAGGCGCAACCGAGCTTCTCTCTCAGGCAGAGGGGCTGCCCTGGCAAAGAGGATTTCGCTCCATGCAGGATTTTTACACCGTGATGTAGAGAACAGCTCAGGCAAACAGGAGCATCCCAGAGACCCGACTCTGATTTCCCAAAGAATGCTGTGCTTTCACAGAGGGGATGCCCGGCAAAGAGGCTTTCGCTCTATGCGGGTTTCTCCCATAGTGCTGCGAATACTAGACTAAGGCACGCAGCAACAGCAGCCCACAGAACCGACTCTGATTTCCTAGCGACTGCTGTGCTTTCCCAGAGGTTTTCAGCTTGGTGCGAACCACACTTCGCTGCTGCTTCCTCAGCAAGGCTTTGGTCGTTCGCTCTGTCGCGGCAAGGAAGAAGAGCCGCGGGAGAGCTGGTGCCTCTGGCGCCTTGCTTTCCCGGGCTCCAAGTTCGCGCCTGGGGTTCACCTTGCTAAGCTGAACTAAGCAGACACAGTCACAACCCTGCAGCAGCGTGCATGGCCTAGCATGGCACTCTAGGCCTATTACCATCTCCTGGGGTAGGTAAGGCTTTGCCTTTTGCTCCGGCGCTCAGGGTTCTAGGCCATTGCCTTCACCACAGGAGAGAGGAGGCGACAGGATCCCTGCACACGGCCCGTGCACTGGGATGGGGAACTGTGGGGGACTGTCACCATTCCTTCCCCGGCACACCCCCTGCCACCCACATCGCTGCCACGTCTTGGTGGAAGACGGCATCTGACTGCCCCTTTCTCCATGGGGTTGTTTCTGCGAGTTCCGGGTATGGCACCTGGTGGAAAGCCCAAGTCTGCCCTTGGGACAGGCGGCCAAGGAGATGCTGTCCCCTTCGGACCAGAGGCACAGGACAGGCCTGCCTTCTGCCCAGACTCCTTCCTCAGAGTGGAGCACGCGCCCTTGCCCTAGTCGTCCCCTCATGTCTCCTTAGCAGCCAGGCTTCCATCTCTCGGCACAGGGAGCGGGTGACACTTTTCTTGCCACCGGCCTGCTATTCGAGCCACGGCAGGCTATCCTGCTTCCTGAGCGTTTTCCAACCCCAAGGCCAACGGCTCCTTCTCTTCTCCGGGGGCGGCGTGCTGCGCCTTCCCCACACTTGCTCCTGGGGAGCGCGGTGACAGACGTGTGCAACACGCTTCTCTCACAGGGAGAAGGGATGCTAGGGCAAAGAGTATTTCGCTCCATGAGGGTATCTTCCACCGTGCTGCGGAGACTAGCTCAGGCAAGCAGCTGCAGCATCATCCCCAACCCAACTAGATTTCCCAACGAATGCTGTGCTTTCCCAGGGGAGATGACCAGGCAAAGAGGCTTTCGCTGTATGCGGGTTTCTCCCACCGCGAGACTGGGCTCAGGCAAGCAGCAGCAGCCAGCAGAACATTTCTCAGTGAATGCTGTGCTTTCGCAGAGGCTTTGGCTTGGAGCAAACAGCACGTCGCCGCTGCTTCCTCAGCAAGGCTTCAGTCGCGTCAGGGAAGAAGAGCTGCGGGAGAGCTGGTGCCTCTTGGGCCTTGTTTTCCCGGGCTCCATGTTCACGTCCTAGGTTCACCCTGCCAGGCCGAACTAAGCAGACACAGCCACAACCCTGCAGTAGTGTGCGTAGCCTAGGATGGCACTCTGTGCACACTACCATCTCCCAGTGTAGGCATCGCTTGGCCTTTTACTCTGGCGCTCAGGCAGACTCGCGGACTAGGCCAGTGCTTTCCCCACAGGAAAGGAGAGGTGACAGGATCCCTGCACACCACCCATGCACTGAATAGGGAGCTTTGGGGGACCGTCCCCACTCCTTCCCCTTAAACCCCGTGTCTCCTCCAAGCTTCCACATCCTGGAGGAAGACGGCATCTGATGTCCAGTTCTTTCTGGGAGTTGTTTTTCGAGTTCAGGGTAGGCACCTGTTGGCAAGCCCTTGTCTCCACCACAGACAGATCGCCAAGGAGCTGCTGTCTCCTTGGGCCCAGAGGCTCAGGACAGGCATGCTTTCTGCCCAGACTCCTTCCTAAGAGTGGAGCACGCGCCCTGCCCTACTCATCCCCTCCTGTCCCCTTAGCTGCCAGGCTTCCGTCTCTCTGCACTGGGATCGGGTGACACTTGCATCGCCCACGGCCGCTGTGCAAGCCAGGGCCGGCTCTCTTGCTTCGCAACCGTTTCCAGACCAGAAGGCCAACGGCTCCTGCTCTTCTCCCCCGGGCAGCATGCTGCACCTCCCACAGACATGCTCCTTGGGAGCGCAGTGAAAGACGTGTCCCTTTCCTTAAGGCTCTTTCCACAGGTGCAACCGCGCTTATCTCTCAGGCAGGAGAGCTGGTGCCTCTTGGGCCTTGCTTTCCCGGGTCTCTGGGAAAGCAGAGACAAAGTTCCAAGATCAGAGAAAACATATGGGGTTAAAAAATAAAAAATAAAAAATTAGATTTTTTTGAAAGAACTTTTTTTTTTTAATGACTTTAAACAAAAGTCCTTTTTAAGAGACAGTTGGCTGTTTAAACCAAAAGTACAACTCACTGAGAGAATCGCCGCATTATTTATTGGGGTAGAAAGGACCTGGAATGTAGAAAGGCCCATTCTGTAGAAGAAAAAATAGAATCACTAACAGGCCTCATGCTGTGCACAGCCAGTGGCTAGAATCCCTGCCTCATGAGAACCTGTGCTAGAACGCCGCTAGAACCATCTAGAACTATGTTAGTCTTTCTTGGAAGCCAACAAGTGTTTGCCCAGTTAAAAGCACGGAAACAATCAGTCACGTTATGTTATAATGATTGTCGATATCTTTAAAAGCCTTGTCAAGTTCCTTTTTGAGTAACCCTCACTCCACCCTTAGAGAAATTTATCTGTGGTTCACCTGTTTGAAATACCTCATTGTTGTTCCACATTTATCATAGCCAAAAAAAAAAAAAAAAGCTTTTTATTAACAAAGTGTTCAGAAGGGGGCGCCAATGTAAACAATGAGAGTTTTCACTGCCGGACAATTTTGTTGCAGAAACAGCTGAAATCATTCAGGTCAGACAGAGCTAAGGGCTGGAGGGATTTTTAAAATTACAAAAACCGAGCCAAATCAAACCAAAACAAAAATCAAAACCAATGGCCTAGATTTCAAGTTTGCTACTAAAGGTATGACATTCTCCTAAGACATGCGCCTGACTTGATCAATATATTTATATATTTATATTTGAAGAAGAAGGAATTATTTGATGCAGCAAATCCACGTTGATTAAAAATTACCAGATATGGGGGCTCCTGGGTGGCTCAGTGGTTTAGGCCTCTGACTTTGGCTCAGGTCATGATTTCAGGGTCCTGGGATGGAGCCCCACATCAGGCTTTCTGCTCAGTGGGGAGCCTGCTTTCCCCCTCTCTCTCTCTGCCTACCTCTCTACCTACTTGTGATCTGTCTGTCAAATGGGTAAATAAGATCTTTAAAAAAAAGAATTACTAGGTGTGAAATACATCGAGGGTATGGGAAGGAAAATGATTTCAACTGATCTGACTAGGAAGTGGTTGAAGCCTGAATTAAAGTGCTATAAAAAGAGTAAAGACCTGGGAAATATATGGGGAAAAAATCCCTAGAAAAACAGCAATAATAACTGGCTGCTCTTTATTGATGCAGATCCTGCGGTAGGCAAAGAAGAGCTGGTTTTAGCCAGAGGATGATCTCCGTTTGTCTTCATGATCTGGCATTTCCTGCAAGCCAGGCATGGGGCTCTGCACTAGAGCTGCAAATGCTGGGGGGCCCTCACTGTCCCTTTTCTCTTCTCAGGGGGACAACGGGCATGTCCATGGTGCAGTGTGACAGGCTTTACCACAGGGAGATAAAAGACTCCCAAGGGTAGGTTGGAACTGGGAAAAGCCACTTAGGAACAGATTTTCAGGGGAGGTGATAGACAAGGGCAAAGCGAAGAAGGAAGATGAGTGTGTCAAGTTTCAAAGTGCCAGGAGGCAGCACAGTGCATTCGGGAAACGACAGCAAGTTCATGACAACCGACAGCTGATCTGGCAGCATCACCTGGGGATGGAGGCTGAGCCCCGGGGTTAACACTGGGGGTGAGATGGTTTGTATACTATGCCGAGAAGGTGAGGTACTACACTGTGGGGGCACAGGGAGCTACCGGAGGATTTCAAATATCAGAATCGTAACCATAATAGAGTATTTAATTGCATCCTAGCTTTCATCAAGGGTAAGATGCACTATAGTTTATGTTCAACTAAGAAAGAGAAATGCTGTCAGTTAAACTAGGATATGTCCTCAAGTGCAAGGTGAGTGCCACCTTAAGAGATATTAAAATTGCTGGGGGAGGACAAATCTTAGAACAAGTAAACAGTGGTACTAGAATAATTAAGAAAGTTCGAATACTTGGATCAACTAAAAAAGTGATTATTGCTTACTATGTGCCCCAAACTATATTAAGTCTTAGAACAAGAGACGTTCTCATCTTGATGCCCCGCAGCTGTTAGACCCAAGGGACAGAGGGCAGTAGCCAACGACCAGCAAGCCCCAAGTGCCATGTGCAGACTCTAAGAGCAACTGCCTTTGAGAGAGGAAACGGTTGAGAGAGGGCTTTCTGAGGTAGAGAATTATTAGGTGGGAAAGTAGGAAAATTGACACAGAATCGGAATTGATGCCCCTACATGACAGAGTTGGTGAAACTTCCCTTCTCTGAGATCTTGAGGCTCCTCAGAAATGTATTTTTCATTTTGGACGGAACATTGAGGATAAATATGATCTGTTCTAGTACCTGGTTCTCTCATCAGGACTGTTTCTTAGGCTTCACTGGCACAAGAAAATGGTTTTGATAGTCCAGGGTAAATCCTGACAAAAGCAAAGCACGGTATCTATGAAAAACTAACAACTCAGAAGAGAACAACAGATAAAAGGCCAGGCTGACCTGACCCTGCAGGATAGGTAAGGTTGGTCCGGCAACAGGGGTAGAGGGGAAGTGCCCATCTCCTGCTAGAAGAGCTAGAGAAGACCCCTTCCGGAGAGACCACCAGGAGAGGAGAGCAGTAGGTGCTGATGATGAAGTGAAGGAGCAGGAGGCTGGCTGAGTACAAAGCAAAAGCTGGCGCCTTGCACCCCCCCCCTTCACCCGCTCCCCTCCATATGTGTAGCATTCCTCAGGCACCCCTGACTGCCATAAAATGATAAATAGTTAACTTGCAGAAATCACAGTCCTGCAGGGTAGGAGTCTCCCTTGGTTTGCAAATGTCCTTGAGATTTACAACAAAGAAGTTACCTTACGTTTGATAGCAGGAATGTAACATTTCACCAGGAGACTCCCAATTGTCTTTATGTTAGTGCCTCATTAGAGGGAAAGTGGCCTTGGCTTGATAGTAACCAGGCCTTCAATATCCTGATAGTGCTTTTTTTCGCATGCATGGGCTAACCGGCCAGTTCTGCTTTTGTAAGATTGCTTTGTCTGCTTTCGCACGCGGGTCCCCTGACCCAATCCACTGACTCCAAGTATGCCTGTACAAACTATCAATCAATCAGCTCAGCCCCACCCGAAACTTGTTTGTATCTGTCTATAAAAATCATGCACTGACCCAGCTCCGGACCTCTCGGCATTATCAGCAACGAGCGGCGCAGAGGTTCAGGTTTGAACCTGCAATAAACGACCCTTGCTGCTTGGCTTTGACTCATATCTCTGGTGGTCTTTTAAGGTGGGGGTAATATTCAGTTGGCATTACATTTGGAGGTCCCACCGAGAATTCCCCTTCAAGCCCACCAGACAACTGGTCAACGGGTCACTGCAACCGATCGGTAAGAAAGCCGGCTTTGTCTTTTGTCTCTATGTTTTTCATATGCTTTGTTCTTATGTATGTCTTGTGTGTCTTGTCCTTTCTGTGATTTTTCCTGGGTTAGAGTCCCAGGACCTGGGTTAGAGTCCCAGGACGGTGGCTGGCAAATACATACTGGTGGACGCGCTATAGGTTTGCCAGCGGGCTGACGGGGAGATGTCCCTCGTGCCCGGCGGGAACGGCTTCTCAGAGATTGTGGGTTCGAGTCCCACCTCGGGGGCCAAGACGGTTTCTCAAAGATCGTGGGTTCGAGTCCCACCTCGGAGGCCAACAATGTATGTCTTCATGTATGTCTCCATGTTATGTCTTTAAATGTGGATATATGTTCCTTGTACTGGTCATGAAGGTTACATTCTGTTTAACGGGAGGGTGTCTAACCCGTTTGAATCTGAGGAATGCCTGACTGTATGAATGTGTTTGTGTGGCTCCACAGCCTTCGGCCACGGAGTCTGAGTGGTCTGCACCCTGAGTCTCACGGAGCGTCATACGGCATAACGGTCATCTACTCCATGGAGTAGCCTGGTCCGGGGTTTATACGGATAGACCTTAGCTAAGATGCTCCTAAGTTCCCGTGAGGGACGCGAGCAGGACAGCACCTGAAAGATCCCTCTCCCCTTGTCTGCAACATTGTACATATCAGGAGGGAATATAAGAGATAGGTATTAAGAGCTAAAACCAGATTCAATGAGTCAGCTAGTAAATTTCCACCTGACATATTGGATGATAATTACGTAAATAAGCCTTCTTCTAGTAAACCCAGGTTGCTGGGCCATCCCTAGCAAAGGGGACTCTGGCTTTATTTCTCTCTGTTACTCCTAATAGATGTGGGGGATTCTCCCTCACTCACTTCCCATGTTAATGGCTATAACTGGAGCCAACTGGGGTTGGTCTAACTCGAGACAGAGACTATAAGGAATATTCCCAAGCAGCTGCCGAAACTCTCTCTGTTTCGGGGAAGTTTCCCTGTGTTCTCTGGCCTGACTTGGACTGCCTAACCCCTCCCCCCTGGCTGATGGGAAAGCATGGTGTCTGCTCCTCTGTTGGGTCTTATGAGCTCTAATACCGGTAATCTTTTCTCTGCCTCCTGGCAGCGCTTTGTTTCTTCTGTTTCCCCCTTACGTGTTTCTGTACCAACGTGTGTGCAGCCTGCATGACTGGCCTCTAGATCATGCACCACAGCTCCTTCTCTCTTCACTGTCAAGGAGCAAGAAGAGCACCCCCTGGACCTAACACCACCCACTCCAGATCTTCCCACGCATGTCTCAGGTAAACATTCAAAGTGGAGTGGGCCCAGGTGGAAAGGAAATCAGTGTTGGAACTAAGTTAAGTTTGTTGGTTTAATTAAGATAAGACCTGTCTTTTAAGTTATCAGCAGTAAATGCGAAACTTCGAAGTTTACTGAAGGTCAAATAAGCTCATGTTATTTATTAAAATTTGTTAGCAAAGAAATAACTAAACTGAAGGTTAATTGTCTGTCTCAAAGTTCTAATGGGTAATTGCTGAAGTAGCTTTCAAAGTCTTTGGTAATCTGAAAGTTTTAAAGTTTTGCTTGGATGACAAATGGAATTAAATTGTGGACATCTAGGTCCTAACCAAACAGGATAAAAGGCTAAGTCGTTAATTATTGGATGTAGGTTTGTGCTTTTGACTTCTTACTGCAAAGAAACAAAGAGTATTTAAATCTGTTGGTAAACTTGTTTGCCACTTAACTGATTCATAAATTTGCCACCTGAAGAATTCGGTTGTGTAACAGTTCACAATTGGTTAATAACTAAAGGTGTTTCTAAGAATACAAAGTTCTGCTTAGTGTAACTAAGACTGATGGAAATAAGGGAAACTGTATGTAAGAAAGTAGGAGATATGTAAGAAAGATTTAAGGAATGGGAATACATTTTGTTTAAGGTAAGGGAAGGTAATTTTGTCCTAAATGAATGGGTTTTAAAGGTACATTACATTAGTACAAGACTGAAATTCTCTGTTCAAAGGATAAAGTTTTCTTAGATTAATTGATCTCCTGTTACGAGAATGTAAGTGATTTTCTCTTTGCCTGCCCAGAAAAACCAGTTTCTATGTTTTGTTTTATCAGGTGTTTAACATCCCTAATTATATTTAGGCATGTGCTTCAAAACTTTCTAAGATTTTAGCAAATGTTGACAAGATTTAAATTGTAAATCTCTTTAAATCAGGCTTTTCCTTGGTATGTGAAGTTGCTCGTGAAATACTACTGAACCAATGATAAACCTTGGATTACATTTGGGAAAATACTATAACTATTCTAGAGATTCTATGCACTTCCTAAAGTTTTAATGTTTGGAAATATCATCGCTTGATACTGTAATTATGGAAATGTTATGTATCACAGAAATAACCTGATTTCCTTGCAGCTAAATTGTAAACTCCCGTGACTCTTTAGCTCTAACCATATCCATTCTAAGTTTTTGTCATTTATAATTGTTTTAATTCTCTTGTAAAATGAGTTTTATCTTCAAGGAGATTCTTATAAAGGACTTTCAGGACAAATACAGATATTTGATATACTTGAAAATCCTAAAGCTGAAATGGGTAAGAATTTCCAAAACTAACTAAAGCCACATTCACCAGATTTAGTAATATGGGACTAAATGAACTAAAAGATTATAGTGTTGTGTCTCTTAATTTTTTTGTCTTACTTTAAACATTGCTGGTTCTCTCTAATGTTTGCTCTTCCAGACGAGGGATACTTTTTCTTAAGTTATCTGTAACTTACAGAGATGTAAAAGTGCTCAAGGCATTCAAATTTTCTATCTGAACCCTCTGAAACCAAAAGGTCTCAGTAAGTATACATTCTTCCATGGCAATCAGTCATTTGCATAAGTTCAATAAGAATCTGTTCTCCTTTAACAGGACACCATTGAGAACTGGTTATTTTACCAAGGCTTTGACTGGAATGTCATATTTGAGAAAGACATGATAGACTCAGGTATGACCAGACAGCTTTAAGGAACTAAGGTTGACTTTATGAAACCTGGAGCCACATAAAGCCCCTTGGGACTGTTGGCCTGATACCTTGCTTACAGAGTTCCCAGCAGTCTCTCCAGGTGAGTAAAGAATGTCACTCTTTGGTAGGTGCGGAGACTCAGAAGAGGAACTCGCCCAAATCAACAGGTATTGCAGGCATGCCTGATGGCAAGTACAGGGCTTGGCTTCTGGCCCAGAGAGGCTACTAAAAGTTCAACCCAGAGATTCCTTATAAGAAGTTCCAGCAAAGCAGATTCTAAAAGCTCTATATGATCACACTCAACTGTTCTTGCTGAGCTTATGTAAATAATGGGCCAAGTTTGTTAAAACTGGACTTGTTTCACAAGTGAATTAGTCCTGATTTGGCTATCTCTGTAAATGAGGGTTATTTTAGAGAGAAAAATTGTTTTAGTAACACACCTTTATGGATGTTAAATTCTAGATTTGATTGTCTTTAAATGTTTGTTTACCTAAGCTAAACAATTTGAGGTAAACTTCAGAGAAGTTACACAATAGCTCATTTAGATGATCTTCTTGCTTTTTTATTTTGTGGGGATATTAGTAGAACCCCCTCACACATGATTAAACAACTGGAAAATGGGATTGATTCCCCTACAATTGTATAACTTAACTAACACCTTATGTGTGGCTGGGATAATGAAATTGCCTAAAAGCCAGCCTATTGCACTCCATAGGATTAACTATGGACTTGTGGAGACAATGGATGACCCCACTTTCTTTATGAGTGGATTGTATGATGCATGGGGGACTCCCCTTATCTCTTGACAAGTTTTCTCACTTGCCAGTGATCCTCTGTAATCAGGATATTGTTAAGGCTGGACCACTCAAAGGTCTTCTTATTGGTTTCATCCCTTAGTCATATTTATCCTAGAGGCCACCTCTATTGAGGTGCGATTGCAAACAGATGCTTTAGCTAAGCATAGAACAGCCCGCATAAAAGGAGCCTCAAAGCTCACTATGGAACAGTCCCTGACTTTAATAACTTCACATCAGGTCCAGATTTGTCTTAGAAGCCAAAGGCCACCAATGGAAGATAGAGGCCAACTAATTAAATATTGGACTATACTTATAGATATGCCAGAAATAATACTTAAAATTTGTCAAACTTTAAACCTAGTTACCTGTATGCCTGAACCTGACCATTGTACTTCTTTCTCTATAGAGCAAAAATGAGCAGAGGTTATTGATCTTACTTACTCTATTTGTCCAGATATAAGATGCCCCTGTTAAAAATACGAATGACAGTTGGTTTTCTGATGACAGTAGTTTTCATAGAAAGAATAAGAAAAGCTAGGTGTGCCATAGTGCTCACTAGCACTTTGCAATTGCCACATCCTAAGAATTAACATTTATACTGACTCCAAATATGCTACATGCCCATGGAGCTATTTGGAAGAAAGGGGATTGCTATCAAGCCATAACTCCCCAATCAAATATGGGCCTAAGTTCCAAAACCCTCCTTATCGCTATACTAAGGATGGCATATATAAAATCTGAGATACATATCTGTGGCTTACACCCACAATTGGACAGCTCAGACAGAAGGCAGTTTTATGCTGGGAACAAAGGAATCATACGAGTGGTACTTGGGCAAATAACACACGATGTCTAGGATGGCTCACTAGAAATGTGTTCCCAAATAATAGTACTTCAGGCTACTGACTGGTTTGCTACTGACTGGGCAAGGCGACCTGGCATCAGATGGCCAGCTCCAAACGGAACCCACTGGATATGTGGAACCAACCTGTGGCCCTGGCTTCCTCCAGGGTAGATAGGTCGCTGTACTTTAGGATTTGCCTGAATTCATGGGTGCATTACTAAAACCATTACAACCCCAGATAATCTCCCCAACTTGAAACAAAGATGGACGCGATCTGTTTTTAAATGGTATGATCACTTAGAATCCATTTTTGTTCCATCTGCGGGACTAGAGGATGTCATGTGGCATGTAGAAGCCATTAATAAATATACTACAAAGGCACTCAATAATTCACTAAATGGCATCTCCCTACTTAATACCGAAGTGTCACAGATACGCAAGGCAGTCCTACAAAATAGGATGGCCTTAGATGTCCTGACAGCAGCCCAGGGTGGCACATGTGCAATTATCAAGACAGAATGTTGTGTGTACATCCCAGACTATCACAAAAGTATCACAGGACTAATAAAGGATATGAATGCCCAGATTAAGGCTCTACAAGGTCCCTCTCTCTCTTTTAGTGATTGGTTATGTTCCTGGCTTGGAGGAGGGCTATGGCCAAATCTCCTTTTCGGGCTTCTTATTCTTATAGCCTTATTAACCTTAATATGTTGCTTTGTTCCATGTTTCTCTACTTGGTGCCGAGATTCCATTGCTACAATGATTACACCATGACAGACGATCCTTATCGCACGCGAGGACGCCTCTTCAATGTCAGTGCTGGATTCAGCTGCCTCCACCTTTCGTAACTCCCTTATACATTCCTACCCTGATCAATATTGACCCCAGTAGGTAGGGACAGCTCTACGCCCCCATTCAGCACGAAAAAGTTATAGAAGATGAGACCTTCCACCTTCAACGCCCTTAAAGATTTAAGGATCAAAATTGTTCAGGGGGGAATGAAGGAGCAGGAGCCTGGCTGAGGACAAAGCAAAAGCCGGTGCCTTGCACCCCCCCCCATCACCCGCTCCCCTCCATATGTGTAGCATTCCTCAGGCACCCCTGACTGCCATAAAATGATAAATAGTTAACTTGCAGAAATCACAGTCCTGCAGGGTAGGAGTCTCCCTTGGTTTGCAAATGTCCTTGAGATTTTCAACAAAGAAGTTACCTTACGTTTAATAGCAGGAATGTAACATTTCACCAGGAGACTCCAAATTGTCTTTATGTTAGTGCCTCATTAGAGGGAAAGTGGCCTTGGCTTGATAGTAACCAGGCTTCAATATCCTGATAGTGCTTTTTTTCGCATGCATGGGCTAACCGGCCAGTTCTGCTTCTGTAAGATTGCTTTGTCTGCTTTTGCGCGCGGGTCCCCTGACCCAATCCACTGACGCCAAGTATGCCTGTACAAACTATCAATCAATCAGCTCAGCCCCACCCGAAACTTGTTTGTATCTGTCTATAAAAATCCTGCACCGACCCAGCTCCAGACCTCTCGGCGTTATCGGCAACGAGCGGCGCAGAGGTCCAGGTTTGAACCTGCAATAAACGACCCTTGCTGCTTGGCTTTGACTCACGTCTCTGGTGGTCTTTTAAGGAGGGGGTAATATTCAGTTGGCATTACACCCCCTCTCAACCATTGTTTATTTCTGTGAAGGCTTTTCCTAGTTGGTTTCAGGGCAAGAGCACTCTTCATGAGGAAGGGGCAAGGGCAGGACACGAAGAGAGACCTAGTGGACTCTGCCCTGAGCCCAGAGCTAGCCTCAGGGCTCAATCTCAAGAGCCTGAGATCACCCCCTGAGCCAGAACCCAGAGTTGGGCACTTCACTGAGGGTGCCGCCCAGGTGCTCCTCAGCTGTTGTTGACCCATTTCTGGAGATGGGCGCCTGCGTGGCTTGGTTAGTTCAGCGACTGCCTTGGGCTCAGGTAATGACCCCGGACTGGCAGGATCTCGTCCTGCCTCCTGCTCCCAGCTCCTTGGGGAGTTGGCTTCTCCCACTAACCATCTCCTCTCTCATGCTCTCTCACTCATTCTCTCTCCATGAAAGAAAGACAAGCTTTCCAAAAAGTGTCTGGAGCCTTGTTGGATGGGCTTGAATGTGGTGGATCTCAGTGAGTTTTCTCATCGAATGCAGACACCTTGAGGATAGCCATGTCTTTCTAAAAGGATCCCTTGTTGTTCTGCAATGGTTTCTTTCTCTGTTCACGGATCGGGTGTCTTTCCATTGTCTCTTCTCAAGACCTTGGAAAAGCAGCCTTTGAGGATTCCTTTGGGTACGGTCTAGCCCTTTTCATCCTTTCTCTTTCCACAAAATCTATACTAGCCTCTGCATCCTCCTATGTAGAGTTTATTTTTCACTGACCTATCCAGGTCTTTTCTTTCAATAGAATTTCAGTCGTTCATTCTGAAGGTCATTGTTGAAAAGTTAAAGGTGATGTCTACTAACTCGCTAGGCGTATTTTCTTTTTCCCGTCTATTCCTTCCTCCCTTTCTATCTATACACATAGATATATATAGGAATACATACACACACACACACACACGTGTGTGTGTGTGTGTGTTTATGCATATGAAGTATCCCAGTCCTAAACCCCAGCACCTGGGAGCATGACCTTATTTGGAAATAGGGTCCCTGGAGATGTCACTAGCTAGGATGACGTCATATTTGAGTAGACTGGGCCCCTAATTCAGGAGGACTTGTGTGCTTCTAAGAAGGGAGAGTGCGGATACACAGATATTCACTGAGGGAGAAGGCCCGGTGAGAAGTCCAAAGCCAGAGCAACGCTTCAAGCTGGAAAAGGGGCCTGGAGCAGATCCATCCACAGTACCTACAAAAGGAGCATGTCCTACCAACATTGTAGCCTCTAGAAATGTGACACTGTCCACTTCTATGGTTTCAGCCTCCAGGCTTCTGGTATCTTGAAATAGCAACCCTAGAAAACATATATATATATGTATATATATATATATATATATATATATATATATATATATGTATATATACATATATATATATATATATTCATTCTTTTACCTAATAAAACATTTTTTTCAGAATCTCAGTCTTCCTTCCTTTCAATAGAATGTTATTCACATTCTTTTCGTGCCTCCTGAACAATTCGACCACGTCTACCTCTTCAATTTGCATGAAAGTTATTCATACCTAACGTCGTGTGCCATTTCTTTAAAAACAGTTGGCATATTTTTGCAGTCTCCAGTGTTTTTGGTTTGAGTATCTGTTTATAGGCTGATAAAGGTAACTTTCATCCTACTCTTTCCTTCTGAGTTTGTTTCTTTCTGGGAAAGTATATTTTCTACTCTTTAAAAAGGACCTAGAAAAGAAAAATCGTTCTTCTTTGTATGTCTACATTCCCTTTCCCCATTATTTGTTACCTCTCTTTAATGTCTCCCCCTGCTCTCAGGCACTGCAGGTTCTAAGCAGCCTCAGGCAGGCATATCTCTTTCTGAACGTCAGACTGATGCTGAGTACACATACGGAATAAGGCATATTTTGAGTCTGAGTATAGAATCGTTCCTCTATTGCTGTGCAATGAATTACCCCCAAACTTAGCAGCCCAAACTATATATTTAAATACTTATGATCTCACACCGTTTCTGAAGGTCAGGCACCTGGAAGCTGTCGAGCTATGTGTTTCTGCCTTGAGGTATCTCATGAGATTGCCATCAAATAGCCAGCTGCAGCTGTTTGAAGGACATGTGATGATGGACAGACCTCAATTCTGTGCAGGTGGCAGGTGTGGAGGGCTTCAGTTCCTTGCCACCCGGGTATCTACAGGGAAACCTGCGTTTCCACAAGAGCTAATGATAAATGAGAAAGAGAGAAAAAGGGAGGGAGTGAGAGGGAAGGAGAGGGGGAATAGAAGAAGAAAGGAGAGAGAGAAAGAAAAGAAAAAGAGGAAAAGAGAGAGAGAACAAAACAGAAGCCTCAGTGTCTTTCATAACCTAATTCTGTAACTGATTTACCTCCAATTCTGCTATATCCTGTTAGTCACACCAGATGTGGGAGGGTACAACACACGTGCAGATACTGGGATGTGGAAATCTTCGTGGTCCTCTCCGAGGCTGGCTAGCACACTGACTTGTGCTTTTCCCCACACACAATCTAACATCTTTGAAATTGGGATACATCTTACAATCAAAGGTATAGCATGGTTTTAAAGGCAAAATTCCCATATAACAGCATTTAAATCATCGTAAGCCTTATCATCATGATTTGAGAATATGCTATCCTGGGATATTCGGGCTTTCAGGAGGCTTCCTGGCTCCTGGCAGCTTGTCTTGACCCCAGTCTCTCATGGCCCCACCTTGACAGTCCACTTGCCACTTGCCAGATGTGCTCGGCTCCTGTCCTGTGCCCTTGCTCACCACACCACCCCTTCCGATGTGCCCTTTTCACGACTAAATGATCACACCACGTACTGAAGCCTCCAGAAGATTTCCTGGACCATCCGGAAGCATCACAGTCTTCTCTTGCTATAGGATTGTCTATAGTCCTAGCTACTGCTTCCATCCATTCATCAGTACTTATGCTTCTGGCCTTGTAGACTTGCTGCACTTTCTGTGTAATAAATGTTGATGTATGCATTTAGCCTGTTTTTTAAAAGCAGAATTTCTGGACTCTTCATAAAACAACTACAACAGACTTCTGCTCCTCAGGTGAAACTGTAAAACTAATCCGGCACACATCAGTAATGGACAGCTATCCAAGAATGCACAAGCTCACTGTTATAAACTGAAGCTGCAAAGATCACTGTTTCCAACGTTCATCAAACTGATGAACATTCTGTTCCCTACAACTTCTACATTCTAAGATTTGCTTAGACAAGGCTTTGAAGTGCACCATCGCATAGGATGTGGAAGGGGTGCCTGCTCTTTTTTACTCGCAAAAATAGGGGTTCTGTCCAGTCACTGTGTTAAGAATAAAAGGTCAGTACTTCGTGACACTCTTGTAAGTGGCTTAATTTGTTGCCCTTTTTTTTTTTTCAGGTTTAATTCCAACAGGTGAATTGATGTTCTCTATAGAAAGCAGGTTGAAAAGGAGGAGTGGATAAAATGCATGAACTTCTATTGAAACCCAGTAGACAAGATTGTTAAATTTGAGGATTTTCTTTCAGTTATTTGACTGCTCTGAAGGAAAGCTGTGCTGGACCATTGCCAGGAAACAGTGGGAAAGACCCAGGCCCATTCTTCTTGGGGACAGGCTGGAAAGCATTTCTATCATTGCATGTCTGTATGGGAAAACAAATCATCACTCTTGCCTCACACTATATCCAAAAATTAACTGGAAATAGATTGTAGACTTAAATGTAAAGGCTAAAACCATAAAACTTTCAAAAGAAAATGCAGGGGAAAATCTTCATATTCTTGGGGTAAGCATGGCTGGATCGGGCCAGGTACACTATTCCCTGGGCACCATTTTTCAATTCAGGGCACAGGAAGATTCAAGACTATTTTGGTCTTGAATCTAAGCCATGCTGACTCATCTAGCCCTCAATACCTATCACATTTGATTAAACTCGGTTCTTATCTGTTGTCAGTCTAGGTTAGAACCCAGAAGGATGATTCATTGACACCTTCCCTGATCTCTAAGAGCACAGAGTCTAATATTCTTCAGTTTTCTCAGACTTGGGAATAAGTGCCTTGCGGGGACATTGCAAAAAGGTGGATGAGAGGTTGTCTACAAAACACCCAGGTCTCTAGGAGGAAGACACCTCAGATTCACAAGGGTCCACTAGCATAACTCTTTTTCCCAAGAATATGTTCTGACCTGTTGCCACGAACCTGTCTTTGATCTGTCTCAGGATGTCTGTGTTTAAACGCACAGAGTTAATGATTGGGTTGGTGGTTGACATGAGGGGATGGTCACTGAACAAAGGCACCCCACCTATCCTCTGCTCTCTGACTTCCTCCCTCCTCTCCAGGTCCCCTATAGCATGTGACAAGCAGAATTAGCTCACATAAAGCTATCAAAGAACTCTCTCATTAACTTAGCCCCCAGGTGTCAAAAGAAACAGCTTAAGTCCCTGAAACATGAAATGAAGATGTGTCCCCACCTTAACGATGTAACACCCTTTCCCTCACATGCTGCACACCGTGGGAAGCTCTAATCACATCCATTAGGGACCTAGTTGCTGAGCATATATCAAAGGAATAGGACAGAAGTGAGGAAAGATAATTATGTTTAACAAATGAATTAAAACAATTATACAACCACCCACTGAGTACAGTGGATATGAAAAAAATCAGCTGAGAAATTGTATTGCAATCAAAACTGGTCAGCACTTTCAGAGAACTTTTTTCTGCAGGATCAGAATGCAGACATTATTGGTTAGAGAAATCTAAAAGGTGCTCTCTTATCAGATATCTTGTGAACCTACAGTAAATGATTCCCAGTAACATTAAAACCCAATAATAACTGTTTCAAGACATTAAAACCCCGCTTCTGATGGTCAGTGGTATTGTTTGTCATGTTTGTTGTAATTTGCAACAGCCAGCATCCTTTGGACACTCTTCCTACCTCTGAGGAATTTTCCCATGTTGACTTTCTACCCCAAGAGAAGCCAGAAATTACTTTGCAAATGATACAAGGTCTGCCCATCAGATGCACCCACATGAGGCTCTGATGGGAGAAGAAGAAGCAAGCACCAAGTAGGTAGGATCTGTTTCTAAGGATGGATGCAAAAGACTGGAGTTCTCTGAGCAGCCATGCCCATGGTTCCATCCAGGGTCAACTGTTGGGGTATCACTGCACTATCTCCCCTGGGCAGTCCTGTGGTGGTACAGCCCCAGAACCTGGCATTGGCCCTCCGGGCATTCTTCAAGGCCCTTGATAATGTTAAATAAAGTTCTTTTCTGTTCAAACTAATTACATCATTGGCTGATACACATTTTGCTTTTCAGAAGTAAAGAATAGGGGAAGAACTCATAAGTGCTTTGAAAACTGTAAAAGACTGTACTGATCGATGGTAGCAACTACAGTGCTTGGCATTTAAAGGCAAGAAGCATCAACCTAAGCTTACAAATAAATAGACCACTCACAAGCTTGTTGAATGTTTGGAATTCTACAAAGTAAAACATGGGTCATGGGATTAATGTTGTAGACGTCCCTTCATAGCCAGATGGATGATGAGTTGGGTTTTCAGAAGTTTCCAAAGCTACTCTTAGTGTAGGAACTAATTGAGGCTATTTCTGTCCCCATGCTCTGACACTGGACACTTGTCCTTTGGGGGGCAGATAGCAGGAAACCCCAAGTTGGTGGGACGATGCAGGTTTTCAGTCCTGGCCTGGCTTAGGTCCCAGCCAAGAGCCAGCATGGCCCACCAGGGATATCACCCACACTCCTTCCTTTATTAAGCTGAATAATCTTCCATTGTAATTTATTTATTTATTGCATTACAATTTTATTTATTTATTTATTTATTGCATGTCATTTATTGATATAATAATATAGCATTATAATAATATTTCATATATTATATGTAATATATCATATCATTGGCTCTCTCCCGTCTCTTCCCATAAGGGCACTAATCCCATTGTTAGGGCCCCACCACCATGACCTAATAATCTCCTAAAGGCCTTATCTGTAAATGTCATTACACTTGGATTAGGGTTCCAACATATTTTTTTAAAAGATTTTATTTATTTATTTGACAGACAGAGATCACAAGTAGGGAGAGAGGCAGGCAGAGAGAGGGAGGGAAGCGGGCTCCCTGCTGAGCAAAAAGTCCGATGCAGGGCTCGATCCCAGGACCCTGGGATCATGACCTGAGCCAAAGGCAGAGGCTTAGCCCACTGAGCCACCCAGGCGTCCCTCCAACATATGACTTTTGAGAGGGGACACAAACATTCGGACTACAGAAGAGCTATATTTTTTTAAATTATTTTTTAAGAAACAGGAATAATTAACCAAAAACCATTAATGTAAAAAAATGACAAAAGTACATTGTATTACTGTAGATTTATTTGGTAACTGCTAATATTCACTTAATATAATCAATCACCTGGGATGATTAACAAATGTGGACTCAACAGCCCTGGCTGACAATTTGAGTCGGCATCTAAATTGTATCTGTGTTTTATTTTGTGTGTACGTGTATTTTGTGTCTTGAGAAAAATCTGATTACAGAGATAAGTAACTGTAGATAAAGGCTGACTCGTGACAATTTGCCTTAAAATCTCAGAGCACCCCTTAATTTAACCCAAAGTCTTGAAGAAAAGATGAAAAAAGTCTTTGCTTCAAAGTTGAATCACTAAGAAGGTCAAATACGTGTTCAGATTCCTAAACAGAAACGTGCACATTTTATTATGGCAGCAGAAATTTACACAGTGATGGGTTAGTCCCTCACTTGCTATTGTATAACACTATCAGGTCCCGGAGGAAATCCCAGGGAGGAACATGAATCAAGCTACACCCATTGGGGCAAAATAGTGCACATTCAGCATCTTCGCCTGACGTTTTAAGGGTTACCAGAAGGAGACACTTTGGGCTAAAAACCAACCTGTGCTTTGCTCCCCAAGCAGTCTCCACAGCACACAGCTGCAACCGTGCAAAGGATGGTGCTTCTTTTCCTAATCCACACCCAGGCACCATACAAAGATAATAAGGCACCATACATTCATCAGTGGGAGGGGTCCTTGTGTAATCAGGCATATTGTTTTGATTTTCTATGCACGGATATTTACAAGCCTGAATTTCTTAAAAGAGCAGTCAGAGTTTAAATTTTCCTGGTTAATTGTGTATTTGGAAGGTCGAAGATAGGCACAATAATGCAGAGAAAAAAACGTATTCAATAATCAGTATGAGGATGAATGAACAATGGCTCTATAAGTGAATGTGATGGTGGAAATTCAGGATATATAGCACACCTCGAGTTTTGTTGTCATCATTTTAATAAAAAAAATATGAATAAAAATATTTTTAAGACACATGAGTAAAGACTAGAAGTGCAGTCTTACAGGCTACCCACATCAAATGAGGTCACACATCCATTACATCGAAATTAAAATGGCTTCAAGTTCTCACCATCTTCCCTCAAAGTAATCTGAAGGTTGAACATTGCTATGCTGTCACTTGGGATGCCATTGTTGGCGCTGTCACCTTGCAAGGACAGAAATATGCACTGGTTATTATGGGATCAGAAGGAAGAGTCACAGAAACCTGATTTAGGGGAAGAGGGTGAAAAAAATATCAGGGAAGAATAATTGAACTCTGCATTAGAAACTATTGATACACTTTACGTTAACTAATTGAATTTAAATAAAAGAAGTTTAAAAAGAAAAAAAATCAGGGAAGATGAGTAACCGTCCTTTATTTTCCATATTTTGATACTTTGACCATCATGAGTGCTTGCTGAAGCTGGAAGGACTGCCCCTCCGGGGTTGGTCAGCTCCTAGAGAGAGTTACCCCTCAGCTGGGAGTGAGGTGTTTAAATGCAAAGCAATGAATCTAGAGTCTGAATTCCTGACCACCTTCTCTGTGGAACTGTTACTCAGGGTCCGAATCACCCCAGGGCCAAGTACCAGACAACCAGGGACAGCAGTTATACCCCAGCTCCTGCTGAAAGTGTCCAAATCAGCCAGTCCCAACCTACCATCCCTACTTCCCCCATTCCTTCCTACAGAAACCACAATAAAGGCTCTTATCCTCAGTCCCATCCTGACGGAACCCGGTGCTCCCCTTTGTCCTCCCCCACCCCTCCCTGGTGGCTGCGCCAGCCCCCTCCTTCTGGGATCTGTGAGTAACCAATTGTCTTTTCAACGGCAGTGATCTCCTGGTCTGTTGGCCTTACTATCCCTAAATGACAATAAAACCCCTAAGTCCAAACAAAGACTTCCTGGAGGAGGTGATGTATGAGGTGTACGATGTGTGAAGAATGTCTGGAAGTATTATCTTTGTATAACAAGCCAGAAAATAGGGTTTTGGGCACAGAGAGCAGCAGGTGTGGCCAGATGCAGGTAAGAGAAAGCCAAAGCCATCCACGAATTCACAGGGGCTCACTGTGGTTCAAGCACAGAACCTGCAGAAGGAGCAGGGAAAAGTGGAATCGAAGAGATCATGTAAATGGTGGAAACTGTGGGCTATGTGTTGTGCCTGACTGCTGTACTTTCTCATCTTCCTCTTTCTGGGTACACAATGCCGTTCACTCTGGATAATTTCCCCTGTGCTTCACAGTATGAAGGTTCCTCAAGGAGGAAAATAGAGTTACCCTAGAACCCAGCAATCCCACTACTGGGTATTTACCTAAAGATACAAATGTAGTGATCCAAAGGGGACTGTGAACCTGAATGTTTACAGCAGCAATGTCCAAAATAGCCAAACTATGGAAAGAACCTAGATGTTCATCAACAGAGGAATGGATAAAGAAGATGTAATAAACACACACACACACACACACACACACACACACACACACACACAGGAATACTATGCAGCCATCAAAAATGAAATCTTGCCATTTGCAATGACTTGGATGGAACTAGAGGTTATTATGCTAAGTGAAGTAAGTCAATCAGAGAAAGGCAATTATCATATGATCTCTCTGATATGAGGAATTTGAAAGGCAGGGTAGGGGGTCATGGGAGGTAGGGAGGGAAAAAAATGAAACAAGATGGGATGGGGAGAGAGACAAACCATAACAGACTTAATCTCACAAAACAAACTGAGGTTTGCGGGGATGGAGGGGGTATGGAGAGGGTGGCTGGGTAATGAACATTGGGGAGGGTATGTGATACGGTGAGTTCTGTGAAATGTGTAACACAGATGGATCACTGACCTGCACCCTTGGGGCAAATAATACATTATATGTTAATTTAAAAAAAATTCACCTGTGCTTTATGCAGTCTTTGGGCACACATATAAACCCATATAGTGATTGGTCCAGCTGACACCAATAGGACCAATCAGAGTCTCCCTGGGATTGATATGTAAATGACAGGAAGACAAGGTTCTCTCTTTAGGCGAGTGACTGGCCTTGCTGGATGGAATTCAGGAGCTGGCAATGGCCATCTTCCTGGACACTTGAAGAGTCTGACCAGAGAAGAAAGCAGCCATATGGAGACAAGTAAACATGAGACATGGACAAAGAGAAAAGTGTTTTGCTGGTTTCCAGTCCCTAGTCCTTGATTCTGAAATTTTAGTTCTGCAGCTCTTCTTTTGATTTTTTAAAAAGATTTTTTCTTTATTTATCTGACAGAGATCACAAGTAGGCAGAGAGGCAGGCAGAGAGAGAGGAGGAAGCAGGCTACCTGCAGAGCAGAAAGCCTGATGTGGGGCTCGATCCCAGGACCCTTGGATCATGACCTGAGCCGAAGGCAGAGGCTTAACCCACTGAGCCACCCAGGTGCCCCGTCTTCTTTTGGATTTTTATGAACTTCTGTGGTATCCACCCCTACAGGAACCTGGACATTCCTTTGTTTTTTGTTTGTTTGCTTGCTTTTCCCTTTTGGTTCCTCCAGTTTTCTTTGGATTGCTGCCACTTGCAAGCAAAGGGTCTTGTAAAAATACCACACCAAGGAAATTCACACGTCCTTAGGAGCTATTGAGTAAGTTCCTGTAGGGGAAGGACACAATGAGATGCACATTTTAGAGTGATCATCTTAGAATAAGTTTAGAGGATGAATTGGTGTGAGGAGGGGAGGGAAAGGGGCATATTCCTGAAGATGAGATGACAGGTTGGAAGGCCGTTATGGCCATCCTGGCAAAGTATGGTGAGTGCCTGAAACAGAAGAGAAAAGGGGGCTGAGGAAAGATTAAACTTACACAAGGTGAGAAGACTAATGAGACTTTATGAAATCTGAGTTTGTGAAATCGGATATTGCTAGGCTTTTAGCACACTTACTTTGGGATCTAATCTTCAAAAATATTTAAATATCTTTGGTGGTGACAACACCATTGTCTTTCCAGTGATTAAGAACTCTGAAATCTTAATCTGGCCTGGGCTGTAGAATGTCAGCTGCGGCTTGAGCACAACGAAAAGCCGTTGAAGGGTTTTACACTGGTGGGTGGAGGGTGGTCGTGGGATGCCTTTTGCATTTTTAAAATGTCATTTTTGGCTGCTGTGTAAAGAATGGATAGAGAAAAGGCAAAAATAGAAACAAATCATTCTCCAATATTTACGGAACATCTACTATGTGTCAGGTACTGTTCTAAACCCTAAACACAGAATAGTTAACAAGAAACAAAATGAATTTGATGTCCTCTTTGAGTTTTCATTTTAGTTGTTGAGTGAGAAATGAAGCAAATAAATATACATACATATCAGGGGTTGATGTGGGGTAGGAAGGAAACTAAGCTGAGTGAGTGGACATGGGGTGTGAGGGTTTAGGGGATCAGGTTGGTATTTTCTATGGGACTGTGTCAGGGAAGTCTCCCTAATTTGAGGAAAGACCTGAAGGAAATTAAGGAATGAGCAGTTGTGCTGTTTGGAGAAGAGCATCCCACACAAAGCAAACAGTAAGCCCAAGGTGGGAGCACATCTGGTGTGTTAAAAGAATGACACGGCGACCAATAATGCTGGGCAAAAAATGAGCAAGACGGCAAGTGGTAGGAGGTAGGTAAGGAAGGTAGTGGGGTCAGATCACATAAAGTCTTGAAGGCCATTGTAAAGATTTGCCTTTAACTTTGTGCCAGATGAGAAGAGCTTGGATGGTTTTGAAGAGGCTTGACTTCATTTAGATTAGAAAAGGATCGGGGTGCCTGGTTGGCTCAGTGGTTTAAGCCTCTGCCTTCAGCTCAGGTCATGGTCTCGGGGTCCTGGCATCGAGCCCTGTATTGGGCTCTCTGCTCATCAGGGAGCGTGATTCTCCATTTCCCACTGCCTGCCTCTCTGCCTACATGGAACTCTCTCTCGCTCTGTCAAATAAATAAATAAAATCATAAAGAGAAAAGAAAAGAATCACTCAGGCTGCTGTGTGCAGAACAGACTTGTGGGGTTGTGGGGTGGGGATGCTACTTGCATTAATGTAGACTGAGATTTCTATACTGCTGGCATTTGGGGCCACATTAATTTTTGCTATGGGGAGCTGTCCCGTGCACTGACCACTAGATCGCAGAAGCGCCCTTTCCCACTCCCAAGTTGTGACAACGAAAAGTGTGTCCAGACCCTGTCAAAATCCCCTGGGGGGGGGGGATCAGGTGCACAAAACTCTCCTGGTTGAGGACCACTGATCTAGGTGAGAGGGGGTATTGGCCCAGACCAGAGCAGTAGATGCAGGGGTGGGGAGAAGGGGGGAGATTCTGGGTGTATATTGAAGACAAAACACACAGGATTTGTAAATATATTAAGTGTGGAGTGTGCGGAGAAGACAAGAGTTGGGATGATTTTTCAATTTTGGGGGCCCGAGGCCCTGGAACAGTGACGTTACCACTTGCTAAGATGGGAAAGACGACGGGAGAAGCAAGTTTGATGGGCAACAGGTGTTTGGTTCTGGAGATGGTGGCTGAATCCACATGGGGATGCCCAACCAGCAGCTGAACACACGAGTCTGGCATTCATGGGTGAGGTCCAGGCTGGAGGCACAAATATGAGCACCGTTAGGACATAGGGTTCAAGCTCTGAGAAGAAGTGGGCTTACCTAAGCAGTGAGTATGAACAGAGGTGTGTTTGGCAACATGATAAGGCAGCTTCATGATATCTGTCCCCCAGTATTTGTCCTGTGAGTATGGATGGGAGTGTGTATGGGACTTAGGACTTGCTTTTAACCAGTAGAATTTGGCAAGGTAAGAAGATGTCACTATTATGATCTCATTATATTAAATCAGACTGTTTTACGGATTGGAGTGAGAGGCTGTCCTGGACTTGAAGCAGCAAAGAGCCAAGTTCGGAATCACCTGAGGAGAGAGTTATATGGCAGGAAACCGCAAGCAGACTCTGGGGGCTGAGGATGGTTTCCAGTTAACAGGCTGGAGAATCTCCCTGGCCCACCCCAGCATGGGCTGCCCCCCAAATCACACAGCTACAAGGAAATGAGTTCTGCCAATAACCCGAGTGAGTTTGGAAGCAGAGCCTTCCCTAGTGGAACCTGCACGTGAGAACACAGCTTGGTGGGCGCCTTCTCTCCTCCTTTGAGTGAAACCCAGAGCCGAGGACCCTGGTTAAGCTGTGTCTGGCCTCCTGACAGCTCGAGATGGTAGGATAGTAAACTGAGCTGTTTAAAGTTACTAAACTTGTTATTATTTGTTATGAAGTAACTATTAAAAATAAAACAAGAGGCCCAAAATGGAGTTGCTTATGCTAAGCCCCATGTCCCCCAAACCAGACTTAATTATGATTTCAGCTGTCCCAGAAATGGAATCTGAGCCCAGGCAAGCAGACACCACCTGATTCCCACTCACTCAGACCCCTGCCATCCCCAGAAGCCAAGTCACCTGGCCATAACCAACCTGCTTTGTTTGCCTGACGTGACTTCCTTGCTCCTCCTCTCTTCTGCCTATAAAAGTCTTTCATTTTGTACTGCTCCTCCGAGCTCCTTTCAGTCTGCAAGCAGGATGCTGCCCATTTCGTGAATCATTGAATAAAGCCAATAGGTTCTTTAAAATGTACTCAGCTGAATGGTTTTTTTTTTTTAACACAACAGAAAACTCAAGCAGAAGGTCCGAGTCCCAGAGCACGGGACTGATGTCTAAAGGTCAGGAAGCTCAACAAAACCCAGCCAGGAAAGGAGCCATCATCACTGACCAATGTGGAAGAGGAAGGGAGAGCCACATCACGATAAAAAAGATAGAATATTTCCAGAGAAGTGGAGGGACTTCTATGTCTATAGGACTGACAGGTTGAGTCATTTGGATCTGAGGGTTAATCATTGGATTTGGCAACTTGGCGGTGATTAGCGATCTTGTAAAATATCTGTGTAGGTGTAGTCATGGGACCAATGACTGTTAAGAGTGTCTGAAGTGCAAAAACAATTTCAGGGTTTGGATTCAAATGGGAGCAGTGGATATAAAGAGCAGTGAGCAAGTCTGACTTCCATTTTGGAGATCAAATCAGTTGGTTTTGCTGATGCATTAGATACGAGAAAAGGGAAAGGGGGAATTTATCCTAGGGGCTGAGGCTTTAGCCAGTAGGAGGTGGGGATGCTGTTTACTAAGATGGGAAGACTCGGACAGGAGAAGGTTGAGGAGGGAGCAGGATAGAAATCATGGTGAAAATAAGACTCCTGTTACATATTCATGGAGAAATATGCTGCAGGCAGCTGGCCATGTAATTCAGCTCCAAGGGCGGGACGTTAACTTCAGAGCCTTCAGCTTCTACAAATAACTTAAATCAATGATGCTAAATGGAATCGGCTAAAGCAGTGGTTTTTAAACTGGGGCTGGGAGGCAAGGAGTTTTGCTCCCAGGGCCGACTGAACAATATCTGGTGACATTTTTGGTGGTCACCACTTGGGGAGGGGGGTGCTGCTGGCATCTAGTGGCTAGAGACCAGAGATGCTGCTAACTGTCCTGCAGGGCACAGGACAGCCCCACAGCAGAGAATCACCCACCAGGTATCAATAGTGCTAGGTTGCGAAAGCCTTATCGAGAGAGAGAGAGAGAGAGAGAGAGAGAGAGAGCGCGAACGCATAGCTACAGAAGACCCAGAATCAAGCTCTTCAAAGGGGCGGAGATGAAATAGAGAAGCAAATTGAGAATACAGGTCCAGGATGGTAGGAAGAGAAACCATGTGATTAAGAGGGCAGTAAGGAAGCGGGAACCTAGAGACACCGAGTACATCCACGTTTGCTAGTGATAGGCGTGTATGGTGCATGGGCCGCCTATGAGAATTCACACACCTTGCACATTTTTAAGTGGGCATCTGAAACTTTTTAATCATAAACTTTTCATCACAATATATGTATATTTTATTAACTAGGTGTTGAAAATATTAAACATTTAAAAAATGAGATAGAGGGCACCTGGGTGGCTCAGTCACTAAGCAGCTGCCTTTGGCTCAGGTCATGATCCCAGGGGCCTGGGATGAAGGCCCACATTCCTGATCAGCAGGAAGCCTGCTTCTCCCTCCCCCGCTCTCCCTACTTGTGTTCTCTGTGTGTGTGTGTGTGTGTGTGTCTCTCTCTCTACCAAATAAATAAATAAATCTTTAAAAAGAAAATGAGATAGGAAAGGATCGACTTCATTGGAATAACATTTGCTTGCTACAATTTGATTTTTTTTTTTTAAAGCAGAACAGTCTCATTTTTTTTTGTTATTTTATTTCCCAAACCACACTGGAATGTAATGAAACCATTAAAATCCTTACTTGTGCCTTTCCCTATTATGTCCCTAAAAATATGTAGTTTAATTTAAATATGAAGGAATGAGTGTCACTAACCAAAACTGATTGTTATTCTGATGTCAGAGCACTTCCAACATCTGCCCAAATCCCCTTTCCGATGTTAACCTTCACCCTAATAAGGAGAGGAAGCCCTAAAGGCAGAGCCCCAGGACTGCCCACAGAAGGGCATTATTTGAAACAAAACTGGTATTTCAACTTTGGTATCAGCCCAAGTCCTACACTCTAATAAGATCTGAGAGGAGTGTCTTGATCTTCCAGGAAGGAGAGGAGTATCCTAATATCAGAACCAAGAATGGGCATATCATCTATCCTACAGAGCACACATGGAGTTTGGATCTGGAAATGGACTCCCTTAAAATGATCTGCACATAAGGATTCTTTATAGAGATTTTTCAACTACCCTTGGGACATGGTACCCTACACCCTCAGGTGTAGACAAATATTTTACAAGCTATGCTGGGAATGAGGGGGGGAGAGAAATATGGAGGTTGTTATAGGAAGATAGAAGGTTAAAGGAAGTCTTTGTTTTGGGTTTTTTCCTTTTGTTTTTAAGAAAAAGGTCATTTGTCTTCTGACTGGAAGGAACCATTGGAATGAGAACTTGATATTGACCCTGGGAGTGGAGTCCTGGAGAGGGCTGGAGGGAACAAATCCCAGACACAAGGAAGAACAAACCCCAGCTGGAGATGCCTGCTCTTCTCAATAAACCTGCTCTGTCTTCAACTCTTTCTGTGTTTCTTGTACATTTCTCCAATTACCATGTAAATTCCATGATGCCAGGGACTTTTCTATTTCGTTCGCCACAGATTTACAAACACTCAGGGCAGTGTGTAGCACACAGTAGGTACTGAATAAATATTTGTTGAGTAAATGTCTAAAAACAAATTAAAAATGGATACAAATGTAGGTATAGATATGATTGGGTGGCGGTAAGATAAGGGAATTCCTGCACAAAGGGCTTTTATTTTCTTGAAGTGTGACACTAGTGATGAAGTTTTGGAACACAGGTGAGGTTTGGTGGGGTGAGGTCCAGAGGCGATGGCCAAGAAAGGATTCTTGAGACGTCTTAGGTGCAAATGGTGGTTTTATTAAAACACAGGGACAGGACCCAGGGGCAGAAAGAGCTGCTCAGACAGAGGCATGGTTGACTGGGAGCTGAGGAAGGTGAGGACAAAGGGGGTGTCCAGAAGGACTGTCATATGCTAAAGAAGAATTTCAGGATAAGGGAGACCTGGTTATTGTCAAGTCAAGGCTGTTTTTGCCTCTAATGAGGGAAAGCATGAAGACAGTCGGGAGTTTCCTGGAGATATGTTACATTCCTCCTATCACACATCCTTGTCAGTGGGCTTTGGGCTTAGAAGAAATTCAGTTTTATTACACTTACCTCCCCCTTAGCCTCCCTCAATTTTATGGAGGGGAGGGTGATGTTAGGGCTTCCGGAAACTGAGGTATGGGTGTCTGGAAGTCAGGCTATTGATGAGAAAGCTTCTTCCTGCCTTGTAAGTCGCTAGGACATTCGTAGATGGAGGGAGACTCCTGTCCTGCAGGACTGGGATCTCTATCAGTTAAGCATCGTTTTTCCTTTAGGGCAGCCAGGAGCGCATGAGGAATGTTACAAATATGGCATGGGGAGAGGGTGTAGGGTGCCAGTTTCTGCTTTGTCCTAAGCTTGCCTTCTGCTCCCTCATCCCTAGGACAGGAGCTGGGAGTGAGGTGACATAGTTCAGAAGAGGTGGGGGTAGGGATTGTTGAGGCAAGTCTTGAAGGTGTGAAACGGTCATCCATTAGAGGGAAAGCAAAATCACCGGAGAGACAAGGGAGTTTGAAGCCAGAGTTGAGTATCCACTGGAGAATTGTGGTCAAGTGTTTTAAAGTACAGCAGGTTGGCTCAGCTGTATGATTCCTTCCTGGTTTCTGGTGCATGCCGCTGGCATTGGTAGAATCCTTTCTAAAGAAACAAAACAAAAGAGGATAAGCCATTCTTTCACAAACGATGATGAATCAAGTTTTGAACATGCTGGGTTTTGAGGCACAGGTGGGAATCAGTGAAATAGCATGAGTAGGTAGTCAGTTACACGGGCCTGGTGGGTAGGAAAGAAACAGATGGTCATGTATCAGTGGGAGAGATGTTGGCTAGGGAATGGGAGCTGAAACCAAGGGCACAGTTGATATCTCTACAAAGCTTCTAACAGAGCCAGACACAATCGGCGATCAAGAGAGGGTAGCTTGGAAGAGAAAGGTTAACTGAACCCCCGGGGAAACCCTCATGGGAATGTCACATGCATTTCTCAGGCATGCCAATGTTGACACAGATTATTGTAACTTCTGGGGGCCAGAAGCCATGTCTTTGAGATTCATTCATTCTCTGCCTCTGGCATAGCGTGGGCTACATTGAAGGTAATTCTAAAATTCATTCCAAATTGATTTCATTGCACTTTTCATTTACCAGAATCTTGTCATGGTTTGCTAGTGTATCATTTTCTCGAAAAGATTAAATAAGGACCATTTTACAAATATGAGATGAATGCCTGAAGGGATTTTGTTTAATTCATTCATTAGTTCGGGAATCACTAAGATGTTACCACCACTTCAAGCAAGAATCTCAAGGCAGACACATATACAATCAGTAATACTTAAAGGAATTTGCTTTGATAGATGCAAATAGAATGCAAATGGATGCAAAACTGCCTTCTACCAAAGGAAAGGGGGTCAACTGTACTTCCAGTGGACAAAATTCATTTACATATAGCTAGACAAGATCATCTGCATCTACATCAATTATGTACAATCTATAGAGTTGCAAAATAGCTCAAAGACAAGAAAGGCACAGAATATCCCATAGAATTGGTCAGCCCAGAAGGGTACATGAGACATCACCTGTTTTCCCTTGGAAGACACTATAATCTTTTAGGTTCATTTCAATGTCTTTCGTGATTTTGCCTATGCTTTAAAAGAAAGAAAAGTTACCCTTATCATTCTTATTAGTTTGAAAAAAAAACTAATAAAATATCAGTCTGTTATAAAATACACATGGAAGAATGTTCTGGCACTATCATACCCAATTTGGGGTACTAACTGATTAGGAAGATGAGGCAGAATTTGGGAGCCCGTAGGATGAGTCTGTTTCCGGTTGGAAAGGGAAACATTTAAGAATCAAACTACATGACCTCAAATCCACTCTGGAATGAAACAGGTTATAAGGAAAATACAGAAGATGTTGAAATGGACCTGTTGGCTCATTGTGAGATTTCCTGGTCGAATGGAGACCTCTACCATGATGCTTGTTCTCCATGTCCCACCCATCCCATACCTGCTATCCTGGCACCAAAGGGACACCAGACTTGAGGCTCAGTCTCCAGTTCCAAATGGAAACCCTCTGTTCCCACAGTAGTGGACAGGATGACTCTGGTTGCTGGTGGAAGCGTCAGCTGCTTTAGTCCAACAGTTCAAGAGAGGATCAGAAGAGCATAAGGACGATATTGGAAAAAAATGCTCGGACGAATTTCTAGAACACAATATTTCTCTTTGCAATTTTTGAGTGTTCTGTAGCCAACCTGCCAAAAAAAAAAAAAAATGTGAAAACTATAAATAGAGAGGAGTGGGAAGGAGAAATGGGGACCTGTCACAGTGCCAGCAAAAATAGGGAACTGAGAATTTTCCAGAGATTCAGAGTCAAAGGGGGTTAATATTTACTTAGAAAAGAAGTCGTGGGCACAAGCTCTAGGATGAAACGAAGGCAAGAGAGGCAAGTTAGGGAATTGAGAGAGAGAGAGAGACTTGAAGATAAAAAAAAGTCAACTTAAAGTTTCATTCCTCATTAAGGAAAGTACAGATCAGAGAAGAGGGGAGAGACTGGGATATAGTTGATCGCCGATTGTGTCTGGCTCTGTTAGAAGCTTTGTATCCACTTTTTAATTTCATCTTCCAGCCTGTTTCCTGGATTCCAGCTTCTATTTCCTATGAAATAGGTACCATCACCAAAGATGAGAGTCAAACATGTAACAGTAGTCAAATCTTTAACAGCGCGGACAACTAACTAACCAAAAGCTGGCCCGGGGACCCCTGCAGAGTCAAGTGTTACACGCCCAGTGCCTGGATCGCGAAACCATGGTAGGGATCTTGGGAAGGGTTCAGGGTAGGGAGACACACAGCAGGTTCTGGCCAGAGGCTAGTCACCAAACTTTGTGTGGCTGAAGGGGTGTGTACCAGCTGAATGTCAGCTCCCAGATGAAAATGAGGGAAAAGTCCTTTGGGAAGGTTTCTGCTGACTCTTTGCCTTTCCTTCGTCCTCCCCAGGGTGTTCCATTAGCATTGGGGTCTGGGTCTTGCCTGTTGCTCCTGGCTTTGGTGGGCCACGCCACTGCCACAGCCAGGGCACCAAGTGGCAGTGCACTGTATGGGGTTTTGACTGTTCCCTCCTGACTCTCGGAAGGAGAACAGGCAGCAGGGATTTTCATTCTTTGTTGGCACCTACTCTCTTCAGCAACCCCAAAATCAGTACCCCACGCTGCACAAGCTCAGGTTCATGTCTTTACCAAAGGCCGGCAATAATTTCAGAAAGGAATGACAATGAAGGTAAAAAACAGTTCAACTACTCGCTCATCTGGACTTCTAGGGCAGGTGGGGTTCCCAGACAACTTTGTTCCGTCGGTCTGGCACCCTTGCCCCCCCCCCCTCGGTGCCTTGGTGATGAGTGTGGGCCTTGCTGTTTATGCTGCCTGAATTTGCCCTTGTCGCTTATTAGCACTGTGGCCCTAAAAGTCTGAGAGGCTAAAAGTCATGCCTCTCAGAGCCAATCAGAATAGCTTATTAGACCTATTGATTCTGGCATAGTGGGCCTGTGTGAAAAACTCTCTTCTTCATCCCTCCTCCTTCTCAGTCTTCCCCTCCTCCACCTCTTCCTCCTCCTTCTTTGATGTGTAAACCAAGGTATTTGGGGAGCAGGGAATTATGTGATGTTTGGGATTTACTTTAAAATATATTCCAGACCTCCCCTCTTCCCCAAAAACAAAAATACAGGCACTTTGGGGGCAGTAGAAGGAGGAGGGCCTATGAAACAGTTGGGGAAGCAGAGTGATAAGTACTTGGAAGGGCCGGGATCCTTCTGCTCTATACACTTTTTGTATGCTTGAGAATTTTCAAAATAAGAGTAAACAAACAAAGACCAAATAATGAGGCTTTCATTCCCTAGATCCAAATGACCACAACAGGGCATAGAATGCACTTTCATAGTTGCTCCCCTGGCAATTTATTCTGATTCTCCAAATAAGATTCCAGCTCTCATCCTACCTGTCATAGTCTCTGGATATTGACTGTGAACGTTTTCCTCAACAAGGCCTTGCCAGGACCACTGCTAGGGAATGTATTGTTTCAGATTCTGTACTCAGGTTTTAAAGATTTTATTTATTTATTTATTTATCAAGGAGGTGGAGAGCGAGCACAGGCAGACAGAATGGTAGGCAGAGGCAGAGGGAGAAGCAGGCTCCCTGCTGAGCAAGGAGCCCGATGTGGGACTCGATCCGAGGACGCTGGTATCATGACCTGAGCCGAAGGCAGCTGCTTAACCAAGTGAGCCACCTAGGCATCCCTGTACTCACGTTTTTTTAAAAAAGGGACCAGTTTCCCATTTGGAGTGACTCGAATGCAAGACTCACTGTAAGCCATTGTCTTGCTGTGTCCCATCCCTTTCTAAGGACTGCTCCTGCTATTTCTGGGAGATCACAGCATTGGGAGGAGCAGCCCAGTCCTGGGCTATTACAGCAAAGCTGCAGCCTGAAGGGTGCGCGTGCGATCTGTGGTTTGAGCTGTCAGAGTCTCACGGAGAAAAAAAAGAGAAATGAATCATCATTTGACCATGACATTCCCACTAAAGGGGAGGACAGTGGGAGAAAGAGCAAGGGAAGAGGAAAGAAAAATCTGAAAATAAATGTGGGGTAGATGGCAGGAGGAGGAGGGGGTCTCGGAAATTGGGGGCAGGTGTGGCGATCGAACCAACGCTAGCCACAAACACACGATTCCGCCCATTCTAGAGCGGACTGGACATAAACATGCTCGCACATCTACTTGTCCGCTGCGTTTTGTCGGCCGGCCGGTAGAGAGGTGATTCTTTAAGAGCTCTGAGAACCCAAACTTGTGGCCGCCCCGCAGGTGAGCTGAAGTGGAGCTGGGAGCTGCCCAGACGACCCGAGGCGGCCAGCTGACCACCTTCCTCCCTACAGATCGCTGGAGCCAAGCTCAGCGGGGGAGAAGCCACGCTCGCGGGTGGGTGCCGGGGCTAAGGGTGGAAGCCGGGTTCCCACAGAGGCCTCCGCACCCAGGCGGCTGCAGCGGCGGCGCACGGGGACCGGAGGCCTGACACCCGGACGCGCCCCCCTCTCTGGACAACCGGCTGCAGAAGTAAAGGGCCAGCATCCCGCCACGGCTATGCTTCCCACGGGACAATCTCGGGAGAAGGTCCTGGAAGAGGTTCGCAGGCCGATTTTCCGAAGGAAAGGGCGAGGTGGGGAGGGAGCGCCCCTGACCCTCCCCGCCCTCCCCTCTCCAAAAAACCTGGCATAACCAGCGGCGGGGCTGCCCTGCAGAAACGTAGGCGAGGTTGTAGTGTCGCCCTCCGCCGCTCGGGGGCAGGATGAGCTGCTGGCTCGACAGCAGCGGCCCGCACGCCTCTCTTGGCGGAGGCAGGCGGAGGCGGGCCTGCGGCGTCCTCTTTCATTGGCCGGGAGAGGGCGCTGCCATGTTGGAGGAAGCGGTGCCTTCTGTGTGGTGGAAACGCCGTGGCTTCACCCATAGCGTTGGGGAGCGCAGCCTCCTACCTTTCCTCCTCGATCAAGTGTCGGTGCTGAGAGGCGGCGACTGGCGGGATAGAGAGAAGTAAGATGAACCTGCCCAAGGCGCCGGACACGCTCTGCTTCGACAAGGACGAGTTCATGAAGGTGCACGCCTGGGCTCTGCTTCCCGGAGCCGGCCGTGGGTGGCCTGCCCTCCTTGGCCCTCCGGGGTCTCTCCTCGGGCTTCTCCTGCGGGCTTCCTGGGCCGTCCCCGCCCCGGACGGGTCCTCGGCGAGGACCTCACTGCACTTCGCAGTGAGTCTCTTGGCCTCGGGTGGGCGAGGTGCAGCCTGGAGAAAGCACTCCTGTGAAATCGTGCACATTGAATGAAAAGGCCTGAAAGTTCAGGGCAAGTGGTTTTGAGCTAAACGTAAAAGCCCCGGACCCATAGGACCCGCCTCTGGTACCGTGCGGCACAGTCAGACTGCCGCTCCCCCGGCCTGACAGAAGCCTCCCAGTGCTTTGTGCCTAGAAGCTGAGTGTGCATTGAACACATCTCTGAACGCACGTACTTACCAGGAATCGGGTCAAAAAGGCACTTAACCTAACGTTTATGCCTGACTTTCGTCTTAAGCTCCCGGAATGAGAAATCTGAAAGACTGTACTGTCCTTACTGGTTCTGGTCCAGTACTACAAAGCATACCAAGCTCCTTTTCTAAAGTTGCCCTAATTCCCTTGGTGAGGTCAGCCTGAAGCTGGCAGCAGATAACTGTAGGACATAAACTTACAGAATAGAAATTTAAACTGTCAAGACTTTACTGACAGGAAAGGTTCATCAGACATAGCCTTGAAAATGTCCCAAGGTTTGAATCAGAGCCAGGAGGAGCTTTATCTGTTTTCTGTATCCCTCTGGGTCTGTACTTAAACTATCAAACGTATATGTTTAATTTCTAAGGATTGGGATTTAGTAGCTGGTTTCAGTGTTAAAAAGTTTTGGCTCTGTAGGTACCTAAAATTCTGAAAAGAGTTTGAATTTCTTACTTTTTTATGGCTTCAAGTCATAATATGTTTTTTTCTTTTTTGGGTTAACCAGCTAGTTCCTTTTTGATACTTGCATTCAGATCACATCTCCCAAACTCTGGCTTTAAAAGTGCTTATGTCTGGATCCTCTGCGGTGTGGCCATATCATTTTTCATATGTAGGGATGTCTAGACGAAGGTATATTGTACTCTTGTTCTTGTATGGTGATGTTAAGCCACTGTAATAAAAGGTGTAAATTGAATGGAGTGTCTGAAGGAGAGCACAGAGTGAATTCTTTGATCCAGAAACCTTTTGTTAACAAAGGACACGTGATGAGGAGAGAGGTCATTGGAAGAAGAAAAGACACACACACAGACTTAAAGAATGTCAAAGCACGGAAGTCTCTTTAGCTTGTCTGTCTTTGGACTTCGTCAGGCTTTCTTTGGGCCTAACACTAGCATTTTCTCGCATTTCCTCGCCCTGCCATCTTTCTCACTCTGAGCTGACAGAATGCCTTTGGTCAAAGCAGCTTCGGAAAATAGAAATCTCAAAATAGCAGTTCTAAAGTAGGACTTAGAGGTAGGAAGAGAGCAAACTGGGAAAGTGGCTAGAATGCCAGCAATTCCATATTCCTTCAAGGCTCTGACATTTCTGAATATAATGTACAATTTGTAGTGTTAATGAACGTGACCCTTTCATACATAGAAGGAAAATACATGGAACAGCTGTTCTGTGTAAAGTGGTATTGATCTTCTATGTGGGAGCTGGAGATAAAGGTTATTTGCAATTTGTGTTTCCGTCAGAGAGATGTTTTGTTAAGTTACAGTTCCGAGGCAGAAATGAGTGGAGAGCTTGCTGTCGGGGTTGTATTTCTACATAGTTGTCTTGTTTGGCACATTTTGGAATGAGACTGAGATGGTAGAAAGGGAGATGGGGTGGGGCTGCGGTTGCACCTTGGACACTGCATACATTGAGGGGTCCACGTTGATGCAGTCTTCACGGTAGTGCTGCAGCCAGGTTTACAGCAGGAAGTTGCATGGTCATATCTGTTGAGTTCGAGCTGACTGGTGGCAGGAGACTACTTAAAAAGTCATGTTTATGAGATCTAATGAGAAATAGAAGGGGAAAGGTATGCAAAAGAGGTAGGTGATCAAAGTGCAGGAATGGCAGATGGGGAAGGGTCACCTGGGGCAGAGGCACTGGCAACATCATACTTTGTCGGCTTAGAAATATGAAAATCCTTTGGGTTGACAGCCAAATAATAGATGAGCAGGACATAAGGTATTGGTAGTAGGGGGAGAAAGTGGCATAACAGATAAATTAGACCATTTACATGGGTGTGCTATTGACATCACATGTAGCCTTCCTCTTCCATCTCAACATATGACTTCATCTCCAGTCGTACAGAAAAATTAGCAGCCATCCCAGGGGACCTCCTCCATCCTGCTGATCATGATCCCATTCTTGTATTTGTCCCCTTCTCCTCCTCGCCTGGTATGGAGAGGGGCTCTCCTTCCTCCTCGGGTTCAGTCTCCACTCTGGCTCGGAGTCCATGCCCTCTCGCCCTTCCAGGAGCCTGCAAGGATCCTCTCCCCTGCACTCCTTCCCATCATGCGCTCCTGTTTGATTCTCTCCCACTTGACTGCCCCACCTCTACGTATTGTCCTGTCACTGTCGCGCATCACAGCCAGTGCTCAGGGGTTGACTTGACTTTCCCACCTTCCACCCTTCAGGCCCTGTCGTTCCACTAAAGAGTTCTTACCAAAACCGTTTCTAAGTCAGAGCACCTGACCTTTCTCTGTCTCTTTACTCGACATCGCAGTAGACCAAATGCTCTGCATTGCTTCCTGTCTTTCTTCTACCTCTCTGATGTGCCTCCTGTGCAAAGTCATGCTCCTGGTAGCCACTGAATGCTAATTATGGGCTCAGCCCTGTGTTCCTTTCTTTCCCTAGATGACCTTTTGTGCAGCTTCATGACCACCTATCAGCAGGTAAGGCAGATTCCTGTCTCTGGCCCACACGCCTCCTGAGCACCAGTTCTGTGTATCGGACTTGCTGACCTTTCTTCGCGGATGTGTCTGTGGCCCTTAGACTCATCAGGTTCAAGACGGAATTCATGAGCACCTCCTCCACTGAAAACCACCTTTCTTATTCTATTGCCTCTCTCAGTAAACACTTCATCCGTTTAGCCTGGAGTCGGGAAACCAGAAGTCAACTCCTACTCTGTCACCTTTCCAAAATCTAGTCTGTCACACCAAGTCCTGTGGATTTCGCTTCCTAAACCTCTTGAGTCCATATACATCTTTCCATCTCTTCTCGTACCTTTGCAGAGCGCCCTTGCCATCACACCGTAGAAGCTTCTCACCCAGTCTCCATGCGCCTTCCTTGTCTTTCTGGCCCCTGGTCTACACTGCAGGCAAGCCACTCTTGTCAGAATGCGGATGTGATCTTCTATGTACCAGGTGACTGGTCAGTCCACCAGCTCTTGAAAAACCATTTTCCCATGCACTCGAACATATTTCAAAGAGAATTAGTCCCCCATGGGGTAGTTTTCCTTGGTAGACAGTTTGTTTCTGTGCTGAGCCAGTCTGCCTCCTTCGAACTTCTTTGTGTCAGCTCCTCTCTGGAACCTGTGGCTTCGTTGGCACCCCGGGTAGGCACATGAAGACCTTTTCCATGAGAAGTGAAGGCAGGAGCCCTCTGGACTGTGAATGTATGTACCCTCATGTTCCATAGGTAAAAGAAACGTGTGTGGGTGTGGGGGGGTAAGTCCTTGAGGCTCCTCCCTGTTCTAATTGGGTGAACTGGGAATTTTGAGACAGGCAGCAGGTCCTGTGTGTCCTTGTTTGCAGGGAGCATGCATTCTGATGGACAAAACGGAAAAGGGGAAGAATGAGCAGCTGCTCAGATCTGTTTGTACTGTGCTGGCTGATTAGCTGTGACCTGCAGATGTGGGTCCCATCCTCGGCTCTGCTCTCTGCCTGCTTATGTCTGACTTGGGGCAAATCACTCGCCTCCGGCCTTCTGTTTGCTTGTTAGTATAATGAGGTGGTGCTTATCTATGTGATCTTTGCCGGCTCCTCTGAAAAGACTCTAGTCCATCCTGGCTTGCAGATAAGGAAACTGAGGCCTGAGGTGTGATCACTCCCTTTAAAGCCACACAGCTAGTTGGGGCCAATCACAGGCCAGATCTCCTGACCCCCACGCATCAGTCCTTGGAAATCCTACTGTAATATGTTCCTTTCCTGAGGCCACAGGTGGGAACTGAGGGAAGTGGGACAATTAGAACATTAAGAATAGCGCAGAAGATGGCACAATGTCCACATGCCTTGGCACCTGCATTTCACCAATAGGGCCACCTCTTACCTTAGAAGAAGTTCCCACAGGGCTGGTGATCTGGATGCCTGGCCTGGAGCTTAGCTATGGTAAATGGGACCAGAGGGAAGTGATGGCTGTTTGAGGTGGACTTTGTTGACAGCAGCTGGAGATAGCAGCTGACAGAGGAGGAAGAGGGAAGAGTGACAGACGGCAGATAGCTGCAGGCCCGCAGGTCAGCCACTGTTGCCCAGGGTCGCCCATCCCCAGGAGCTGTCTTCGTATCACAGGAGCTGAGTGCTTACCCTGTGGGCTCTTAGTTCGATGTCATGTCTTGATGACAAGATTCCATTCTCTTCCGCATCAGTTTGAGACAGACATCATAATGAAATTCTAATTAGCCAAATATGGAATGTAAGCCTGGAACTCATTTTATAGAGAAATTTTCTTATGTGAACTACTTTCCCTGATGATAGAGGAGTTGTGACGATGTAACATCAGATAAAGTTTATCTGATTGGCACTTGTAAGAAGGGTTCCCGGCAAAAAAAGAACTGCTTTTTTGTTGTTTTTGTCCTCCCTTTTGATCTTTCCTTTCCATTCCTTTTTTTTTTTTTTTTTTTTTTTTTTGTCTTGTGAGCGGTCATCTGATTTATAAAAAGATGCAACAAAAAGTAAAATGGTACAAGTTAATCAGTTTCAAAACATAAAAACGTGAGTGTCTTTAGCCATAGCTCAGAACAGAGGAACTGGGTAAGGAGAATTGCTTGTATCAACTGGCAATAAGAAAAGTTGGTAAAGGAGAGCTGAGGAACTCTATTAAGACATAGGAGTGAGGGGCTCCATCATCATCTGGCATTTGCTCAGTGTCATCTATATGGTTAGAGATGTCCATGATGGGAACTCCAGCAATCTTCTGGGTCTGGGTCAGCTGATGCCACAGTGTAACACTCTGAATTACTTCCGTACTGAGCAGTCATCTGCATAGTTTGTCTTGTGTGTACATGGTAATCGTTTGAATCTTGGCTCTTTTGCAATCCTTAGAGCCTCTTGATACTTTCACCCCGGTTTCTCAGTTTCAGCCATTACACAGTCAGTTGTACATCTGGTACCTTGGACACAGCCCGTCCATCATTGACCGGTCAAGTTTGGCCTAAATAGAAAAGTTGATAAAGTCAGTACCAACCAGGATGTGGTAAGTCGGCCCAGCTGTGTGTTTATATTGGAAAAAGCAGGAGGGATGTTGGGGGACTTCTCTTTCCTTGAGTGCATGGGAACCTTCTTTTCTTTCTTTTCAGATTTTAATCTGTCCTTCTCTCGGAGAAGGATCTCAGAGCTAAGCATTCGCTTCCCGGTCACATACTTTCTTGCTTTCTCTTGCTTCCCCATGTTCACACCATGCCCATTTCTCCTTGCTTTTGATTTTCTAATTCACTCTTTGTAGTACCATAAAACTTATTTAAATAAAATGTTGGCCTACTAAGTTATTGATTATTAGTAAGTTCTTTGTTCAAAATTTGAGAGCAAGAAGTATTATGTAAATATATCTTTTTGTTATTTAACTAGTCTTACAACATTTAGCATCAAATTTCTTGAAACATTTAAACAAATTAATCAAAACTGGGGCTTGAGCTCTTTCTTTCTTTTTTTTTTTTTTTTTAAGTAATCTCTATACCCAACATGGGACTTGAACTCACAACCCTGAGATCAAGACCTGCACGCTCCAGTGACTGAATGAGCCAGGTGCCCTTTGGGCTTTTTGTTTTTAAGTTCCTCAGGTGAGGGGGTGCCTTAGTGGCTCAGAGGGTTAAGCTTCTGCCTTCAGCTCAGGTCATGGTCTCAGGGTCCTGGGATCGAGCCCTGCATGGGACACTCTGCTCAGCATGGAGCATGATTCCCTCCCTCTCTGCCTACTTGTGATCTCTCTCTGTGTGTCAAATAAATAAATAAAATCTTAAAAAAAAAAAAAAGTTCCTTACGTAATTCTAATGTGTGACCAGTTTTGAGAACTCTAGCACTGGATAATTCCTTTAAATAGCTCAAGAAATTAATTTGGAAAAGCGAACTAAAAGCCTAAATAGATTATGATTGGTGTTAAATTGAGGGGAAAACAGAGATAAAGAGAAGGAATCAGCTGGAACAGAGTGTAATTAGGTACTCAAATATTTGTTAGATGGATAAATACATTTACGGAATGTAGGGGTTTTTTTTTGTCTCTTCATAAATATGTCAAATAGGTATATAAATTCAAGAAAGGAGTTTGATATAAAATTGATTAAAATGTTAGAACAGAAATTTTTTAGAATTTCAGTGTTACTATTTCATGATGCTTTTAAGATGATCTCTCTGTAGATGGTGGGAAAATCTTGTTAGCATATGTTTTTAATTTCTCAAGCTTGAATAATTTAATCACCGAACAAAGATTTAGAATGAGTTTTGGGAGACACAAGTCCTAGATTATGTCCCCACATAGCTGGGTCAGAGATTTGAGAGCAGGCGCTGGAGGGAAGAGCTCCAAGGACATTTTTGTATACATGCTGATACCTTGGGCGGGAACACTCTTCCCACACTTCCTGTGGCTAGCTCCTTTGTGTCATTTGGATCTCAACTCATTGTTCTATATTTTCTGGTTCATCCAAGTTAAAATACATCCCATTTGTCACTCAACCTTTACTGTGTCCTGTTTTCTTTTTAGCTGTGATCACTATTCATTAATCACTATTTGATCACTGTTCATTAATATAATGTTTGTTTACATATTTATTTTCTCATTTCTGCATTAGAATATCTGCTCCTTAAAAGCAGAGACCTTGTCTTTTCTTTTCATGACTGTGTCCCCAGGTCTTAGAGCAGAACTGGAGTTGCATGATAAATATTTGAGGAATATTTATGGGATATACAGGGACATTTATTCATCTCTGTTGTCCATTGTTTTCAAGAATGGTTAGAAACACACACGTACGTGAGCTCACACAAACTTTCTATGTCTTTCAACCCCTATGTAGTGTGCAGATTAGTGCTTAACTATTTTGGTTTCTTGTCTCGATGAAATGGGACATGTTTCAGGGCAGAGCTCATAAATTTCATATGCCCTCTTAGTACTTCTCATCATTACAGAGTGATGGTTCTGGGGGATTCTGCTTCTCGTGGAGATAGTATATAGTGATTTTATAAGTCCATGTATCTGGGAAGGAGTGTTTTACTTCTTGGCAGCTTAGAGAACTTCAATCTTTCCAAATTCCATGTAATTTTCATAGCATTAAAGCTACTAATTTCAGATTATTGGTAAGTTTTAAATGATTAATTCCCAGGTTACTTTGAATTAGTCTTTGTTTGCCATCCCTGATTGCAGCTAGTTAGTAAAGTAGCTAAACTTTTAAACTCTACTTGGTTTTAATTTTGAGTGATGTCACTGCTTCTCTGATGGTTAATGGTTCTTAATTACCTGCAGCTTGTCTGGTTTGCTCATTTATTTTCCTGTGTTCCAACACCTCTTGTGATCTCCCAACTTCTGGCCTTTTGGGGGATTTGTACTTTAACTGGGTTCAGATAGGAAATACCCCTGAGTACAAAGAGAAGATATTTTTCTTCTAACTTCACTATCTCCTATTATTAATGTATTACATTGTTGTGGTACATGTGTTACAACTGATGAACCAACATTGATACAGTATTAATTAATAATCCATGGTTTACATTAGGGTTCACTCCTCTTTCTATAGTTCTGTGGGTTTTGACAAATGTATAATGTTATTTACCTACTGTTGGTATCTTACAGCCTAGTTTCATTGCCTTGAAAAACCCTTTACCTCATCTATTTGTTTCTTCTCTCTCTGCACCCTCCTCGCTCACCCCTCAGCCTGGGATCTTTTTACTGTCTAGAGTTTTACCTTTTCAGAGGCACCTGGCTGGCTTAGGTGCTAGGGCATCTGACTCTTGATCTTGGGGTTGTGAGTTCTAGCCACCACATTGGGTATAGAGATGACCTAAAAAATAAATAAAAATAAAAATGTTGGTTAATTTTTACCTTTTCCAGAATGCCATAGAGTTGGAATCATATAGTATTTAGTCTTTGAGACTGGTCTTTCACTTAGCAATATGCATTTAAGGTTCTTCGAAGTCTTGTGGCTTAATAATTCATCTTTTTTAATTGTTGAGTAATCCGTTGTGTGGGTGTGGCACAGTGTACCTGTTCACCTACTGAAGGAGATTGGATTGCTTCCAAGTTTTGGCACTTCAGAGAATAAAGCTGCTGTAAACATCCGTGTGCAGGTTTTTGTGTGGACACTAGTTTTAAGCTCTTTTGGGTAAATACAAAGGAGCACAATTACTGATCTTATAGTGAGAATGTGTTTAGTTCTGTGAGAAACTGCCAAGCTGTCTCACACAGTGCCTCCCATTTTGCATTCTGACCAAACAGTGAATGAGAGTTCGGTTGTCCCACATCCTTGCTAGCATTTGGTATTACTAGTGCTTTGGATTTTTTATATTCTACGTGATATGTAATAGTACCTTGTTTAAATTTGCAATTTCTTAATGACATACAAAGTTGAGCATCTTTTCAGATCCTTTTTTTTTTCCTTTTTTAAAGATTCTATTTATTTATTAACAGCACAAGCATACGGAGAGGTAGCAGCAGGCAGCGGGAGAGGGAAAAAAGCAGGCTCCTCGCTGAGCCGGGGGCCCAGTGTGGGTTTCAGTCCCAGGACCTGAGCTAAAGGCAGATGCTTAACTGACTGGGTTTCCCAGCCACCGCTCTTTTCACATTTTTAAATTAGGTTTGATTTCTTGTTGCTACTAAGACATCTTTATATTATATTTCTTATTTTAAGTCCTTTACCATGGATGTGTTTTGCAGATATTTTCTCTACTCTGTGACTGGTCTTTTCATTCTCTCTCTTTTTTTTTTTAAGTTTTTATTTATTTATTTGTCAGAGAAAGAGCGAGCGAGAGTGAGCACAGGCAGACAGAGTGTAAGGCAGAGTCAGAGGGTGAAGCAGGCTCCCTGCAGAGCAAGGATCCCGATGTGGGACTCGATCCCAGAACACTGGGATCATGACCTGAGCCGAAGGCAGCTGCTTTACCAACTGAGCCACCCAGGCGTCCCGTCTTTTCATTCTCTTAACAGTGTCTTTTACAGAGAAGTTTAATATTAACAAAGTCCCTCTCATCAATTTTTTTCTTTCGTAGATCATGCTTTTGGTTTTATATCTGAAAAGTCATTGCCAAATCCAAGGATCCCTACATTTTTTTCTTATGTCATCTTTAAGAAGTTTTGCATTTTATGTTTAGGTTTTGTGAAAGGTGTGAAAAGTTTATTTTTATTCTTTTCATTTGTTTGTTTTTTCTTATCAATGTCCCATTGTTCGGTTCCATTTGTTGAAGACTGTCCTTGCCATTGAGTTGCCTTTGCCTGTGTGTGTGGATGTTTTTCTAGGTTCTCCACTCTGTTCCAAGCACCTGTCTCTTTTGCCAGGCAACTTCTGTCTTAATCACTATAGCTTTAATAGTAAGTCTTGAGATTGGGTGGTGGCAATCCTCAATTTCCTTTTTTCCCCGCTCTTTAATATTTTGTTGACTACTCCTGGACTCTTGGTTTTCCAGTTTTCCATCCAAATTTTAGAGTCAACAATTTTGTATCCACAGAATAACTTCCTGGCATTTTGATTGGGATTGCATTGAGTCTGTCGATCAGTTTGGGAAGAACTGACCTCTTAACAGTATTGAGTGTTCTTACCCAAGATTATGGACTTCTTTCCATTTCACATCTTACCTTGCTTGTTATCTTTCATCAGAATTTTATACTTTTTCTCATATAGATCTTGTGCATATTTCGTTAGATTTGCACCTAAGTATTAATTTTTTTTTGGTATGCTAATGTAAATGGTCTTGTGTGTTTTTTTTTTTTTTATAAGCCTAATTAATGTGCTTTTTTTATTTATTTTTTTTTTTTAGATTTTATTTGTTGATTTGTCAGACAGAGATCACAAGCAGACAGAAAGGCAGGCAGAGAGAGAGAGAGGGAAGCAGGCTCCCTGCTGAGCAGAGAGCCCGATGCGGGACTCGATCCCAGGACCCTGAGATCATGACCTGAGCCGAAGGCAGCGGCTCAACCCACTGAGCCACCCAGGCGCCCCTGGTCTTGTGTTTTTAACTTCAAATTCCACTTGTACATTGCTGGTATATACGAAAGCAATTGACTTTTTAAATTTTTTAATTAAAATTCAATCTCATTAACATTTAGTGTACTTTTAGTTTCATTGTTAGAATTTCGTGATTCATTGGTTGCATACAACACCCAGAGCTCATCCCAACAAGTACCCTCCTTAATACCCCTCACCCAGTTACCCCAACTTTCCCCTCTCCAGTAACCCTCAGTTTGTTTCCTGTAGTTAAGTCTCTTGTGATTTGCCTCCCTGTTTCTATTTTTCCTTCCCTTCTCCTATATTCATCTGTTGTTTCTTAAGTTCCACATGTGACTGAAACTATATGGTATTTGTCTTCCTCTAGTTCCATCCATGTCCTTGCAAATGGCAAGATTTTGTTCTTTTTGATGGCTGAGTAATGTGTGTGTGTGTGTGTGTGTGTGTGTGTGTGTATAGCACATCTTTATCCATTCATCTGTTGATGGACATCTGGGCTCTTTCAATAGTTTGACTATAAACATCGGGGTGCTTTTGCCCCTTCAAATCACTTTGTGTACTTTGGATAAACATCTAATAGGGCAATTGCTAAGTCGTTGGGTTGTTACATTTTTAACTTTTTGAGGAGCCTCCATACTGTTTTCCAGAGTTGCATTCCCACCAACAGTGTAGGAGGATTCCCCTTTCTCCACATCCTCGCCAACATCTGTTGTTTCCTGACTTGTTAATTTTAGCCATTTTGACTGATGTAAGGTGGTGTCTCATTGTGGTTTTGATTTGTATTTCCCTGATGCTGAGTGATGTGGAGCCCTTTTTCATGTGTCTGTTGGCCATTTGGATGTCTTCTTTGGTCTGTTCATGTCTTCTGTCCATTTCTTGACTGGATTTTTTTGTTTTTTGGATGTTGAGTTTGATAAATTCTTTATAAATTTTGAATACTGGCCCTTTGTCTGATACATCATTGGAAAGCAATTGACTTCTGTATTTTAACTGTGTATTGTGCAGACTTGCTATAATCACTTGACTAGTTTCAGGAGGGTGTGGGGTGTGAAGTCTTTGTATTTTCTGTAGACAGTCATGTCATCTGTGAACAAAGTTTTATTCTTTCCCAGGTTGTATACCTTTTGTTTCCTTTTCTTACCTTTTTTCATTAGTTTGGCCTTCCAGTATAGTATTGAATAGTAGTAGTAGGAGGGACATCCTTGCCTTGATTCTCTGTCTTCTATTTTCTCAGTATTAATATCATGTTAGCTGTGGATTTTTGGAGACATTCTTTATCAAGTTGAGGAAGTCCTCCTATTCCTAGTTTCCTGAGGGTTAATAATGAAGAGGTGTGGATTTTGTTAAATATTTATTTTCCTCCCTTCATTGATATGATCATGTGATTTTTTTTTCTGTTGACATGATGGATCACATTGATTTTCTAATGTTGAACATTTTCTAATGTTGCATACCTGGAATAAATCCTACATGATCCTGGTGTATAATTTTTTAATATAGTATTTGCTTTTATTTGCTAATTTTTGTTGAAGATTTTTGTGTCTGTGTTCATGAGAGATACTAGTTTGTAGTTTCTTTTCTTGTAGTATTGGTTTTGGTGTCAGGGTAATAATGATCTCCTAGAATGATTTAGGAAGTATTCCTTCTAGTTTTACTTTCTGGAAGAGATTTTAGAGAATTGTGTAGTATTCCATAAATGTTTGGTTGAATTTACAGTGATTGGGATTGTTAGCAGTAGCCCTCCCTTCTTTCATCTGATATTAGTAATTTATGTCTTCTACCTTTTTTTCTTTGTTTGCCTGGCTAAGGGTGTATCTGTTTTATTGATGTTTTCAAAGAAACAGACTTGGGGTTTATTGATTTAAAAAAAAATTCCTGGTTTTAATTACAATGATTTCTGCTCTAATTTTTATTTTTTTCTACTTCCTTTAGGGTTTTTTTTTTAATGATTTTATTTGACACAGAGAGAGTCAGTGAGAGAGGGAATACAGGCAGGAGGAATTGGAGATGGAGAAGCAGCCTCCCTCAGCAGGAAGCTCTGATGCAGGGCTCTGTCCCAGGACCCTAGGACCATGTCCTGAGCCAAAGGCAGATGATTAACCAACTGAACCACCCAGGAGCCCCTCCTTACTTGAGATTTGATTTTGTTGTTGTTGCCTAAAATGGAAGCTTAGATTATTGACTTTAATCTTTTTTTTCTAATATTTGCATTCAGTACTGTATTTTCCCTTTAAGCAGCATTCCACTCATTTTGCTACATTGTATTTTGTTGAGACTGGTCTCCTGTCATTTAGAAGTGTGTCATTTAATCTCCATGTATTTTGGACTTCTTCAGCTATCTTCTGTTACTGATTTTTAATTCCATTGCGGTCTGAGAACATACTTGGTATAATTTTTATTTTTAAAAATTTGTTGTGTTTTGTGGCCCAGAATTATTCTGTCTTGATGAGTGTTCCATATGAGCTTAAGAAGAATGTGTGTTGCACTATTACTGGGCGAAATTGTCTGTGTACATCTGTTGTACGGTAATTGATGGTGGTGTTAAGTGTGCCATATCTGGACTGAATGTCCACATCTGTCAAATCCTTGTTGCCCTGCTGCTGGATCGGCCCATTAATGATGGAGAAGTGTTGAAGTCACCAGCTGTGATAATGGAATTGTTTATTTCTCCCTGCAGTTCTGTTAGGTTGTCTCTCACCTGTGTTGATCAGGCACACATACGTTAAGGATAATTGTGTCTTCTTGGTCAGTCGATTTCTTTATCATTATGTAATGCTGCTCTTTATGCCTGATAATTTTCCTTCTCTGAAATCTGCTTTGTCTGAAATTCATGTAGCTACTCCATTGTTCCTGTGATTAGTGTTACTTTGGATTTTTTTTAATGTATCCTAGCATTTAACTTGTTGATATTTAAGTTGTTTCATTTTTCATCAAAATACAATTCACAAAGCATAATAGTTGCCATTTTAAAGTGTACTCTTCTCTGGCTTTTAGTATATTTACTGTGTATATGGTACATACGTCACTTCTGTCTAATTCCAGAATGCTTCCATCACCCGAAAAATAAACCTCTTAGTTCCAATTCTCCCCTCCCCTTATTCCCTGGCAATCATGAATCTACTTTCTGTTTTTATGGATTTGCCTTTTCTGGAACATCTCATATCAGTGGAATTGTATAACATGTGACCTTTTGCGTCTGGCTTCCTTTAACCTGAGAGTAGAATGTTTTCAGACTTCACTCGTGTTGTAGCATGTAACAGTTTATTCCTTTTTATGGTTGTGTAAGAGGCCCTTCCACATTTTATGTATCCATTCATCAGTTGATGAACGTTGGGTATATACTCTTTTGGCTGTTACAAGCAGCGCTGCTGTGCACATTTATGTATAGGTTGTGGCAGGAACATCTGTTGTCAGTTCTGTCGGTGTCATACCCCTAGACGTAGAACTGGGTAATTGTACGTGTGTAACTTCTTGAGGAGCTACCGAGCTGTTTGCTGCCTTAGCCACACTGTTTTACATTCTCACCGACAATACAGGAGGGTTCCAGCTTCTCCGCCTTCTTGCCAGCACTTCTCTTCTTCTTTTTTTTTTCTTTTTCGTTTTCTTATTTTACCGTAGTTGTCCTAGTGGGTGTGACGTGGCATCTGCATGTGCTTTTGATTCGCATTTCCCCAATGACTAAGGATGTCGAACATCCCGACATGTGCTCTTGACCGTCTGTGTATCATCCTTGGAGAAATGTCTATTCAAGTCTTTGGCTTGTTTTTAAATTAGGTTATTTGTCTTTTTGTTGTTGAGTTCTAAGAGTATATTTGCATATTCTGGTTATTAGGTCCTTGTCAGACAAAGGATTTGCAGATACTCTCTCCTATTCTGTGGGTTGTCTTTTCACGTTCTCCGTAGTGTCCTTTGACACACGAAAGTTTTTATTTTGATCAAGTTCAGCTTATCTAATATTTCTTATTGCTTTGTGTATCATGTCTAAGAAAGCTTTTCCCGATCCAAAGTCATACAGATTTTCACCTGTTTTCTCTGAGTGTTACAGTTTTGACTCTTACATTTAAATCTTTGATCCATTTTGAGTTATATTTTTGTGTATGTGTGACGTTGCTGTTCCAAGTTCATTCTTTTGCATGTAGATATTCACTTGGCCCAGTAGTAGGCACTCGAAAAGACTGTTTTTCCCCCCATTAAATGGTCTTGGCATCCTTGTGAAAAATCAGTTGACCGTAAATGTATGGGTTGTAAATAGTTTCTTTTTGAATACTTGGGAAATCTACACTATAAATTAAAACCATTCCTAAATTAGTAAAACCATTCTTGGTTAAGTGAAATGGGTCTCTATTATGGCACTGTGAGTTTGGGTTTGCTTTTCACAGCAAACGCTGCCTAACCCAGTATTCACAGATGTTCCGAGTTATTTAGTCATGTGTTATGCAACTTTTGTTTATCTGAGAACAAATGCATAAATGGTAAGTTGAGTACTAATATTACCTAATAGAATTTGTTCACTGAGGCTAAGTTATATGATTTATTTATTTACTTAAGATTTTATTTGAGAGTGAGAGAGTGCAGGGGCAGGAGGAAGGGACAGAGGGAGAAGCAGGCTCCTTGCTCAGCAGAGCGCCTGATGTGGAACTCAAACCCAAGAGACTGGGATCATGACCTGAGCCAAAGGCAGATGCTTAACCAACTGAGCCACATTGGCACCCCAGTTATACAATTTAGAATGCCACCATGAAGTTCAAGAATGTCAACAATGTGTAACTGAGGCAGGGAAAGTGATCGACCTAAATGTATACAGTTGGTGAGTAGGATGGCCAGGATTATGAACCGAGACCCCCTCCCGTGATGTACTACATAACTATGATGTAAGGTCTGAGATGGTCTCAGGAGAGAAAGGTCCAGGCTAATTTGGTCACCAGTGTAAGGAGCAGGTGGCTTTCTGTAGATGACTGTGAAATTATGGTTTGGTATGAAGTCCTTCTCTCCGACACTAGCAGGGTCAGTCTTTGGTTGATTAACTAAAAAAGTCAGTTTAAACAAGTACTCTTAGGGAATGGTACATACAGTTTTTAGCATTTTATTTGGAAAAAATATATGTACATTTATTCTCCATTGAAACAGTGCCAGGTCTTTTCTCTGGAAACTGGCCTGCAGATTAGATTTCTGAGTTATCACAGCACTTGGGTCGCTCAATAGGTTAGGCATCTACCTTCGGTTCAGGTCATGACCCTGGGGTCCTGGGATGGAGTCCCACATTGGGCTCCCTGTTCAGCAGGGAATCTCCTCCCATTGCCCCTTTCCCTGCTCATACTGTCTGTCTGTGTCTCAAATAAATAAAAAGAATCTTTTTTAAAAAAGCTTTCTATGTTGTCTTTTTTTGCATTCAGTTTCAGTTTCTTTAACTGAATTGAGTGAGAATCCTGTGATCACTCCCTCCCTGCCTGGTACTTGGTCATCTCACCCATACCTAACTTAGCAAAAATTTTCTTATTGATTTCTTTGTATCAAATCTTTCCAAAGTAGCTGTGTTAGTTTTCAAAAGAACAGTGATTTTTTTTTTTTATTGACAGAGAGAAATCACAAGTAGATGGAGAGGCAGGCAGAGAGAGAGAGAGAGGGAAGCAGGCTCCCTGCTGAGCAGAGAGCCCAATGCGGGACTCTATCCCAGGACCTCGAGATCATGACCTGAGCCGAAGGCAGAGGCTTAACCCACTGAGCCACCCAGGCGCCCAACAGTGATTTATTTTTGCAGTCATATTTTGTTAGTTTACATAGTGTTTAATGAAGCTATATAATTATGAAGTAAGTGTAGGTGTCCTTAACTAGTTTGGGAATCATCACATTTGATTCTTGCTGACTAAACAGGTCATAGAGTAGCAGAGTCACAGGGGAAGTAGATAGTAATTTATTGCCTCTAAGCATATAAGCCTACCGGGGTATCACAGTATTGTAGAGGGGAAACACAGGATAGCTAATCCTGTGAGACCAATACTTGGAAATAGGTTATGAAAGATTTGGAACATCTGTTCAATGGGACACTCAGCATGCACATAAAATATTAATAGAAATGTATGTGTTTTACGTAAAGACATTCAAGTTATATTTTTAGATGGGAAATTTTTTTTAATAGAATGGGTTTTTATTTTTTATTTTTTTATTCTTTTTTTAAGATTTTATTTATTTATTTGACAGAGAGAGAGAAAGAGGTCACAAGGAGCCAGAGAGAGGGGGGAAAGTAGGCTCCCAGCTGAGCAGAGAGCCTGATGTGAGGCTTGATCTCAGGACCCTGAGATATGACCTGAGCCGAAGGCAGAGGCTTAACCCACTGAGCCACCCAGTTGCCCCTAGATGGGAAATAGCTTAGAAGAGCATGAATATTTGTGTGTGTGTGTGTGTGTACACATATGTGTGTGTACACACATACATAGAGAAGGTCTGGGGTTTCCATTCAAGATGGTGGCATAGGAGGATCTTGAACTCATCTCTTCTATGAAATACACACTGAATCTGTAGCTCCATATGGAAAAATTTCCTGTGGAAAAAACACTACAACTAGCTGAGTGACTCCTACACATTAGGTGAGTAAGGAAAAAAACCTATGTTGAAGTAAGAATCAGTCTTGCCATAAACCCCACCCCTGGTACAGCGACCTGGGATTGGGAAGGTACTCAAAACCCCAGGCTTCTCCCTGAGGAGCAAAGGGTTTGAGCCCCACTTCTGGCACCCCAACTTCCAAGACGTACATCTAAGAGACAAGACCCCAAAACATCCAGCTTTGAAAGCCATCAGAGCTTGCACCCATGAGACCCACAAGGCTATATATAGCAAACTGAGAAACAGTTCTTAAAGCAGTCATGCGAGTAGACTGACCCACCCTGGAACTCAGCACAGAAGCAGCAGACTGAAATGGGTTCAGATTTCTGTGAAAGAGGCTCATTTGCTTATCTTAAAGCCCAGGCATCTAATTTAACATGGATCTGGGAACCTAGTAAGGTATTCTCCAAAGATGGAGCTGATGGGTACCATCTTTGCGCTGTCCCTCTACCTCGCTTCTGCTTTCTGGTATCTCCTGGAAAGGAGCTTGAATGCTCGTATGATGCCCCGAGGTTTGCAGTTGCTACCCAGGGTATACATCTAGATCACCTGGCTCTAGCGGCCAGCAAGACTCACACTCACGGAAGTGAGTATCACAGTATTTACAACAACCAAGACTTGGAAATAACTAAAGTGTCCACCAACGGGGTAAATGGATAAAGAAAATGTGTGTGTATACGATGGAATATTACTCAACCATAAAAAGAAGGAAGTCTTGCCATTTGCAACAACATGGATGGACCTCGAGGATATTGTGCTGAGTGAAATAAGTCAGAGAAAGAGAAATACTGTATGATCTCCCTCACATGTAGAATCTAAAAAACAAAGCAAAATGAAGTCATAGAGAACAGATTGGTGGTTGCCAGAGGCGAGGTTGTGGAGGAAATAGATGAAGGGGTCCAGTGGTATAAACTTCCAGTTAATAAGATAAGCCTTGGGGATGTAATGTACATCATAGTGACTGTAGTAAATAATACTGTGTATTATTGTATATTTATTTTATTATTTTTTATTAGAAATATGTATTATTAGCCCCAGGATTACAGGTCTGTGAATTGTCAGGCTTACACACTTCCCAGCACTCACCGTAGTACATACCTTCCCCAATGTCCACAACCCCACCACCCTCTCCCTACACCCCTCCCCCCAGGAACCCTCAGTTTGTTTTGTGAGATTAAGAGTCTCTTATGGTTTGTCTCCCTCCCAATCCAATCTTTTTTTGTTAAAGATTTTATTTATTTATTGGACAGACAGAAATCACAAGTAGGCAGAGAGGCAGGCAGAGAGAGGGGAGGAAGCAGGATCCCCGTTGAGCAGAGAGCCCGATGTGGGGCTCGATTCCAGGACCCTGTGATCATGACCTGAACCGAAGGCAGAGGCTTTAACCCACTGAGCCACCCAGGTGCCCCCCTCCGAATCCAATCTTCTTTCATTTTTCCTTCCCTACCCCCACACCCCCCACTTTGCCTCTCAAATTCCTCATATCAGGGAGATTGTATGATAATTGTCTTTCTCTTATTATTTCACTCAGCATACCCTTTAGTTCCATCCATGTAATTGCACATGTCAAGATTTCATTTCTTTTGATGGCTGCATCCCCCCAGCAACCCTCAGTTTGTCTTGTGAGATTAAGAGTCTCTTATGGTTTGTCTCCCTCCCAATCCAATCTTTTTTTTTTAAGATTTTATTTATTTATTGGACAGACAGAAATCACAAGTAGGCAGAGAGGCAGGCAGAGAGAGGGGAGGAAGCAGGATCCCCGTTGAGCAGAGAGCCCGATGTGGGTCTCCATTCCAGGACCCTGTGATCATGACCTGAGCCGAAGGCAGAGGCTTTAACCCACTGAGCCACCCAGGTGCCCCCCTCCGAATCCAATCTTCTTTCATTTTTCCTTCCCTACCCCCACACCCCCCACTTTGCCTCTCAAATTCCTCATATCAGGGAGATTGTATGATAATTGTCTTTCTCTTATTATTTCACTCAGCATACCCTTTAGTTCCATCCATGTAATTGCACATGTCAAGATTTCATTTCTTTTGATGGCTGCATATATATATATATATATATATATATATATATATATATATATATTTATTTAAGATTTTATTTATTTATTTGACAGAGATCACAAGTAGGAAGAGAGGCAGGCAGAGAGAGAGGAGGAAACAGGCTCCCTGCTGAGGAGAGAGCCTGATGTGGGGCTCGATCCCAGGACCCTGGAATCATGACCTGAGCGGAAGGCAGAGACCTTAACTCACTGAGCTACCCAGGTGCCATATATTATTATATATTTAAAGTTGCTAAAGCTTAAGAGTTCTTAGCACAAGAAAAAAATGTGTATGTTTGGTGATGGATGTTAACTAGTCTTAGGGTGATCATTTCACAACAGATAAAAATATGGAATTTTTATGTTGTACGCCTGAAACTAACATGTGTCCATTATATGTCAGTTTCTTTAAAAAGTAATTGATATTTTATTTTTTAAAAAATTATTTATTTATTAGACAGAGATCACAAGTAGGCAGAGAGGCAGGCAGAGAGAGAGACAGGGAAGCAGGCTCCCTGCTGAGCAGAAAGCCCAATGCAGGGCTTGAACCCATAACCCTGGGATCATGACCTGGGCTAAAGACAGAGGCCTTAACCCACTGAACCAGCCAGGAACCCCAAAAGTAATTTATATTTTAAAGAGAAAGACTAGGGCACCTGGGTGGCTAAGTCAGTTAAGCGTCTGCCTTCGGTTGAGGTCTTGATTTCAGGGTCTTGGAATGAACCCTGGCATCAGGCTCCCAGCTCAGCAGAGAGCCGGCTTCTCCCTCTGCCCCTCCTCGCACTTGTTCTCTCCGTCTCTCTCTTTCAAATCTTAAAAAAAAAAAAAAAAAAAAAAAAAAGTAAAGAGAAAGACCAAAACAAAGTCTGGAAGGATGTGAATCGCTGTGTTAAATAGCGAAGAAAAGTAAACATTAACAGTGCTTAACTGCAGAGCATTAGAGAGTGGGTGATTTTTTTTTTCTCTCTTACAGAAGTATTTCTTGGTTGGTTGAAAGTTTGACAGTGAACATTTGTTACTTTTAAAATTAAGAAGAAAAAGCTGTTTCTATTTTGAGAAGAGCCTCTTTGAAATGTATAATTAAAAGTAATAAAATGCCTGTAGAGTTAGGCAACTGGAGAGAATGGTCTTGGTGAGGGGCCCCCTTTCCCATAATCTTAGGAAGTGAGCAGACCCCCTGATGTCCTGTTTGTGTTCCCCTGCAGTAATACGGCCTCTTATTCTTTCTCTGATCTTATTTTTCTATGTAAAATGTGGTATCAGTGCAATCATTTTTTCTTTCTGGTTTGATTTTCAGGAAGATTTCGATGTCGGTCACTTTGTGTCTGAATTTAGGAAGCGTGTCCAGCTGGAGGAACTAAGAGGAGATCTGGAACTCTACTATAAACTTCTTAAAATAGCCATGGTTGAGCTCATCAACAAGGCTTATGCAGATTTTGTCAACCTTTCCACAAACTTGGTAAACCTGAAATTCACAAGTCCTACACACACACACACACACTTTCTCTCTCCTTCATATTTATTAAAAGGGCAGAGTTTTTAGAAACCTTTCAGTTGATTACCCCACCAACCCCACCAGAAACTTGAAGAAATTACCAATTTCATTAATAAAAGAACTAAACATTTTGGAATACATTTTTTTGTTTGTTTTAGTTTTTATTCATTCAAGGTTGCTCTAGTTTGATTATGTTTCAAATTCATTAGTCAACAGTGAAAAGTAAAGGATAATAATACCCAAGGGGTTGTTTTATTAGTTGCTAAGTGATTACCCTGACGTCTTCCTTGATTTAGACTAATTTGTAGGAGCAAATGTCCACCACTCTTACAATGTTTAATTTACTCCCAGGTATATCTGTTAGCCAGAGCTAGGTTGAGGGAACATTGGCCAATATTGATATTTAAAAATTTGGTTTTATAAAAATATAAGAATGATTTGCAGTGAGCTTATCAATTGTTTGTAAAAGCCGTTTAGAAATGTTGAATTTTGTTACTTGGCAGAAAAGTCTCCTTGTTGATGCTTCATTTTGTTTTAAATCTATTTGTCCAGAGAAGCACAGAAAGTTGCAGCTCCGTGGGAATTTCAAGAAGCATTAAAATTAATGATGCACACTTGCTTTTGGGAAATATACCACTAATATAAATATCCCAATAGGATTAAAAACCTAGAAAATTTTACTTCTGTTTAATTTCTATTTTTCTCAAGGCTTATAATAATGTTTAAGAGAGACGTAGCCCGTCAGACTTTCTCATCAGCTGGCTGAGTATCATCATTACAGACAGAGAACTGTTCACCTTCTGTGAAAATTTTTCACATTCATTTAAAATGTCATCTAAAGGCAAATTGTTCTTAAGGAAACTTTCGTTTCTCATGACTTCCCTTATTTTTATAGTTTCATGTATTTCAACAGATTTTTTTCATATTCTATGAACAACATTAATGGCCAAATAACACTTCTGTTGTTTAGCTAGTTATGTAGCAAAATACGGTTGTGCCAAAAAAATAACTTAAATCTGGTACTGCTTTGATAGTTAAATAGATACGTCACTATTATTCCTTATCGTGATGTGTTTGTGCCAACCTGGTTTTGCCTTTAGGTTGGCATGGACAAAGCCCTCACTGAACTTTCTGTGCCTTTAGGACAGTTACGAGAAGTTCTGGTAAGTCCCCAATTAATGAAAACAGTCTGCTGTGAGGCCTGTTGTCCTCGTCGGCTTTTCTCTAAGAATTCTTTTCATCTGTTAGTTTGGTGGTACTGGTGGTTGTATTTTAACGGTTCATGATTATAATATTCACCTTCAGAAGAGTTGTAAATGATTTTGTTTTTGCATATGCTAAAAACCTAAAAAAACATGTTCGATTTGAAGAAGACATATTCTCAGTGTAGACAACCTTAAAATGTCAGGGGAGAGGAAGCATATTTCCAAATTTAACTTATTAATACCACTTTGGTCATATGTAAGTGGTTTCTAACTTATGAATGACTTATATTTTAACAGTTTGTAATCTTGTAAATATCCCCCCCACCCCACGTAATCTACGTGTGGTTAGGTTCCTGGGCTGATCTACAAAAACTGTGTAATCACTAATGGAACTGAAAGATAACATAAATAAAATGTAATACTTAATAAATGTTACATTTGCATGTTCTCAGAAAAATCTCTGTTGTGGGAATGGGACTCCCCACCTCTAAGCCATTGGGAATAGGAACTCCACCTGGGTGAACAGTGGAGGGGCAGTTGTGGCATCACTTCTAACAGAAAACTGTGCTGCCCTGTCTCCCACCCCAGAACCCCCCGTCTGTGTCTGGTGCCCTGACTTACAGCTTCTGTCCGTTCTGATGCCCTGTCGTAAAATTGTCATAAACGACACCATCCTTCCTTGTGTGTCTCCTCTAGCTTGAGTGGCCTCGTGCGTCCCTCCCCTAAGACAGTGCCTGCATCCTAGAGAGAATATAAGGAGAACATAATTTAAGGGAAGACACAGTACATGGTTAGAACCAAGAAAAATGCGGAGTAATGGAAATATCAGTGCTGAGAAGCCTAGGGGAGGGGCAGGCAAGAAAGAGTTCATGAAACAGGTAAAAATCTTGAGTTGTGCCTTGAGGTAGCCAATACTTTCCATGGTTTATGTCTCATTTGAATTTTACAAAATCTTGTTAAAGGTACTTTTCCTTGGAATGGAAGGGATTTTCATGGTCCACTGTTGGATTCCACACCAGCTGCTGTGGGGCTCTCCCACTGCCTCCTTGGTGTGCCTCTTCCTCCCAGGGCCTCATAGTGGTGTTGTTTCCCAAGCCTAGCCTTCCTTTGGCCTCCCACTCTTCTCTCGAACCCCCACCCTGGAGGCAGATTTGCTCTACTCACACAGGCTCCCGTCCCGCCTCACCCCCTGCCATCACCGTATCCCCTCCCTTTTCCATGGCCTGTTTTTATGGCCACTTTGGTCCTGCTCAATCACAGGCCTGAACTGCCTTTCTGGTCCCAACTCTGAAGCTGTTCTGTGAGATTCTCAGACCACTGAGGGATACGACTATATCTGTCTTCATTGCATCCCTGTGGGCTGCCACAATACTGACGTCCAGGAGGTGTTTCATAATGTTGATGGAGTGAATTAATTCACCTTCCTGCGGAATTTTTGTGATATGCCTATTTCATTCTAGTTGTTTCTGTTAACCTTTGTTTTGGCCCTAATTCCTAATTATCTCTTTATTCATTAGCTTCTGGACATGCTTCTCTACCTCTGTGCTCTGCCTTTTTCTGGTCTTCTGTTCTTCATTCTTGATTCCTGGTATTTCCATACCCACATTTCATCATCATGCATCAGTGCTTTGACATTCCATCGTTCTCCAAATATGCAGAATCTAAAGACCTCATCTCAGTGAAGTTGGCCCTCCATTCCTATTTTTGCTTCTCTCCAGAAGGAAGCCTGCAGTGCACATGGCTGTGTGCCTGTCTGACCCTGCCCCTGAGTGTGTGTGCACTTACATCTGCTCCCCATCCCCTCCCCACCTCGGCAGCTGTGTACACATGGCTTTCAGAGTCTGAATCGAGCCCCGTCGCATTTCCAGACTCTCCTGTACTTTGCTTCATATTATCTGTTCTCCATTCTAAGCCCCCTCATCCGCATAACTTTCACTGTATATGTGTCATTCTTCTTCTGGCCATGCGACCCTGCCTTCGTGTCATTATGCCCCCAGATCATGAGTCCCCTCAACAGTAACTGTGTCTGGTATATGATGTTTGTTTTGTTTTGTTTTGTTTTGTTTTTGTCAATATCTGCATAGTACTGGTGCACAGGTATTAAGTTCTGTGGAATTGAATGAGATGTAGGAACTTGATAATGTGACAAAACAATGTCTGTAATATGTTTTCTTTATTCTTTTAATGAGTCTCAGGTCATCAGTCAGTGAAGGAATTCGGGCAGTAGATGAACGAATGTGTAAACAAGAGGACATAAGGAAGAAAAAGGTACCCTCCAGTAGATTTCTTATGCTGCATGCCAGTTGAAGCCCTCTCCTCTTTTCTCCACGAACTTCTCAGCACTATTCAGCTTTTTTCTTTTTTTCTTTTTTTAATTTAGCCTTTTTTCAAAGCTCTCACGCATGTGCATTTTATGCATTATGTCACGTAATCTACCTGAAATAAGAAGACAGAATTTCAGAGGTACCCACACGATCTCAAGATCACCCACTTTTTCCAGAACAAGAAACAATGATAACTGTTGTCGGTGCAGCGCTTGACAGTTAACAACTGTATAAATTGTCAGCGGCCCTGTAAAGAAAATAGGCTTATATTAGAGACTAGGGGAGAAGTAGGCTTTCCAAAGCAAACTCAGGATTCTGCCGTAGGTTTGTTGTTATTTTCTGATCCTGTGTTCTTTATGTTCTGGTGTTCACTTTAATTTTTTCGATTCCCAGTAGTTAGCATGCGGTGTTGGCTTAGTTTCAGGTGTGTGAGACAGGCAACGGCTCTGTACATCTGAGGGCTCACCCCGGGAGTGTGCCCCTTAGTGCTATCTCCAGTTCCAAGTGTCCCCGATGTCATTCATGATCATAACGATGTAGGGGCACAGCGGGCATTGGGAGTCTGGGCTTCTGACTCTCGCCTGCTGCTCTGTACAATGTTTTCTATGTGTACTATTAGCATATTTGTTAAAATCTCAGTGGGGAGAAGGCTGTTTGAGGGACCTTCTGTTTAATTCGCCTCTGGATCTCCTCACAGCTTTTGTCCAAAGAATGCTTGTCGTGCGCTTCCAGACAAAACAGTAAGCTTTGTGAGGGCAGGGTGTATTTCTTGCTTTATTTTCTTGTGTCCTCCCCCCACCCCCCATCGGAATGAATGTCGAGCTCCCAGGGGTGTTCAGTAACTATTTATTGAATGGATGACTTTGTATTTTTTTGTTCTTTAAAGATGAGTGTTTTCATAATGTCCCTCAACCTCTTTGATAATATTTGTAGTGTAAAAGGTCTTTAATGATTTGGTGCTTGGCCATATAGGTATATGCACATGTAAACTGAGAGGACCAGTACGATCGGAAGCCAAAGTTAAAACATGAATAAAGGGCCATAAGAAAACAAATGGAGGGGCGCCTGGTGGCTCAGTTGGTTAAACGTCCGACTCTTGATTTTGGCTCAGGTCATGATCTCAGGGTCATGAGATTGAGCCCCGCATTGAGCTCTATGCTCAGCAGGATGTCTGCTCGAGATTCTCTCTCTCCCTCTGTCCCTCCCCTGAACGTGCACATGCAGTCTCTCTCTCTCAAATAAACAAATCTTTTAAAAAAAATAGGAAAGAAATGCCCATAGAAAGATTCAGGATGGGGTAAAGAAGAAATAAGAGTATAGAATATGAGAAAGCAAAGTTTAGGGTTTTTTTTTTCTCTATAAACTTGCAATAGAATATGGAAGTATGCTTATTCTAGAACTAAGATTTGCATTCTTGAGAATTCTGTGATTCATAGAAATATTCAAAATATAGCATGCCCTATATATTTGAAGTTAACTTTTGGTCTTATATTTTCCTGCATTTAGCATGGGAAATAAAGATGATTAAGAGTAAAGATGGTGACGTTTTTTGTTTGCTTAATTTTTATTTTAATAGATGTGTGTGTTGAGGCTTATACAAATTATTTGATCAGTTGAAAAGATTGAAAAAATCTTAAATTCACAAAGTTCTAAAGAAACCTCTGCACTAGAAGCAAGCAGGTAAGCATTTTTTTTTTTTAACTAAGTAGCACATAAATTAATACTTCACATCCAGTCTAATTAGGCGGGGACGGCTTAGTTAGAATTCATTTCTGAACAAGAAGAAAATCCAGGATTGTGGCTAGAATGTAGCTCCAGGAGAGTGGAGAGCATGAAATGGTGAAATCTATAACACGTTCCTATAAACCCTTTGGTTATAGACCACAGTTCCAACACGTCATTATGCTTGCAGTGGAAAAGTATATTTGGAATCACCTTCCCTGAGGACTAGCAAAGTCTTTTTGATCTTTAAGGCATACCTACCATTCATTTTGGTTTTTCTCCATCTCATTTTTTTCCCTAGACATGCCTAGAGTATTACCATTGATGTATTTTGCACCAGCATTATATTATTATGAAACAGTATAGGACATATCCAGTTGAAATTTACAAACAGGAAAGAAAAAAACTTATGAAATAAGAAAAAGATGATGGCTCTTTTTGTTATACTGTGATTGTCTTGTTCCCTTCCTGGTGTGAATTTTCAATCAGCCAGGGTAGATGAGTGACTCAGAAAATGAGTAGTTAGGTCCTGTCAGCACCGTGAGACAGACGCACAGTGGTGCAGTGGGAGTAGCCGGGGTTGGTCCTACACATACCAGCTGGGCTGCCTGCGTCAAGGTCGCCTGGTGCCCTGAGTGCTCTGTTGTGTGACGCTAACAGTCCCTCCCCCTGCAGGCGGAGTTAGGTTTCTAAATTTTAGGAATTAAGGTTTTAAATTTGGAAGGAACTTGAGAGACCATATGCTCCACATGTCTCATGATGGAGATTAAGAACGGACACATCCCAAAGGAAGCGATTCTCTGGTCCTAGGTCTCTGCCCCCTTTCACATCAAGGCATTCAACTAAGTGGTCAGTCTCCACTGTGCTTGTGTCTCTATCCCGTTGGACTCGTGCTTCTGCCCTGGTTCATCCACACTTAGCAGACAGTCTGTACGCAGCCCTTCTGCAGCCCGTGTGTCTCCAGCGGCTCTGCTTCGCTGCGGCCCTTGGCAGCACCTGTAGCCCCTCCAGCCATGTCCACGTTCGGCCTCTGGGGAGCTGGCCCTCCAGTGTTCTTCCCGTCTTTGCTGTTGCTGCTGTGCTCCTTGGATAGAAACACCTCAGTGAGCTCTGTGTCTACAATCCTGTCCCTTTGCAACACTCCTTGATAAACAGACATTGTGCGCTTTCTTGCTCAGAATTACCTTGGAGGACTTTTTTCTCCAGAAGAGCAGCTCTGAGCTCTGGAGTCAGGAAAGCCAGAGCAGCGTCAGCACACGGTAAATCCATCATGCTCTGCTAGGCCCAGAAATGCGGAGATAAGGATAAATAGGAAATGCGCATGGGATCAGTCAGTAGAGGTTGGGATTAGGCTTCAGCATTGGTCCTGCCTAGCGCCTGCCTTCCCTCCACACCAGTTCTGATGCTCTGGGACAGGGCACACCGTGGCAGGTCTCCAGACATTTGGGGTTTCCTTACAGTGTGTTTCCTCACTACCTGACTGCCCATCCTCAGATGTGGGATGCCTCATAGAGCCCAGCAGGGGCTTTGGGGCCTTTATTGTGTTTTTTTTTTTTTTTTCTTTCACTGTTCTGCTTCATTTTGAATGGGGTTGCCGCTTTCTAATGTGGGGGGCAAGAGGGAAGTGTATCCAGTCCACTTGATGGCAGATGCACTCTGAGTGATTTCTCACCAGCTCCCGGAGCACCGAGCTTGCTCCTTCTGCCGTTGGGTAAATTTAAACTTGGAGTCCGCTGCTCTGAGCGATTTCCCAGGTTGCTGCTAGGCGGTCAGTGTTAGCTGATTGAGGAGACAGTAGTAGTTCGTACTGGGGAGTTTCTTGGGAGGGAGAATGAGGCAGGCGGAGAAGAAGAGGGGGCTTCGGGTATGAACGGTAGGACAGGGCAAGAGAGAGGAGGGGGTTAGAGAATGGGAGAAGAAGGGCACGAATGGGAGAGCCCGAGGAACGTGGTGGAAACATGCAGTTGTACCCACACTGACCTAAAATAGCTCCATCCCCTTGCCTGGGCCCTGTGGCCCGGGCCAGGCTGAGTCGTTGGCTTCTACGACCTCCCCGCTCCTCACCCCTCACACTGGGGCCTGCTGCACAGACAGTTTGTCCTGAAAATTGATGGCGTGCAGGTGCAGGTGCCTGAGCGCTGTAAGGCATGGGGGGCGGTGGGGGTGGCAGGTTTTAACTTTGGGAATTACACTTCTCTAATTGTCTCTACTAGCCCTCTCTGGACTAGACAGATTTTGGAGAGAATTGCCACAGAATTTAACCAGTTACAGTTTCATGCTGTTCAGAGAAAGGCATGCCTCTTCTGGACAAAGTAAGACCAGTAAGTGTTGGTTTCGATTTTCAATTTGCTGTTTGCGAATTTCCTGGATCATTTTGGTTTGACCTAGCATTGCCCCTGATAATTGCTACTCTACAGGATTTTGAAGCTAGCTTTGAATTTTTTTTTTTTTCAGTGTCTCCTGCTTGGGACCCTGCTTCCATTATGTCACACTAGATAGATTTTGTGTAAAGACACAAGCGTAGTCTCCAAACTATGCAAGTAAAATTAATTCTGAATTTCATGTAACTTGACACATCATATGGTGTAGTCAGAGTTCATTTATCCAAAGCCCTTGACTGGGTTTAAATGCACGTTTGTCACATTTACTCCATAGCTTAAGAGGCAAATAACTTTTTGTCGTTCAGTAATTGTCTAAACTTCACTTTGATGAAGCCGACTTACTTTCAAAGAAATCATAGGGAGGGGACGCCTCAGTGGTTCAGTCAGTTAAGCCACTGCCTCTGGCTTAGGTCATGATCCCAGGGTCCTGGGATCGAGTCCCACCTTGGGCTCCTTGCTTGGCAGGAAGCCTGCTTCTCTTTCTGCCTGTGCCTCCTTGTGTGCTTGTGCTCTCTCTCGACAAATAAATAAATAAAAACCTTTAAAAAAAAAAAAAGAAAGAAAGCAATCATGGGGAGAAGAGATTCATTGTTATTCTCTAGGAAATGTTGGGATTTTAATCTTACATATATTCTGGTAGAATTAGAGGCTCGCTTTATATATATAACACATATGTATATAAATCATACACATATATTTGACCTTTTAGAAACTGTGGTGCCTGGACCTTCTTTCCTGGTCTCTCTGTTCTTGCAGCGTATAGCCCACATTACGGCCATGCTGTAGCAGTCCCTGGGAGGCCTGCTGCTAGAAGGGCTTCAGACTTCCAATGTGGACATCATACGGCACTGCTTCCAGACTTATGCTACAATTGACAAGACACGGGATGCAGAGGCGTTAGTTGGTCAAGTACTGGTGAAACTGTACATGGATGAGGTTTGTGCCCCCATGCACCTCATTCCACAAACACAGAGCATCTAATCTGGTTTCGTTTCTTGACTGGGTGTGAGAGAGCTCAGGGCTCTTCCTTGAAGATGCTCTTAGTTCCTGCTCTTCTGGTTGTAAGAAAAGGTTGGTCCCGCTTGGAGCCCATCAGCATGGCAGGAATCAGGCATGCGCTCTGGTCTCTTCCAGTGATGCCATAACTCAGGGATCATCTTAATTTAGTAGGGGTGAGGGACTTGCCTAGGAAGAAGGTACGGATCAGAACATTTTCAGGTCAATTTCCATTTCCATAAGTTATACGTTAATGAAGTTGCCGAAAAGCGTGACCCCACCAAGGCGCCCGTGCCCACTGGAGGAGCTGGAAGACAGCTCTGTGCGCAGGGAAATTCTGTGAGGGGAGGCGTCTTCGCAGAATTGATGTGGCCTAAGTCTTGAAGACCATGGGGGAGTTGGCCAGGCTAGAAAGGTGGGAGGGAGGGAATATTCAAAGATAAAGGGCTTTTAAGGGCGAGTTAGCGGGGTAGTACCTTAAGTCCGGAACTTGGTTACCCAGTGTTCTTGACCTATAAGGATACAGTTAATAATTTTATATCACCTTATTTTTGAAAACCATGTACACTGGCTATACATTGAATGTTTCTCGCTTTAGGTGAAATTCCCTGCCACTGCCTTTGGGCTTCTTCTATTTCTGAGTAGAAGACAGACATCTTTTTTTTTTTTTTTTAAGATTTTATATTTATTTGTTTATTTGACAGAGAGTCCCAGTAAGAGAGGGAACACAAGCAGGGGGAGTGGGAGAGGGAGAAGCAAGCTTCCTGCTGAGCAGGGAGCCCAATGTGGGGCTTGATCCCAGGACCCTGGGATCATGACCTGAGCTGAAGGCAGACACTTAACTAAGCCACCCAGGTGCCCCTAGACATCTTTATTTTTGTTTTCCTGAATGTCATGTGTCCAATTGCTTGGTTGATTTATCGATTTTTATTTTATCTTACGTCTTCAACAGTTTGTCTCTGGTGTGTCTAAATAGTATTTCTCCTGTTTGGAGTTTATTGCTCTTCTTAGATCTGTGGGTTTATTTTCTTCATTATTTAAAACAAAACAAAAACATTATATCTCTATCCCTCTCACATCTCCCACTAGGACTTCAATTGCAAGTAGGTTAGACCATTTAATACTCTCCTACAAGTCTCAGATGGTCTGTTTGGTTCTTTAAAATCTATTTGGGTCTTTATATGTTAGTTCCTGATCCTTTCCTTTGTTGTGTCTGGGTTATGGTCAAATCTACCAAATGACTATTAATTTCTAATGTATTTTTTAAATTCTAAAATTGCCATTACTTACTTTTTGTAGTTTCCCTTGAGTTGCTGAGACTCCTTATCTGATCCTATATATCACTTTTCTTTTCCACTTGGTTTTATTATATATTTACCATAGTTATTTTAAAACCCTTCATTAGGCTGCTGCTCAGCACCAAGCAATGGTCTTGGATGTTTTGGGAGAAATTCTATGGACTTTATCACTTATTCCTGAGTCTTTTCTGTACTGTTGCCTGCAGTGGAAGGCCCATGGCGGGGTGAGGAGGGTGGGGAGTGCTGATTGTTGTCGATTCACTCCGTGGTAGGATATCTGGGAACTCTCATTCCTCATACCAGGCCTCATGGTGTCATTTGAAGGTGGGCTTTTTCTTCAATTCCCTCTTTTATGATTGTTCCTTCTAGCTCTGAACCAGTGATAAAGCATCCATGGGTCTCTAGACTCCTAAGAACAGCCTCACCCATTCAGAATTTAGCTCATTTATGATTCTTTGTGTTTTCTGCCTTCTGGTGAAATATCTTCTTGTCATTATAAGATCTGTGGGCCAGTCTTCTACAGCTTTTTAGAAATTAGATAAAAAGGTCCAGAGTGATCTTTTAAAATAAAAATCTTATCACATAATTCTTCTCAAAGTCTTTGCTAGATAACCTACTACTAGATAGCTTATCTTCTCTCAGCCAAAACCAAAATCTTTAGAACTTTCTTCCAGACCAGTAAGAGCTGGACTTCTATTAACCGTCTGATCTCCTTTGTTCCTGGGCTCCTCACCACGAACTCATTCTGCCCCACTGATTTCTCTGTTATTCCTCTGGCACACGAGGTACATGCCCATCTTTACAATCATTTCTCCTGCCAGGAATACTCCTGGCCAACACCAGCATGGGTTGCACTTGACCACCTTCAAATTTTAAAAACAAAAAATCACAAAACAAGAGCAATAAAAAGGAAAAAAGAAAGAAAGAAAGAAAAAGGAACGAAAAGGAAAAAACCTAAAAAGGAAACGACTTCTCACAGTGATTTTTCCTGAACACACTATTTAAAATCAGACCTCCCTTTGTTTGAACTGTATTTCCTCTTCTTTTCTGCTTTCATTTTCTCCATAGCATTTATCACCTTTATATGTAAGGTGGTGTGGTGTATGTAAAGGTTGTGTCTGTGTAATTCACCAGTTTATTATCTTTTTTCCCATTTGAATGTAAGTCTTACACATGTAGGGATTCTTTCCTGTTTTGTCCTTTGCTGTATCTAAAACCCTTCAAACAATTCCTGCATGTAGTAGGTATTTGGTAAATATTGTAAAATGAGCACCTAGGTAATACATAGTTTGAAAACATGATAATCTCTTCCATGTCCAAACCTTATTCATTATAATCTCATTTAGTGATTTGTGACCACTAAAGAAAGCCTGAGTTTTAGATATGGCATCATGAACAAGGAAATACCTTTGTCAACTTGACAGATTAAAGCTTCTACTGACGCCGCTCTTTCTGAATCCAGTGTACCTGATTCGTATGTATAAGTGAATACTTCCTTAGAAATTGTAGGAGTACTGAGGAGATTAATGAAGTAAAATATGAAATATTTTATTTCCTCTTAAGAAAACGTGCTAAGTGTATGTCTGTGCAACCTCACATAACAATACCACTGAGTAAGCAAGCCTCATGTTTAAGCTAAGACATACCATTGATATTGATTTATGGGGAGAACTTAAGCAGACATTTTCAAAAATCTAATGAATAGAAAAATAGAAAATTGGGAAAATAATCCTTTCATTTTTCTCACATTTTACATTAAACATAGAAGACGGCATGGAGTATTCAGATTCATTGGGATAATTCCTGATTCCGTGTTTTGCTGCCCTTAATCTGGTTGGTGTGCTTCAGTTGCCTTGCCACCTAGCCTCTCCATGTGAGAGTCATGGCTGGATTGGATTTCCGAGCTCCTATGGCTCCTATGGCTGCAGCAGGGAGCTCAAAGAAGTGAACTTTCACATCAGTAAGTCCTGGTTTATAATCCAAGTTCCATGTGTTACTAGCTGTGAAACTTCCTCTAGCCCCAGTTTCTTTATCTGACAGTGACATTATTGACCTTATAAGACAAGCATGAGGATTTGAAATAGCAGGTGTCAAGAATTGTGCACATTATAGGGACTCAGCTGATGGTAGCAAATGCTTTGCTAAATGCTTCCTATGGAGACATGTGCTTATACTTAGTCTCAGAACAGTATAGAGGTTAAATGTGCAAAGGTTCTGGCCAAAAGACCTCTCCAGCTCTTGAGGGAACTTGCCTTGGAGGCATGCTAGAGAGATTTTATAAGACTGAAAATGCATGATACTTAATGTATATGTGTTACAACAGTAAAATATAAGCTAACAACTTGGAGATGTTTTTAAATATAATTATTTTTAAATTATTTTATTCATTATTGTAGGAATATTTATGCCTTATAAATATATATGCCTTATATATATATATATAATTATAATATAATAATATATAAATATTATTTAATAATATATGTTCCATAATACATAACTTATATAAGACTTATAATATACTGACATATAAATGAATATATAAATATATATATAAATAGTATGTTATTTATAATTATTGCATACATATATATTTCTTATGCATATATATAATATATAATAATATATTTAATAAAAAATAAATCACATGTACATTAGCTAATATTCACTGAGATTTTTTCTAGGCTCTTGTATACATAGGAATCATCAAAACAACCCAATTCTGTCTCGAAAAGAGAAGGGCACACTTAAGAATCAGTGGAAAGCAGTGAAGAGGGGAAGGAGGCTGTGCCAAGTTAATGCACACACCACACATATGTTCATGTGAGAAGAAAAAAATGTGAATTAGAAAATGAAAAATGTGCAGCTATAGGCTCTAAATACATTTATCATTGCAATTTGTCTTCTTTCATTATCCTTATTTAGCCTATGAGTAAACCAAAGAACAGAAAGCTAAATTATTTGTTCCAGTTCACACAACTAGTAAGTGGTAGAGCCACGTACAAACCCAAGCAACAGAATTCCACACCCATAAAATCAAATATGCATTTAAGACTATCTATACACTTACATTTTTATTTTTTAGAATAACAGTAAGTAAAGTGATGTATCATTTCTTATGTGTCTTAATATTTCACAAACTGTGATTTGTAGGGCACAATCTTCAGGAAGCTTTTTACCCTTGGCCACAGAAACTAAAGAGAAACTGATCATTGCCTTCCTTTCTTTGAGACTGACAGTGTTTATTAACACATTAAGGCTCTCTGTAATAAAGAAACCTGTAATAAAAATAAATGATTTAGCTTTAACAGTTAAAGAAATAAACTTATTTATGTATGGAGAGAATAAATATTTATTTTATTCATCTATCAAAAGTCCTCCTCAGTAAAACAATTTTACTATTTCTTTAATAGTACCTTGGGGAGTATGACTTGAGGTCATTCTCAAATTAGGACCCAGGGGTGATGCCAGCAAATTTCCTTCTACAGGAAGATTCAGCACACTAATTAGCTTTGTGACACTTTGTAATATCTTCATTCATTTCAAGACCTTCCTTGGCACAGTTTCTGACATAGTCCTGATGCAGATGCAATTTTTTGTTTCCTTCTCAAAGTTGGTCAAACTAGGGAACTTTAACTTGAATACTATGTTACAATATTTGCCATTTAACAAATCCCATCCCAAGCATTACTTATCAATAAGAAATCCACAGAAAAGATTTCAAATTCAAGGTTTAATATTTGGCATGTGTTAAGATACCTAGTTGAAATTTTGCAAAAGAAAATTGAGGGGCTCCTGGGTGGGTCACTGGTCTCAGGGTCCTGGAATCGAGCCCCTCATTGGGCTCTCTGCTCAGTGGGAGCCTGTTTCACCCTCTCTCTTCCTGCTTCTCTGCCTACTTGTGATTTTCCTCTCTGTCAAATAAATAAATAAAATATTAAAAAAAAAAAGAAAAGTTGAACTCAAGTCAACCCGTTTCCTTTCTCTCTTTCTTTCTATTTTTTTAAGATTTTATCTATTTACCTGATAGAGAGAGGGAGAGATCACAAGGAAGCAGAGAAGCAGGCAGAGAGAGGGGGTAAGCAGGCTCCCTGCCGAGCAAAGAGCCCAATGTGGGCTTGATCCCAGCACCCCGAGATCATGACCCAAGCTGAAGGCAGAGGCTGTAACCCACTGAGTCACCCAGGTGCCCGTCAACCCGTTTTCTAAGTGGGAACACACTGGGTGTCTGGGGGCACAGTCTAATCTAAGTCAACAGTCTTTTTCTTTACCTTTTTAGGTTCTGTTGCAAATGGGGCAGAGGGCACAGCTGAGGACAGAGTGGAAACCAGTGAGGGATGAAACTATGCAAGTTTGTGTGCGCTCATCACATGTCCCTGTGAGAAGAGGAAAACAAATGGGACTGTGAAGATTCACACAGCTATGGTTTAAAAATCTGTGTTTGTCCTTAGGTCATGTTACACTTCAGTGCCTCAGGTTCTTTGTCTGTAAAAATGGGTTCCCACATTTTTCTGTTTCTACTTTTAACTTGGTAGCTTGTACTGGAGAACAATTTGTCTACATGTTTACCCCAGTTCCTTCTAAGGACTTTCAGGCAAATTACCAAAAACATGAATAATTAAGATAAAACAAATTTTTAAACTCAAAGAAAAATGAAAATGAAGTATTCAACCACAGTGAAAGTGAGCACGTAGAAACATATGCATGCAGCAAGGACTTGAACAATTCTTAAAGTTGTGCTATTAGCTCAGATCAGAATTTCCCAGAAGCTAATGCCGATAGAACAACTGGAGGTTAAAAGTTTTGTGTTATCAAAAAGCACCACTTTCTGGTGCTTTGAAGCAGAATGCATTTTTAGTGAGAGTGTATGGAATAAACCAAGTGCATGTTCCCTGCAAAAGGCCGCACACATTGTTCTGGATTCAGCAGAAGAGTGGTGCATGACACTGCATCACGACTGTGTGAACAGCTCTTCAACCTGTATTCTTTTGTAGCTAGCCATTGTAAACATATGTGGCAGATTTGATGACATCTCCACAATTAATATGCTAGAGACAAACTTTCAAAGTGGCTATTTCTAATAGCATTCATCACAATATTCAGCTCTATATTTAGTTGTGACAACTTTCCAAGGTCACTTGTTGAAACCCCTAAGGACAAGCATATTAACTTGGGTCTGTTTCTCAAATAAACACAGGAAGCATGGCCTCTACCAGAAAAACATTTCTAATTTGAAGGAAAATAAACTATTTGATTTTAAATACCATTATGAACATGTAAGAGAATGCTTAAGTGACTTTTATAGTTTGGTATACACTTTATTATCTGTACTCTGCAGGAAATGTGCTTTCTCCACTCCTTCTTTTAATAAGAAAGCCACAACAGAGAGTACATTCCACTTGCTGGCCTTGTGACTCTGATTTTTCCCACTCCCATCACAGGATGCTCAACAGTATGAAAAAGTCCATGGTGTTTCACTTATATATGTAGTGATAATTAATATTGAATTTATTTTATTCCTTTAAGAAATATTTGCCAGGAGGCTACTATTCCAGGTACCAACCTAGGCATCAAAAAAGAAATGGAAAGGACATGGTTATTATCTAATGATGATATACCTTAAACCTGTAAAATAGTCTTTAAATGCTAGTTACTATTGTTAAGTAATAACTGATAATGAGTAAAGGTTATGGTGATTATTATCTTCCAAACTCTTCTCATTGCCTCACAGGCGTTTGTAAAAGTAGGTGGCCAAGTTGCTGCAGCTACAATTTGCTTGAAATGTAGGAATCTGTCTTGATATATCTGAGATTTTGTTTCATGTCAGATATATCTGAATTGTGCATATCTGTTCATAAACCATTCATGTGGCATTGTGCTAGGTGATCTAATGTATACAAAAAATTACAGAAACACTCCATATCCTAATTTGATGGAACAGATATAATCCCTTTAAAATGTTAACTATGAGGAGCCATGAAATTACTTATTTATCTGAACATCCTGTGGCTTATATAAGGATGCAGTCTCAGGACAGACTATAATTGCAACATGACTTCCTCTATGGATGGAATCTTTTTATAAAAATAGTCTTTCTTTGCTCTGGGCAGATGCAGCTTTATACTAAGATACACAGCTGGAGTAGCCAGCATGCACGCACTGGATAGCTTTCCCCACTCACCCTGTTAGCTGGGCAGCTTCAAACATGTCCCAAAATGCAATGAGTTTATGCAATCCTGAGTTAATGCCACTAAAATGGATGCCAGAGTAGTAAAATATTAATTAGAAAATTAGTAAAGTAATATTGGCATTAAGATATTCAAAGAACTCCCTTTTGTTTTGTTTCGTTTTGTTTTGTTTCCCTTCCCCCCAGGAAGACTTTATAAAAGATGAAGAAAGAGTAATTGCATTTTGAAGAATAGGTAGGATTCACATAGGCAGAAAGAAAAGATAGAGATATTTTCAGTTGGGTAGATGAAACAGAGTGCACAAAAAGTATGAAGATTGGAGAGAGAAATTTGTGAGAACAGCTGGTAAAAGCATTTGGTTGAAATTGTTGTATTTAGTGTGAGAATTAGGATAAGAGAAGAAATACAGTTTGCTGCCAAGTGACAGAGGACTTTGAATATTAGAATAAAGAATTTAAACTCTACCCTTTGGGAACAACAAATCACTGAAGCATTTTGAGAAAATAATTGATATAACTAAAAGGAATCATTTTGGAAAATGTCAGTACAATATAAAAGAAAATTTTCCACTTAAAATGAAAATCAGTAATGGTTGCTCCTGAGAAATGCTAAACTGCAGGTTAGGTAAATAAAATCATCTCCAATTCACCTACAGTGAGGTAAGGAGTACTAATGTTTTAGTGTACTTAAATCTAGATTTGTTCCATGCATGTAGTGCATTTTACAATTATATAAGCATATATGTTATAAAAATATTGTTTCACTGTGCTTAATATTTTAAAGATACTTTGTCATTGCACTAGATAATATAGATTTATAGTTAATAAGAAACACATCTATTGAACTACATAAAAGTTTTACACACGTGTGTGTGAGTTTAATTTAATTACAAACAACACAAACACAGACTGTCATTTGTACACAGATATACGTATGAAACCTGGAAGAAGAATGAAGACCTAGACACAGGCAAATGCTGGGAATGGCCAGCAATCCCTATACCAACAAACGAAAGGTCACTCCAGACTTGGCTGTGAAAGAGAGTAGAAGGCAAGGGGGTCAATGCCCAGAGCAAAGACCCTTTGCTCTTCTTTGCTCCTCCTTTTATTGATCCTTCACAATAATCACAAGTCCTTATCACTGTTTCTGAGGCCTGTGATGTTGACAAGGGGTCTTTATGAAACTAGGAGGATCTGTTTACAGGAAATATAAGATATGCTAATCTGCCTGTCCTCCTAGACATAGCTTAAGGGACAATGCATATATCTCTTAGATCACGGGGTGGCTGTTTGGGTTAAGAGAGCCTTGGGGAAAGCAAGTCTCTGCAGCATTCCAAAGGCAGAGAGGTCCATCAGGCCTAGGCATTCCAAAGGCCTATCCCTTCTCTGAAAGCTTTTTCCCCCCAGCAGCCTTAGTGTTACATTTTAGCAAGCCCAGTATTATGGCTGATTTCATGCTGAACATTAACCTCAAAAGGCAAACTTCTATCGCAACTGACTAAAGATAAATAAATAAATCCCCAAACAATATTGGGTTTGAAAAATTGAAAATAATTCTGGATATATAAATGAAATTTAAAAATCAGAATTGAAGTGCCTGGATGGCTCAGTGGGTTAGCCTCTGCCTTCAGCTCAGGCCATGATCTCAGGGTTCTGGGATCCAGCCCCACATTGGTCTCTCTGCTCAGTGGGGAGTCTGCTTCCCCCTCTCTCTCTGCCTGACTCTCTGCCTACTTGTGATCTCTCTCTCTGTCAAATAAATAAAATCTTTAAAAATAAAAATAAAAATCAGAAGAAATTATAAACAACTTCAAATGATATATAAGAAAAAAGGTAAAAATGACATTTCTATCAATATATCTTTATAAATTTTCTACACGCACACACACAAAAATAAAATCTAAATATATCCAAAGCCATAAAAATGATTAAATCAGCAAGTAAAAGTTACCAAAAATATTATTTGTTAGTTCAAAAATGTTTTATAAGCTAATGCCAGGGAACCTTCAATAAAGTAGCAATTCCCTTATTGTACTATTGGGTCCATGGAAGAGGGGGCAAGACTGATCCAAAGAGAAGGTCAAGCAAAGCTTTATTTTGTGCCAAGCATCGAGAATCAAACTGACCAGCGAGGACCATCTCATGCAAAGAGGTGACCTCTCTCTGCCTTACAGACTAGTTTTTAAGGGCAAAGGCCATGTGGTTGGGCCTGGCCATGCACAGGTGGCCAGTGAGATTGTAACACAGAGAAAGCTGTATAGTCCTGCTAGGTCACACATAAGTGACCAATTGAATTACAGTTTACCCTATAGTAGATATTTGAACTAGCCTTTCACCTTGGTCAGAATTAGTGCCCAAAAGGCACCCAAAGGCGGGGCCCATACTCCTTGGTAGCTAGGGAGACAATATGAGCCCCTACTGATTGAATACCTCCACCTGGCCTGACCCACCCTTGTATTTGGGCTTTGTTACCTGGGACTAGTTTCCAGGATTTGTTATAAGTAAGTCCCCTGGGGGAAGTGGGGGGGGAAAGCAGGGACAGTTTAAGTTTTACTGTGTAAACAACAAGGTCATTGTTTAACTGGGTGGAATTGCTCTGGCTAAATAGGCCCTTACAGTACTTTTTTTTTTTTTTAAGAAAAACACATCATGAATATTTGTTCAATAAATAAGAAATGGCTAACAAACTTTATAAGGATAGAATAAGATTTAAATCAAACAAAGTAAAAAGAGATAAAAAATATAAAATTTAGACCAACTCTCTTACAGAAAAAAATGCAGTAGTAATAATTATAAAAATAGAAAAAAAAACATAAAATTTCATCTGTATTAGTTTATTTAATCCTTAAATATACATGTGAGTTAAATGATATTTTAGTTTTTATAAAGACGTGATTTGGGTGACAAAGAGAGTAAATGCTTTTGCTCATGTTTCAGCTACTTTTGATAGCACCAGGTAGTCTAGGAAAAATATATGTTTCTACTGATTTCATTATAATTCACCTTCATATTAAATAAAGTATGCTAAATTGAACACAACAGTATATCTTGAAAAAAAAATCTAAGTTCAAATTGTCTTTATCCCAAGCATAAGATGTATTTCAAGAAAAGATTATGTATTTATGCAATAAGTATTATTAAGAGAGTAGGGGAGAAAATGTAATTGTATCAATCCATGATGATAAACTACTTGATAAAACCCACAGCTAACATCACACTTAATGATGAAAGACCAAAAATTTCTCCATAAATTCAAAACAACACTAGGATGGCCACTCTTATTATTTCTATCTAATATTTTAAAAGATTGTAGCCAAAGCAATAATGAAAGAACAGTTAAAAAGATATTAAGATTAGAAAGGAAGGGATAAAACTATCTGTATTTTCGGGCGCCTGGGTGGCTCAGTGGGTTAAGCCGCTGCCTTTGGCTCAGGTCATGATCTCAGGGACCTGGGATCCAGTCCCGCATCGGGCTCTCTTCTCCGCAGGGAGCCTGCTTCCTCCTCTCTCTCTCTGCCTGCCTCTCTGCCTACTTGTGATCTCTGTCTGTCAAATAAATAAATAAAATCTTTTAAAAAAACTATCTGTATTTTCATGACATGATCTTGTGTATATAGAAACATATGAAATGTTTCTAGAGAAACATATGAAAATACACAAGGAAATTTAGAGCAAATAAATTCAGCAAGGTTTCAGGATACAATATCAATATCCAAATTTAGTGGTGATTTTATACACTAGAAATGAACAATCTGGAAATGAAATTAAGAAAGCAATTTAATTTTCAATAGAAAAATATAATAAATTAAGTGGAAATAAGCTTAAAAGAACTACAAAACTTGTACAGTAAAAAATATTAAAATCACTGAAAGAAATTTTATAAAATACTAAATGCATTAAAAGATATACCATGTTCATGAGCTGGAATATTTAATACTATTAAAATGGCAATCCTACTCAAATTGATCTATAGATATAATACAATTTCTATCAAAACCAGCAGGGCTCCAAATAGCAAAAAAAAAAAAAAAAAAAATTAAAAGAACAAAATTAGAAGACTCATACCTCCTGAATTCACAACTCATCACAAAGTTAAAAATTTAATTATGTGTGTTATTGGATTAAGAGTAGATTAATGAATTAATGGGATAAAAATTAATGTTCCAAAATAACACCATATATCTTTGAGAAACTGACTTTTTTTTTTTTTTTGGATGCATCTTCTCTCTCTTTATTTCCGCAAGTCTACACACTTATATACATTTACATGACCAATCAGCAAGCAGGGTACAGGAGGGAGTGAATCAGGTTGTGCACCTAAATGAACAACTTCACTAGCAACCAATGCTGTTTACTTCCTCTTTGGGCATTCCGCTTAATCTCACAAGGCAATCCTAACCTGGCAACTAGCCAGGCGCCATCTTTTAATGGCGGAGGCTGCCCTGGCCAGAGGCCTGCCTCCAACATTTTTCTTGGTTTTCTGTGATACATTCTTGATACCAGGTTCCTCCCAACTTTGGCTCCCTGCAGAAAGCGGTTGTGGATGTCAGGTGTGGTAGGTTTTATTTTCCTCCTACTTTTTCTCCTTTTTTCTGAGCCCCCAGTTTCTCAAGATCAGTGTTTCAGCTTTTTACTGTAGAAACAATCATCAGGATAAACGAGAAACTGACTTTTGATGAGGGTCCCAAGACAACTCAGTAGGTGAAAGAATAGTCTTTTCAACAATTAGTGCTGAAGGACAGCTAGTAATCTTATGCAAAGGAATCAATTTGGACTCCTACCTCATACCATATATAAAAATTAACTATCTAATTTTTAAAAACAACTATATAAATAAATAAATAAATAAACTATAAGAACTAAAACTATAAAACTCTTAGAATAAAACATATGTGTAAATATTTTTGATCTTGAATTAGGTAATAGTTTCTTAGAAATAATTCATAAAGTCCAACATACAAAGAAAAAACAGATAAATAAGATTTCACCAAAATTATTTTTTTCTCCATCTCCAAGGACATGATCATGAAAATGAAAGACTATCCACAGAATGGGTGAAGATATTTGCAATTTATATATCTTGTGACTTTCACATCCAGAGTATATCAAGAACTCTTACAACATGACAAAGAGACAACCACCCAATTAGAAAATAAGGAAATAACTTGAATAGACATTTCTCCAAGAATACAAATAGCCAATAAGGGCATGTGAACAGGCACAACATCACAAGCCATTAAGTAAATACTTATTAAAGCCACAATGAAATGTTACTTCATACCAATCAAGATGGCAATAATCAGTAAAGTCAGAAAATAAAAAGTGTTGCCATATATGTTGAGAAATTAGAATCCTCATCTATTCCTTGTTGAAACATAAAATGGGGGTGATGGACATTGAGGAGGGTATGTGCTATAATGAAGACTGTGAATTGTATAAGACTGATGGATCACAGATCTGTACCCCTGAAACAAATAATACATTATATGTTAACTTAAAAAAAAAAGAAAGAAAATAAAACAAAGAAAAAATAAAAAATCAAATGCATTTAAGATTTAAATAATTCCACACCTAGGAATTTATGCTAAAGATATAATCAAGTATCTGTACAAAAATTAATCTATAAGAATGTCAACCATAGTATTATTCATCATAAAATAATTGAAAAACTAAATATTCCATACAAATGGAGTAATTAAAAGAAAAAGAAACATAAAATGATGGATTTCCTCTGTCAAACAATTTGACAGTTCCTCAAAAAGTCAATTTTAGAGTTATCATATAAACCAAGAATTCTACTACTAGTTATATATTTCTAACAGAACTGAAAACATATGTTTACATAAAGAAAACCATGTATATGAATGTTCATAACAACATTATTCTTAACAGCTCCAAATGGAAACAACACAGATGTCCAACAACTAAAAATGGGTAAACAAATTGTGATATATCCATACAATGGAATAGTATTTGACTATTAAAAGAAATAAAATATTGTATGTGCTACAATACAGATTAATTTTTAAACCTTATGCTAAGTGAAAGAAGATTGACACAAAAGGCTGCATATGGTATAATTTCATAAAAATGAATTGTCCAGAAAAAGCATATCTAAGAGACTGAAATCAGACTATTGGCAGCCAACGCTGGGGGAGGGGAGAATGAAGTATAACTGCTAGTATATATGCAGTTTTTTTTTTGAAGTAATAAAAATATTCCAAGCATTAAATAGTGGTGATTTTTATACAACCTTGTGAATATACTAAAAACCAAATAAGTGCAAAAAAAACCAAACAAACAACAACAACAAAAAAACACCAACAACACTCTAATAGGGTAAATGTCATGATATGTGAATTACATAGCAATAAAAAAGATGGCAGAAAAAGAGGAAAAAGATGGTAGAGAAGTAGGGGACGCTATTTCAACTGGTCCCCTGAATTGTGCAGGATATCTACCAGACTAGTAAGAACAACACAAAATCAGCCTGAGATATAAGAAGATATATCTGGATCTCCACAAACAGAATATCTCTGGTGGTTGGTATTGAGGTATGAAGCAGGGATCCATGATTCTGTGAACAAATATTGTAAGATAAACAGAAGGAGAAGAGACCTGCTTCTCTCTTCAGCCTGGAAGGTGAAATAACACAAGAGCACTCAAAATATGCCCACACTATGGACCAGGCACAGACTTGAAGATCCATAGCAGTAAGGAAGGACTTTAAGACAGTCCACCAGACTTATACCTAGAGCTTTAGGAGCACACAAGCAACCCAAGGGTGCCTTGCAGTTGTAGAAGCACAAAGAGTAGAGACATGCCTGGACCTAGAAGCAAGGGCTGGGAGTGCTGCTGTGGGATGCACAACCCAGAACACTGTAGTTTTTAGCAGCACATACAAAAGCAGAGACAGTGTGGCCTGGAGAGTTCCATGAAGATCAGACTGCATTCTCTCTATTCTGAGACAAAGGTTTGGATACAATCACTTCTGCTCTCTCAGAAGAGATGCACAAAGCTGCCAGGGAAAGATGCCAGACAACAACAACAACAAAAAAAAAATCAAAACTAAAAAGGTTTCAATGAATACATCCCGTCCCCACAGGGGGCAGGGTAATTTCGCCCAAACAAGGTTGCCTGAGTAATAGCACCACAGGCCTATCCACCATCCACCAGAAAATAGGCTGGAAGAACAAGAGACCAACATCCCTAAGGTCCCTATAAAACAGGTGCATCTTGCTTGGGTTGTGGTCAATAATTTGGACTCTGTACATCCCTTCAACCACCCCTCAACAGAATGACTAGGAGAAGGAACCCTAAAAGAAAGAACCAAAACAGTGGTCTCTGCCATAGAACTACTGGATATGGATACAATCAAGATGTCAAAAATTGATTTTAGAGTAACAGTTATCAAGGCAATATCTAGGCCTGAAAAAATATTAACAACAATGTAGAATCTCTAAGGACAGAGATGGGATCTAATCAGGCTGAACTTAAAAATGTGGTGAATGAAATGCAATCTAAGCAGGATACATTGACTGTCAGAGTAAACGAGGCAGAAGAACGAATTAGTGAGATAGGAGATAAGATGATAGAAGAGATGGAAATTGAGGCGGCATGGGAAAAACAAATTAAAAACCAAGAAATCAAACTGGAAGAGATTAGTGACAGAATGAAATGTTCAATTTAAGAGTTATTGGGATCCTTGGGTTGCCTGGGTGGCTCAGTTGGTTAACAATTATTGGGATCCTTGAAGGGGTAGGCGGGGGGGTTCTAGACGATATATTTGAGTAAATTGTAGCTGAGAACTTCCCTAATCTGAGGGAAAAATATAAGCATTCATGTCCAAGAGTCAGAGAGGACCCTTCACAAGATCAACAAAAACAGACCAATGCCACAGCATATAATAGGACAATTTGCAAATTTAGATCCAAGGAAACAATCTTGAAAGCAGGAAGAGGGGATTTTCTTATTTATAAAGGGAGGAAAATTAGAATAATGTCAGACCTGTCCCCAGATACTTGGCAAGCCAGAAAGGGCTATAAGACATATTCAGGGTAATAAATGAAAAAACATGCTGCCAAGGATACTTTATCCAGCAAGATAACAGAATGGATGGAGAGATAAGGAACTTCCAAGACCAGCAGAAATGGAAACGATTTGTTATCATCAAGCTAACCCTACAAGTAATATTAAAGGGGGGTCTATAAAAGGAGAAAGACCCCAAGAGTGATATAGAACAGAAATTTACAATCTATAGAAACAAGGACTTCACAGACAACATGATGAAAATAAAATCATATCTTTCAATAATCACTCTCAACATGAATGGCCTAAATGCTCCCATGAAACAGCACAAGGTTGCAGATTATAAAAAGATAGGACCCATCCATACGCTCTCTACATGATACTCATTTTCAACCTCAAGATGCATCCAGACTGAAAGTGAAGGGATGGAGGGCCATCTATCATGCCAGTTGACCTCAAAGTAAGCTGGGGTAGCAATTCTTATATCAGAAAAATTGGGTTTTAGTTAAAGACTATAGTCTTTACAGAAGGTCACAATATAAATATTAAAGGGTTTATCCAACAAGAGTATCTAACAATTGTAAATATGGTATGCTACCAACATGGTAGCAGCCAATTACATAACCAACTATTAACCAAAATAAAGAGACATACTGATAATAACATGCTAACAGGAGGAGACCTCAGCCCTCAACTCAGCAATAGACAGGTCATTGATGCAGAAAATCAATAAGGAAACAAGAACTCTGAATGAGATACCACACCAGATGGACCTCATACGTATATACAGAATCCACCCTAAAATAACAGAATATTAATTTTTCTTGAATGCACTTGGATATTTCTCCAGAATAGATCGCATACTGGGTCACAAATCAAGACTCAGCTGATACCAAAAGACTGAGATTATTTCCTGTATATTCTAAGACCATAATGCTTTGAAACTGGATATCAATCACAAGAAAAATTTGGAAGAAATTCAAACACTTGGAATCTAAAGACCATCCTGCTAAGGAATGTTTGGGTCAACTAGGGAATCAAGAAAGAACTTAAACAATTCATGGAAACCAATGAAAATAAAAACACATTGGAGAAAACCTATGGGATCCTGCAAAGGCAGTCCTAAGAGGGAAATACATAGCCATCCAAGCCTTAATCAAAAAAATAAAAAATAAAAATAATTATATATATATATATATATATATATATATATATATATATATATATATCCTGAATACACAAATTAACTATACACCTTAAAGAACTGGAGAAAAAACAACAAATAAAGCTTCTAAATCATGAATTAGAAGAGAAGTTATTAAGATTAGATCAGAGATCAATGAATTAGAAGCAACAAATATAGCTAATTGTGAATAGAAAGAAGTTAGGTCTAGATCAAATGAATTAGAAGCCAGAAATATAGTATAGGGAATCAACAAAAATAGAAGTTGGTTCTTTGAAAGAATTAATAAGATCGATAAACCACTAGCCAGATTTATTAAAAAGAAAAGAGAAGGTACCCAAATTAATAAAATTATGAACGAAAGGGGAGAGATCACAACTAACACCACAGAAATAGAAACAATTATTAGAAATTATTATCAACCACTATATGCCAATAAATTAGGCAACCTGGAAGAAATGGATGTCTTTCTGAAAACCTATGAACTACCAAGACTGAAACAGGAGAAACTGACAGCCTCAGTTTCCACAAACAATAACCATAAACAAGATTGAAGCAGTGATTAAAAACCTCCCAAAGAACAAGAGTCCAGGGCCTGATGGATTCCCTGGGGGATTCAACCAAACATTTAAAGAAATAATACCTATTCTCCTGAAGCTTTTTTAAAAAATAAAAGCAGAAGGAAATCTTTCAGACTCGTTCTATGAGGCCAGCATTACCTTGATCCCAAAACCAGGCAAAGACTCCATCAAGAAGAGTTTCAGACCAATATCCCTGATGAATATGGATGCCAAAATTTTCAACAAGATCCTAGCTAATAGGATCCAACAATACACTAAAAGGATTATCCATCATGAGCAGGTGGGATTTATCCCAGAGATACAAGGGTGGTTCAACATTTGCAAATCAATCAATGTGGTAGAACACATTAATAAGAGGAGAGAGAAGAACCATATAGTCCTCTCAACTGGTGCAGAAAAAGCATTTGACAAAATAAGCATCCTTTCCTGATTTAAACTCATCAAACTGTAGAGACAGAGGGAAAATTCCTCAATTTCATAAAAAACGTCTATGAAAGCCCACAACAAATATCATTCTCTTCCCTTAAGATCAGGAGCATGACAAGGATACTCACTCTCACCACTATTGTTCAACTTAGTACTAGAAATCCTAGCAACAGCAAACAGACAACAAAAAGAAATAAAAGATATTCAAACTGGCAAAGAAGAAGTCAAACTCTCTCTCTTTGCAGATGACATGATCCTTTTCTGTGGAAAACCCCAAAGACTCCACCCCTAAATAACTAGAACTCATACAACAATTCAGTAATGTGGCAAGATACAGAATTAATACACAGCAATCAGTTGATTTTCTATACACTAACAATGTAACTGTAGTAAGAGAAATTAGAGAATTGATTCCATTTGCAACAGCACCAAAAGCCATAAGATAACTTGGAATAAACTTAACCAAAGAGGTGAAGGATCTATCCTCTAGATAAACTACAGAAGACTTATGAAGGAAATTATAGAAGACACAAAAAAGATGGAAAAACATTCCATGTTCATGGGTCAGAAGAATAAATTTGTTAAAAAGTCTATACTGCCCAGAGCAATCTATACTTTCAACGCCATCCCAATCAAGATACCAATGGCATTTTTTCAAAGTGCTAGAATAAATAATCCTAAAATTTGTATGAGACCAGAAAAAAACGTGAATTGCCAAGGAAATGTTGAAAAAGAAAAACAAAGCTGGGGCATTATGTTTTCTGATTTCAAGATACATTACCAAGCTGTGATAATCAAGACAGCATGGTACTAGCACAAAAACAGATACAAAGATCAATGGAACAGAATAGAGAGCCCAGATATGGACTCTCAACTCTATGGACAAAGCAAAAAAATATATCCAATGGAAAAAGACAGTCTCTTCAATTAATGGTGCTGGGAAAATTGGACAGCCACATCCAGAAGAATGAAACTTGACCATTCTCTTACACCATACACAAGATACACTCAAAATGGATGAAAGACCTCAACATGAGGTAGGAATCTATCAAAATCCTAGAGAACATAGAAAGTAACCTCTTTGACATCAGCCACAGCAACTTCTATCAAGACATGTCTCCAAAGGCAAGGGAAACAAAAGCAAAAATGAACTTTTGGGACTTCATCAAGATCAAAAGTCTGCACAGCAAAGAGAACAGTCAACAAAACAAAGCAACAACCACAGAATGGGAGAAGATATTCACAAATGACACTACAGACAAAGGATTGATATGCAAGATCTATAAAGAACACCTCAAACTCAACACACACAAAACAGATAATCACGTCAAAAAATGGGTGGAAGACATGAACAGACACTTCTCCAAAGAAAACATACAAATGGCTAACAGACACATGAAAAAATGATCATTATCATTAACCATCACGGAAATTCAAATCAGAACCACACTGAGATACTATCTTACACCAATCAGCTTGGCAAAAATTAACAAGACAAGAAAAAAAAATGTTGCAGAGGTTGTGGAGAAAGGGGATCCTTTCCCCAGTGTAACCTGTTACACTGCTGGTGGGAATACAAGGTGGTTAAACACTTTGTTTTTTTGTTTTTTTGTTTTAAAGATTTTATTTGTTTATTTGACAGACAGAGATCACAAGTAGGCAGAGAGGCAGGCAGAGAGAGAGAGAGGGAAGCAGGCTCCCTGCTGAGCAGAGAGCCCGATGCGGGACTCGATCCTAGGACCCTGAGATCATGACCCGAGTCGAAGGCAGCGGCCTAACCCACTGAGCCACCCAGGCGCCCCACTTTGGAAAACTGTGGAGGTTCCTCAAAAAGTTAAAAATAGAGCTATCCTATGAACCAGCAATTGAACTACTGGGTATTTAACCCAAAGATACAGATATAGTGAAAAGATGGGCCATATGCACCTTGATGTTTATAGCATCAATGTCCACAGTAGCCAATCTGTGGAAGGAGCTGAGATGCCCTTGAACAGATGAATGAATAAAGAAGATGAGGTCCACATATACAATGGAATATTACTCAGCCATCAGGAAGGATGGATGCCTAATATTTGCATCAACCCAGATGTAAGCGGAGGAGATTATGCTAAGTGAAATAAGCCAAACAGAGAAAGGCAATTATCATACAGTTTCACTTATTTGTGGAACATAAGGAATAGCATGGAGAATATTAGGAGAAGGAAGGGAAAAATGAAGGGGGAGAGGGATTCAGAGGGTTGGATGTACCATGAGAGACTGTGGACTCTGGGAATCAAATGAGGGTTGGGGGGGTGTAGAGGGGATGGGTAAGCCCAGTAATGGGTATTATGGAGGGCACATATTGCATAGAGGACTGGGTGTTGTACACAAACAATGGATCATGGAACACTACCTCAAAAACTGATGAGGTTTTTTAACATTGAAGAAATGTAAATAAATAAATAAAATACCAATGCAAAAATATTACACAAATGCCTGACACTTAGTAAATACTCATTAAATATTAGTTTTTATTAATAAAAAAGATGCCAAATCTAAATGTGAAATGTGATTCAAGATTGTATCATAGAGCAGAAATATAATTTTTGCCGTAACAAACATTATTGAGACAATCTACAAAGCTTGAAATCTAATGGGAACAGAAGGAGAAAAACCATAAGAGACTCTGAATCTCATGAAACAAACTGAGGGCTGCTGGAGGGTGGAGGGGTAGGGATAGGATGGCTGGGTATGGACAATAGGGAAGGTATGTGTTATGGTGAGTGCTGGGACATGTGTAAGCGTGATAATTCACAGACCTGTATCCCTGGGGCAAATAATAAATTAAGTGTTAATTAAAAAAAAAAACTTGAAATCTTTACTTAGCCAATATTATTTTATTAATATTTTTTCCTATTTGTGGATAATTTGGGGATCTGAACTGACATACTTAATAGGAAAGGAGTCCTGTGATTGCTGCCTACTCTCTAATGAATCAGAAAGACAGTAATAAAATTGAATATGGCAAAATGTCAGCAATTGCAGAATCCAGGTGAAGGGCAAAAAGACATTATTGGTACTTTTCTTGTCATTTTTATGTTAGTTTAAAGTTGTTTAAAGATAAAAATGCTTGCCACAAAGTGAAAAAAAAAGAAAGAAAGGAAAACTTAATTTATCTAGCAGCATGTGAATATGGTCCTTTCTAGAAAGAAGTGATGTTGAATTCAATGATTCTTAAAGGTTGGTGGAAGTTTTCTCAGCCTCCTGTTACCAGTAAACTAATAACATGTTAGATTAACTGTTAAAAAAAATGTCCAGTATCTTGTCAGGGGGAAAAAAAAGATATTTATCTGATGGTCTTATAAAAAAATTAATTTTATTGTCAATATTTAACTTTATTTACATTAGTGAAGTTTATAAAAGATGGATGATTATTTTATGATTCAAATGAACTTCACTCAGAATTCTAGAGAAATGAGATTTATGGATTGATAAAATATTATGATTAAATATTGATATAGTGATTATGTTTATATTTCCTGACTTTGCTTTATTTTACTTATTAGGAGTATTTCTAAATCACCAAATATTAATATTTTATTTTCAAGTCTCAGGTATTTTTCCCCTACCTCTATGAATTATTGCATGATTGTTGACATAGCTTTAAATTTGTGTTTTTCATGACTAGATTATAGTAGATATTCTAAATGTGAGTTTGTAGTAAAGCCAAGAAAAAAAGTACAGATGATTAAAATAATTCATTTTTATCTACCCTCAGATGAAAATAAAATTTATCTTCACTTTCTCTCCATTAGCCATATCAGTATTTCTCTGACATTGAGAAATATCTGATATCAGGCAAGTGGATTGGCACTGAAAGACAGGAGAGAGGATGGCCCAGTCCTGCCCAGCACTTTTAGGTCACCAGATGTGTGCTTGCACTGAGTATCTGTCACCTCAGTCCTTCAGAGCTTTAACCTGTTCTTCATACTCTGGCCTTTTTTACTTTCCATTTTTCTCATTTCTTCCCCACCCTTCCTGCTTCTGAACTTATTTCTCATCAAAGTCATTAGAAGACCCTTAATAGCTCAAAGTATATACTTTTAATATTCCAGGCTTTGAGTTAATCATCACATCATGTAATTCTCACAAACATTATCTCAATTTTTATTTTATTCTAAAAAAATAGGGCAACGTAGATGGATTTCCAATTCTGTCAGTGTGGAATAGTCCCATTCCTCATGGTTCTTCTCACACATAACAAAAAAGCCCTGCACATAAAGCATGGGAACTCTCTGAAAGATGGGAATAAGAAAACATGGTGCTTGGAGAATGGAGGACTTGATTCCTTGGTTCCCTGGATTTCTTAATGTCCTACAGAAGCATCCAACCCTGAATCACCAATACAAACAAACCAAAAAATCTCCAATAAAGCCTGCAACTATAACCAAATGGCCCCAAACTGGACAGCCCAACATTAGATGTTGTCTGGTAATCTACTTTCAACTCCAGCTAAATACTAACAGAAAAACCATGATGCTTCCCTCCCTCCCCACTATGGTTTGATTGGCACAGAGCAAGAAGTTGATGATTTTTCTTCCACCACATCTCTTCTTACCCTTTTCCTACCCTTTCAAGCAGGAGTATGCATTTCTCAGAGTACTTCCAATTAAAATAAGGTTACTGAAAAAGAAATCTTTGGGCCTAGATTGCTTCTCTAGAGAATTTTACCAAATATTTAAAGAAAAATTAATACCTATTTTATAGAATTACCTCCAGAAAACAGAAGAGGAGGAAACACTTCTCAAGTAATTTTCATGAGGCTAGTATTATTTTGTTACCAAAACCAGACTAAGACAATATAAAAAGAAAAAAAAATACTCTACAGATACTGTCTCTCATGAACTAAGATACAGAAATTGTCAACAAAGTATAGCAAATCCAATCCAGCAATGTCTACAAAGAATATATATCCCATTATCAAGCAGGATTTATTCTGGTTATGCTAAAGTGTTTTAACATTCAAATACCAATCTTTATAATCTACCATCTATATGAACAGACTAAGGAAATCATATTTTGATATCAATTGATAAAGTAGTATTTTACAAAATCCAAAACCCCTTCACATGAAAACTTTTACCAAACAAGATACATATGGGAACATCTTCAGCTTAATAAACAGCATCTACAAAAACTTCCTATAACCCACATTATATTTAGTAATGAAAGACTGATAACTTTCCATCTAAGATTGGCAAGAGGGCAAAGATCCACTCCCTCATTCTAATTTAAACAAATTATGAAGGTTCTAACCACTACAATGAGATAAGAAAGAAAGAAATATATAGACTGGAAATAAGTAAATAAAACTGCTCCTATCTGCTGATGGTATGACTGTCTATTAAAAATCCATAGGAAGCTAACAACAACAATAATAAAACCCTAGAACTAATCAGTAGTTCAGCAAGGTCATAGGATACAAGACCAACACACAAAAAGTCACCACATTTCTGTATACTAACAATGAATATGAAAACTAAAACTAAAAATACAATATCCAAGAAAGCGTTTTTGCAAAGATAAACTCATAATAAAATTTAAACAAAAAGGCACACATCCTGCAATAGCAAAAACAAACTTGACAAAGGAAAATATGGTGGGAGGAATCACTGTACCTAATATAAAGCCTGATAAGCACCTACAGATATATATTAAGGCGGTATGATGTTGGAAAAATGGAAAACACATAGATCAATGAAACAAAACAAGATAACCCAGAAGCAGGCCCATAGAAATGTACCTAAATTATTTTGTTATCAAAAATGCAAAGAAAAACAAACAAACAAGCAAAACACAATTCAGTCGAGGAGAGCCTTCTTAGCAAATGGTACTGAAGCAGCTGGGTACCCATAAGCAAAATTTTTTGTTTTTATTTTATCTCTATTTCATTTTTATTTATTTAGAAAAAGAGGGGGAAGGGCAGATAGAGAGAGAGAATCTTAAGCAGGCTTCATGCCCAGCTTGGAGCCCAATGTGGGACTCGATCTTACAACCTTGACGTCATGACCTAAGCCAAAATCAAGAGTCAGACAGAATCAACTGAGCTACCCAGTTTCTCCCCATAAGAAAGTTTTTAAAAGAACCTCAGCCTAAGCCTCACATTGTACAAAAAATTAATGCAAAATATATCCCAAATTTAAATGTAAAACATAAAACTATAAAAGTCTTAGACAAAACTAAATAACAAATAATAAAAGAAAAATATCTTAGGATCCAAGATCTAGGCAAGATTTCTTTGACTTGACATTAAAAGCATGATCCATAAATGAAAGAACTGAGCAACTGTACTTCATCACACTTAAAAACATTTGTTCAACAAAAGACCCTGTTAACGGGGGGGGGGGGAGTGAAGGTACAGAATGGGATAAAATATTTGCAAATCCCATATCTGACAAAGAACTTTTGTCTAAAATACAAAAAAAAAATCAAAACTCAACAATATGGAAACAATTCATTTAGAAAATGAACAAAAGATATGAATAGACGTTTCACCAAAGAATACATATAAATATAAATTAAGCAAATAAAAATATTCAACATCATCATCAATCATGGAAATGTAAATTAAAATCACAATGAATTTTCACTTTGTACTTATCACAAAGACTGAAATTAAAAATAATAGTCTCAACATCAAATATGCATGAGGATATAGGAAAACTAGATCATTCATAGGTTGTTGATGGGATTATACAACGGTACAGTGATTCTGAAAAACAGGGTGTTAATTTCTTTTTTATGATATTCCATGTATTTTATTTATTTTTTTAAGATTTATTTATTTATTTGACAGAGAGAAACACAATGAGAGAAAGAACATAAGCAGGGGGAGTGGGAGAGGGAGAAGCAGGCTTCCCACTGAGTAGGGAGCCTGTTGCAGGGTTTGATCCCAGGACCCTGGGACCATGACCTGAGCCAAATGCAGATGCCCAATGACTGAGCCACCCAGGCGCCCCCAGGTTGTTAATTTTTTATAAAACAAATTATGTAACTATCAAATGACCCAATTGCATATTTGGTCATTTATCTCCAGGAAATGAACATTTATGTTCACCCAGAAACCTGTACACAATTATTCCAAGAAGATCCATTCATAATTGCCAAGAACTAGAGATACTAAACACATTCTTTAAGGGGTGATTGGTTAAATATCCTAGGTTCATCCATATCAAGGAATATTACTCAGTAACAGACTCCTGATGTACACAGCTACTTGGATAAATGTCTATGTAATTTTCTGAGGGGGGGAGCCAATCCCAAAAGTTTATACACCCCATGATTCATTTATATGACATTCTTACAAATTAGTTGTCACTGGCATTCAGAGACCAGAAGAGGGAGGTGGGAAGAAGATGGATGTAGTGTTAAAAAAGCATCAGGAAAAATCCTTGTAGTAATGGATCTGTTCTGTATCAATCAATACTGACTCTATCAATGTCAGTATCCCAGTTGCGATATTTTACTCTACTGTTGCACGATGCTACCATTATGGGAAACTAGGCATGTTAGTTTTCTAGGGCTGCCATAACAAAATACATACACTTGATGACTTAAGCAAAAGAAATTTATTTCCTTGCAGTTCTAATGGCTGGAGGTCTGTGATTAAGGTGTCAGCAGGTGTGGCTTTACCAGAGAAGGTTCTTTTCTTTCTTTTGTTCTTTCGTTCTTTCTTTCTTTTTAATGTTCGGTTAGCTGTTCTAGGCCTCTCTTCTTGGCTTGTCAGTTGCTGTCTTCTCCCTATGTCTCTTCATATCATCTTTCCTCTACGTGTCTCTGTCTCTCTGTCTAAATGTCCCATTTTTATAAGGATAACAGTTCTTTTGGATTAGGGGCCACCCAAATGGCCTTGGTTTAACTTAACTCTATAAATATCCCATTTCCAAAACAGAATCACCTTCTGAGGTGCTGGAGATTATGATTCTAACATATTTTTTGTAGAGTATAGAGGACAGAATTCAGTTAGAACAAAGAATATGAAGTAATTTAAATGGATAGCCTCCCCTATACTCACATAGTTTATAATTACTGTGATAGAAATGGATACTACTTTTGAGTCAGATGGGTAAGTCATTTATCTCATCCCCAAATTGGGGATTGAATATGTGTTAAAATGTACATATAGACTGAGAAGTATTTTCCTGATTGGCAGTCATAAAAATAGAAATATATATACATATATATATGATAAATATATATATATATATATATATATATATATATATATATATATATAATCAGTAATGTTATTTGACCTTGTGTACTAGGTGTTTTACTGCATAATATTCTAGGGTAATAGTTGAGGCCTTCTGCCATAGAAGAGTAGAAGATATTCTCAGTTAGGATTATTTCTCTACCCTTTTACTGGAAAGCTTTGCTACTGTATGATTCTGATGTTACAACTACTATTTCTAGAGCTGGGTCTCTCTCTCTGTCTATATACTGAAGGAATAGAGTCTAGAGCCTTTAAAGGTAGAAATATATATGTATAGAGAGGTTAAAATATAGCCAGGAACCTGTACTATTTTTACTTCTTGTGTTACCCTGATTGTTTGATATTTTAATAAAGATAGAGTTAGAAATTAAATTTGAACTAGAAATTATACTAAACTCAGGGTTCCTGGGTGGCACAGTGGGTTAAGCCTTTGCCTTCAGCTCAGGTCATGATCTCAGGGTCCTGGGATTGAGCCCCGCATTGGGCTCTCTGCTCAGCAAGAGCCTGCTTCCCCCACTCTCTCTGCCTCCCTCTCTGCCTACTTGTGATCTCTGTCAAATAAATAAATAAAACCTTTAATAAAAAAAGAATCACTCCTCAATATACTGATTGTAACATCTCATATGGGTACAAATATGTACATAATGGCATAAATATGCATATTTATGTATATATAGAAATATAACTATTTTCTCATTGATTGAAGCATGAGAGTCAAAGTTGTTCTTCTGTTTATCCTTCTTGTGCCATAAATGTGTGATTATTTTTACCCCACCTGATTCGAAAAATGATTTGAGATAACCTATACAATGAAATCAGTCCAACAGTGTAAAGGTAATCCAAAAACTTGTAATAAAGGAAAAGGTCAGTAAAATAATATAAATTCAATAGTATGTTTACTATGTAAAATATGGTAACAGATTACATTACATTACATTACATTACATTACATTACATTAAAGAAAGAATCTAATCCAAATATTCAAGGATGATTTATCATTTGAGTATCAGGCAATGTATCACTGTGCAAAAAAAAATATGTATCTTGGTAGATGTCATAACATTTTAAGAAAGATTTTATTTGAGAGAGAGAAAGAAAGCACAAGTGAGGAGAGGGGCAGAGGAGAAGGATAAGCAGACTCCTTGAGCAGGCAGCCCTACATGGGGCTCCATCCCAAGACTCCCAAATCATGACCTGAGCCAAAGGAAGATAGATACTTAACCTACCAAGGCACCCATAGAACCCATAACAACATTTTATAAAGTTCAGTATTTTCAGTGATTACAAAATTTTAAAACACTAGGCATAAAAGGGAACTTTTTTTAGCACACCAAAACCTGCATATTTAAAGACATCATATATGCAATGAACAAATTTTAAGACATCCCATCCCTTGCCAGTTGCTCTTTTGTTGAACTTATTTTCTGACTTTTCAGGAATTCCACATTTGGAGCTCTCTAGTTTACTTTCCAACCTTGGAACTCAGAACTTGTTAATACCATTCAACTAATAATATTTCCTGTTTTGGCCCTGTCTGTCACCTTTGGAGGCTAGAAGATATATACTTCCTAAGGAGATAATTGGCCATTCAAAAAAACCTCCAATTTGCTAATAGGCCAGCTAGAAATTTATGAAAACGTGTACAATTTTAATTGATATGAACCATTCCTTCTTTATAAACTATTTTCCTGGTTTATTTCTCAGTTTGTGTATGCATTTTATATTCTTGTTTTTGTAAGAATATGAGTATATAGTATACATGTATGTGCACATATTATGTAAACAGAGAAATGTCATAAATTTATGATTCTCATTTGAGTACATTGGTTTTGGTTTTATTTTTAGAACATTATTAGAAATATTAAGAATACAGATTCTATTAGGCTATTTCTGACCTAGAGTGTTGATCTCTGATCAATAGATCAGACAGATCTCTATAAAATAATTTGGGCAAAGGAAGATACAAATGGAGGAAACAAAAACAGAATTTGGAGTCCTTGAGATTACAAATAATAATGTCAGCTCTTAATATATTTCTTATTTAGGGGATTTAACCACACCCTAGCCTTCTGGTCCTTTGACAGAGCCTAAGTGACCTAAGAGGAGCAAAATACTCAATTCCATTCCGTTGGAGCCATATTGTCCCACCTAATAGTATAATTTTTTGACCCTCCATAAGATTGAACAAGTACAGACAGACATTTACTGTGCTTTTGTTTATTTGCTCATTCATCTAACAAATCTTTATTGTACATCTGATGTGTGCTAGGTACTGTATTCAATGAGGATATAGCAGCAAAGAAATACAGTTCCTGCCCTCCTAAACTTGATATTCTAGTGTAGAAGAGAGATGGCAAGTAAGTAAACAAACAAAGGCACTCCGTCATTTTATGTGTTAAAATTTTCCATAAGTAAAATCAATTAGGTTAAAAACAGTAATGCATGAAATGAATTATCATAAGGTTTTTGCCTTTGTAAGTGAACTGTGTTCATAATGTTTGATATGCCTACTATGGAAATGGAGGTACAATAAAAGCAAAATTCCATGTGGACAGTACAAATATAAAGCAATTAAGAAAAAATAAAACCCTGAAATGAATAAGTTATTGAGTTTTATTGGGTTAACTATGTGATTTTGCTATTTAGATATATTGTGATATGGTGTTGAAGTGAAACTACTGTGTTTGCATTGGAAGCAAGTTCTATAGTGCTTTCAAAGGCCAGGTCCTCAGACCCCATGATAGACAGCAACATTGAAATATAAGAAGAGATCATGCTTAAGTCGAGCACATTGGCAAAGTGACAAAAATTGAAGTTCTCCTTTTCCTCAGCATACACAGAGGCAAAATTTTAATGACTCACACGTATGAAATTACCAGTAAGAACTTGCCAATGATGAGATTCATTAAAAAGTTTTGTTTTTGTTCTAGAGATTTAGAAAGGTCTGCAGATAATAAACAGGATGTCTGCTGTTTGACTGTATTGATTAAAATTTCTTAATTAGTATCTTTTCAAGGTGTAAAGGGAAAAATGAATGAAACAAAACAATTAAAAGACCACAATGAACACATTATTGGATAACTAATTTATTTCAGGTACCAGGTAAAGCACTTTTGTATAGATTATCTCAATGCAAAGAGGAGAAAAAAAAGAAAATAGTGACCTACATGGCAGTGGATTTAGTGACTCTAAACCTTCCTTCCATTTATCATTAATAAGGGGTTAAATGAAGGCAAACTCTGGATGTTTGTAAGCAATGTTGATTTCTGTAAGTGTGTCCTACTGGGAGAATGGAGCCATAGGGTCTAATTCTTAGTCCCAAGGATTGTGGTTGCTTTGAAGTTCTCAAAAACTTTTTCTTTTGACTGAATCATCTATTTTACTGCATAAAAACTGATTTTTATCTTGAAAAACCTGAGGCTAAAAAAAAGGATGACTTTCAGTATCAATTGAAATGGTGGGGAACAGAAACATTCAGTGAATCTTTGCTGTTCATTGGGACATATCTTTATAAGCATATAACCCCCCTAAGACAGACCATGGAGATTAGATCAGATCTGGCTATGATGTGCTGAATTTTGGTGCAGAAATGAAGGGTAATATATTTGTCCCCATGGGGACAGATCCATGACTGCATTTTTCAAAATGTCCAGGTTACATTTGAAAAGTAGTTGCAATTTTCTCCCATTTCCTAAAGATAATTCTCTGCTTGTACTTCACACATAAAAATCCATGACTTAATGAAAATTTTCTTCACAGTATTAGGATAATAATTCCAACCTAACATGGCTTAGAGTGTATTTTTTCCTTAATCTCCAGATTCCAGCGAATAAAAACATAGTATTGTTGGCTATTTAGTAATATTTTGTCTTTTCAACCACTTCAGTTTGGTAGGAGGTCATAGTTTGTTTCAGAAACTTTGTCAAATAAGCTATCTCTTTTTGGAAGTATGAAACTATAAAAGAAGAAAACATATTCCTATTTGTTCGAGATACTTCTATATAAAACAGTCTACCTCAGATAAATTGAATCTTACTGGATAAAAAATGTACATTTGTGTATATTTGGTATGCTTTACCAAGTCCTGATTTTATATGCAATAGCAGTATAGCTAAACATTGCAATATACTTTGACAACTATTAAACCATCAAAGTTTATTGTGGTATAAATGTTAAAAATGCTAGTAGCTATTTGGAGGTAGATATTAGATAGTGATGTTTAATGAGATGGAATAAGTGGCAAATGCAAAATAAAATTCTCAAATAATTTTAAGGAAAATTAATTTCAATTTATTAGAAACCTTTTTTTAAAGATTTTATTTATTTATTTGACAGGCAGAGATTAGAAGTAGGCAGAGAGGCAGGCAGAGAGAGAGAGAGAGGAGGAAGCAGGCTCCCTGCCGAGCAGAGAGCCTGATGCAGGGCTCGATCCCAGGACTCTGGGACCATGACCTGAGCCGAAGGCAGAGGCTTTAACCCACTGAGCCACCCAGGCGCCCCTAGAAATCTTAATATAAGAATTATTTTTAAAAGTCCATGTAAGAAAATTTTGGAGGATGGTCAGTTGTAGAAAATCAATAACTAGAAGCATTAATTAAAAATTCTGTCACCATGCTGGGAAGTGAGAGGACATATGGACAAGATTTTAAAGATTTAAGTCATTTTGCAGATGTCAACAGTTAATTTGCCTTTATATTGGACAATTATTTTTAGTCCATAAACCACTGATACAGAAAAATGGTACCAAAATTATGGCCTTTCTGCAGAAATTAAACAGTGTATCTTTGTAAGAAATACTCAAACATGAAACATCATTTGTATTCAACTAAATATCATAAATATTATAATTTATATATGTTAAAAACAGACATTTTCACATGGATCATCTTTTTTTTCAAGATTTCATTTGTTTATTTGAGAGGGAAAGAGAGGGAGAGAGTGTGGGCACACAAGTGGGATGGAGCAGGGGTAGGGGCAGAGGGAGAAGGACAAGTCAACTCCCCACTGAGCAGGGATCCAAATTCTGGGCTTGGTCCCAGGACCCTGAAATCCCACCTGAGCTGAATGCAGCCACTTTAACAGAGTGAGCCACCCAGGCACCTCTTCATGTGGATTGTCTTAGGTCATCTTCACAAGGACCTTGTGGAGTAATTATTTCAATTTTAAAGATAAGCAGATTAGACTTATAGAGTTAGAGAGTCTAAGGAACTTGTTCAGAATCTCAGCTACTTGATGGTCAATGTGAACCTTAACTGAGCTCTTCTACCCCCAAATATTGTGATTTTCCCACTACCTACACCAACTGAAGTAATTAATAGCCTCATTTGGACATCTCAATAAATATCTTATCTCTTCAGTAAATATCTACAAGATTTCTACTATTTCTGATATCTCTGCATTACATTGTGGAGATTGAAGAGTTACCTTGACTGATCTCAAGTAAATTTTGTTCTTCTGTATGTTGTTTAATATGTTGTTTTTCTATGGCTGCTTTCAAAACTTTCAAATGAAGCATACATTTGACTGTATGTGTGTAGATGTTATTTTCCTTGCATTTACTATGCTTATGTTCTAATGAGCTTGAATTTGTACCTTTATGTTTTTCACCAAATTTGAGAAACAAGCCATATTTTTTCATCCATTTATTCTGTCCCTTTATTTTTTTTTTTCCTCTCCTGGTACAATCACTGCATATATGTTAGGTCATCTTCAATTGTTGCACTTTTTCTGAGTCTGTTCATTTTTTGCATTTAATTCTCTCTTATCTAATTTATTATTTATCTGTCTTAAAGTTCATTTACTTTATCCTCGATATGTTGTTAATCCTGTCAGGTGAAATTTTTATTTCAGATTGTATTTTCCACTTTTTAATTTCTTTTTTATTCTTATAGCTTCTATTCCTTTGCTGAGATTTGTCTTTTTATTCATCATCAATGTATTTCCATACCCATGAAGATAATTATAGTAGCTTGTTTAAAATCTGTTCTGATGCCAACATCTTGATCCATCTCTACTTTTGTCTTTGCTGATTGTTTTTTTTCTTTGAGTGTGGCATTTTTCCATTTCATTGGAATTTGTGTAATTTGGATTTGTGTTCTGGGTATGAATTATACATTGTAGAGATTCTGGATTAGGTTATATACTTTCAAAGAATGTTGTTGTTGTTGTTTTTGAGTGTGCAGTTTGACAGAACTCAAACTACATTTTTTTTCCATGTGATGCATGGCAAGTTCGCCAAATATTTAGGCATAATGTGATGTTTCTACCTTATCTCTCTTTTTAGAAATCCTGCCCTCACTCTACTCTGCACCCTCTTAATTTTTCAGCTGTGTAGTTGTCCCAGACTCTGCTCTTCTTGGTTCATCAGTCTATTAAAAAAGTTTTATCACATCCATATTGTAGTTGCACAACATTGCACTAATGTTGGTGCTGTCTGTCCTCAGGCTCTGAGTGGTGAAACTAGGAAGCTTACCTAGGATTTTTCTCTTCTAGCAAGTGTTGACTTACCTGTGACATATGTCTGCTTTGCTCAGTCTTCAGTGACCTTAGATAATTGCTTTTCTTTACACATTACACTGTAGTTTATGGAATCATATAACATCTGGTGTTTGTACCTGGCTTCTTTTACTTAGCATAATGCTTTAAAATTAATTTGCAATGTTGTATATATAAGAGATTATTCCCTTATGTTCATATTCTTTTACTATTGAGTAGTATTTTGTTGTGTGAATATGCCACAATGTGTTAATCCATTAACTATTTAATGAACACTTGGGTTGTTTTTAGTTTGGGCTATTCTGAATAAAGTTCTTTAAAAATTCAAATAGAAGGGGCTCCTGGGTGGCTCAGTGGGTTAAGCCACTGCCTTCGGCTCAGGTCATGATCTCAGGGTCCTGGGATCGAGTCCCGCATCAGGCTCTCTGCTCAGCAGGGAGCCTGCTTCCTTCTCTCTCTCTCTCTGCCTGCCTCTCAGTGTACTTGTAATTTCTCGCTGTCAAATAAATAAATAAAATCTTTAAAAAAATTTAAAAAAATAAAAATTCAAATAGAAGATGTTGGGTGGAAATATAGTTTTATTTTTTATTTTTTTTGGAAATACTTGGTCATGTGTAGGTGTTACATGTAACTTAAAGTATATTTTTTTTTTCAAAAGCAATGACATTATTTTATATTCCCATCAATAATGTTTGAGATTTCCTGTAGATCCACATTTTCACTTGGTATTATCAGTCTTTAAAACAGTAATCATTCTAGGGATGCCTGGGTGGCTATATCCTCAGAACCTATTCATCTTTTACCTGAAAGTTTGTACCCTTTGACCAACATCTCTCCATATTCCTCAGCACCTAACTCTTTGCAACCACCATTCTACTCTCCAAGTAGAAAGCCTTTTTCAGATTCCAAATATAAGAGAGAACACATGATATTTTTCTTTTCTGACTAATTTCACTTGGCATGATGCCCTCAGCTTCCACCCGTGTTGTTACAAAAGGAAGGACAGGTACAAACACCAGATGTTATATGATTCCATAAACTACAGTGTAATGTGTAAAGAAAAGCAATTATCTAAGGAAGGACAGGAAAATACCAGGGACTGACACTGACAGAGTCACCACGATCTGGAGCAATGCTGATCAGTGTTTCTGTGGGAAGACAATATAGCACTGCCTCTTGAAGTTTTCTGGCATCAAAGCAACACATGTTGCTTCTGCTCTTATTTTATTGGCCAAAACAAATCACATGGCCCGACCTATCTTCAAAGCACATTCTTACCATGAATCTGGAAGGTTATTGGTTATTAGTTTTCATGTCAACCATCACTCATTAAAAATAACATTAGATAAGGATTCTAATTCAAAATGTGTAGCAGCATTGTGGTTTTAAAGTCAAAGGTCAAAAGATTATGCATAATATTGGAATATTTAAGAGAACTTGATGTCCATTATGTCTATAAGTTTAATTTATTATGTATAGAAGAGTTAAATATATGAAAGATTTTAAATATGTCTGTAAATTGGACAATTAATTATCCAAATAGATATAGATGCAATTAAAATATTTAAAGAAATCTCAACTAACATTTAAAAAATTTTAAAAAGATTTTATATATTTATTTGAGAGGGAAAGAGACGGTGTGTGTGCGTGCATGTTTCTGAGAGCAAGGGGGAGGGGCAGAGGCAAAGGGAGAGGTACAGGCAGACATGCTGGGTGAAGTGCCCACCTTGGGGCTTTCTCACAGCCCTGGGATCACCACCTGAGCCAAAACCAGAGTCAGATGCTTAACTGACTGAGCCACTCGGGTTACCTAAGCTAACTTTTTAATGTGTTTATAAAGTAATCTCAGTCTCCTGAGAAGTGATTGTTAATATTTTTTTAGTTATAAATGGAGTAATAAATTTTGCCTGTTGAACTTCAAAATATAAGAATGAATTAGGTTTATAAATTTATTACTCAAATAAATAAATATTAATTTTTAAAATCAAAGTAAACTTGAACAAATGCTATCCTTTTTGGGTATCAAATTCTCACATTTAATACTAGTCAATGCTATTATAATCTCAAGGTCTCCTTTATTTTCCTTTCTGAGAACAAAAGCCTGTGAAATGAATACTATTAGAGATTTAGTATGAAGGACATACTAAAAATATATGTTATAACAGAGGAAGACCTGAAGATGCAGTTGGCTAAGTTTCTAACAGAATGATTATCTTTTCTTTTTAGCTTACATTAAAAAAGAGACAAAATTTTAGAAGGAAAAAATAACATGTTTTCGAGACTCTTTAACATTTCTTTTTTACAAGAATAACCAGTACAGGTTAAGTTGACGGGATTTAGTGTAAGTAAAGTACTTACTGGAATTGGATGAGGGTACAAAGAGAAGAAAAATATTATATTTGATGAAACCCACTGTGCACACTTCCTTTAAGTATGGGCCTATGCAGTGATTTACCTCTGATGAGTAAGAGCAAGTAAGATACTCAAAAACATATGAGACAATTTATGTAATATGTGTATATTTATAAATATACTTATTTATAAGTATAAATAAAGTATAAAGTATATATATAAATATACTTATTTATAAATAAATATAAATATATTTATTTATGGCTTCATCTGTACCGCAAGAGAAATTGTAATGACTCTGCAAAGACCACAAATCTTTTGCATATAAGTCAAAGTGTCTATTCCATATGGCTTAGGAATATGTGTAAAGCTTCCATACGGGAAAAAGATTTTCTGATACCCAAATAAAGAATCAGGCATCAAAGAACATACTGAAAAGTTTGGCAAATATTGACAATTGTCACAAAACTTTGAATTCCAATTTGAAAGTCTACATATTCTATTTTGCATATTCTCTATCATTTTATATTAGAGATGTTCAGAACTTTCTTCCAAAGCCATGGGATTTAATATATGATTATACCGTATAAACAATGCATACATGTATATGGATGTATATATTAGCATTCATTTCAGTTTGCTTCCAGTTTACACATCCTACTAGATACCCCAGTGACTGGTTATTGCTCTCACAGTGAAACTAAAGATATGCCAACTCTCTTGAAGCAAAGTCCAAAACTTTAGAATAATGCTTATATATTTGATTTATATAGTTTATTTCTCCCAGAGTGTTCATTTTAAATTAACTCCACATTGAAATAAGTGATCATGCTAATAGCTGACAGGGCTAGGTTGGGCTGACTTTGTCTTCATGTCATTGACAGTAACAAGAAAAAAAAAGAAAGTCATAGATCCCTTTTTTAAAATACATTGTTTTTTCTTTAAAAGTAAGTTTTTTCAATTTTTCTGTTTTTTTTTTAATTTTTATTTTCAGCATAACAGTATTCCTTGTTTTTACACCTCACCCAGTGCTCCATGCAATATGTGCCCTCTCTAATACCCACCACCTGGTTCCCCCAACCTCCCACCCCACCCCTACAAATCCCTCAGATTGATTTTCAGAGTCCTTAGTCTCTCATGTTTCACGTCCCCTTCCAATGAATTTAATTTACATTTTTAATTTTAAATTTTAATTTGTTTTTTAAATTTTAAATTTAAATATATTTAATTTAAATTAATTTAAATTTAATTTCATTTTTTTCTTTTAAATGCTGATAAATGCTGTCAGCCCCCAAAACTGTGGTCACATAAAGCACATGCAAAATGAGAAAATGGAATGCAGACTCACAAAAAAGAACCATTTCGCTTTTCTAGGTCCTTCTACTCTTTGACAAAGAGTAGAAAATTTAATTTCCCAAAAAGGAACAAATTCGGAAGGAAAGAGTAGGACGAAAGTCACCTTCATCAGCCTATAAACATATACTCAAACCAAAAACACTGTAAACTGCAAAAAGATGCCAACTGTTTTTAAAAATAAATGGCAGACGACTTTAGGTAAGAATAACTTTCATGGAAATTGAGGAGGTAGAGGTGTTCATAGTTCAGGAGGCATCAAAAGCATGCAAATCATATTCTTTTTTTTAAGATTTTATTTATTTATTTGACAGGCAGAGATCACAAGTAGGCAGAGAGGCAGGCAGAGAGAGAGAGGAGGAAGCAGGCTCCCCACTGAGCAGAGAGCCTGATGCAGGGCTCGATCCCAGGACCCTGGGATCATGACATGAGCCAAAGGCAGAGGCTTTAACCCACTGAGCCACTCAGGTGCCCTGCGAATCATACTCTATTGAAAGGAAGGAAGACTGAGATTCTGAACAAAAATGTTTTATTAGGCAAAAAAAAAAATCAAAAAGTATATGTACATATAAATATAAATGTAAATATAAATATATAGAGAGACATACACACACACGTGTGTGTTTGTGTGTGTATGCATATATACTATCCCAGTCCTAAACCCCAGCACCTGGGGTTGTGACCTTATTTGGAAATAGGGTCCCTGGAGATGTAACTAGCGTGGATGAGATCATATTTGAATAGCCTGGGCCCCTAATTCAGGAGGACTTGTGTCCTTCTAAGGGAGACTGTGGATACACAGATATGCACTGAGGGAGAGGGCCATGTGAAGAAGTCCAAAGTCCAAATACATGAAGCTGGGAAAGGGGCCTGGAACAGATCCTCCCATAATACCTCCAAAAGGAGCATGGTCTACAAGCTGTGATACTGTCCACTTCTGTTGTTTCAGCCTCTAGGCTTGTGGTATCTTGTAATAGCAACCATAGAAATCTAATAAATCCTGTTAGAGGAAAAGTAACCAATCAGAAGCCCATGAGGAATTGGAAAAGAGAAAAAAAAATCTATCTATCTATATATATATAGATAGATATGTCTATATCTATATCTGCATAAATTACTCTTTAAAACATAGAAAACGAATGGACATTTGAAAACCATTGAAAAGGAAAGCAAGCAAGCAAACAAACAAACAAAAACTGAGCCCCAGGATTCACTCGAATTTTCACCTGGAATAGTTCTGGATGGTGCGCGTAGGGAGGAGATTCCAAGGAAAAGATGGAAGTATCCCTGCTGTGAGGAAAGAGAGATTGGGATTCAGGAAGGCTGGAGTGATGAAAAGGCCATGGGTTCAAGAGAAATATAAGTCAAGTAGAAATCAAACTCTTGGAAAAATACACACTGGTGTCCTCTTCAGTCCTTGCTCCATAGGAAGCAGTGTGTGCCTAAGCAAATACTTCAGGTACTAACAAAGAGTCAAGGCAATGGAACCAGATGGTTGCCAAAACTCCTACAAGGCTTGAGGTCATTGGAGTAACAACCAGCCAGAGGGAAGAGTTCCTCTGGCTAAGTCAGAATATTCTGTAGAGACCGGGTAAGGAGCCTGAGTTAGTTAGTTGTAAAAAGGGTCAGAATTACCTACTAATCTCTCACTGCCCATGTGACAGCCAATAAAAGAAGGCAGACAGTAGCCTCCAAAAGACTCAGGTTATAAAAAGGAAGGCAGTTCAAAAGGGAAAGGGAAGAAGGAATAGACAGGGGGAAAAATATGCCTAGCGAGGTAGTAGACTTCAAGTTTAATATTTCAGCAATGACCTTCAGAGTGAATGACTCAAATTCTGTCCACTTTGTTGTTTCAGCCTCTAGGCTTGTGGTATCTTGTAATAGCACTCCTAGAAAACTAATACAAACCTGTGAGAGGAAAAGTAACCAACCAGAAGCCCATGGGGAATTGAAAAGAAAAAAAGTATCTATCTATCTATATAGATATAGGTATGTCTATATCTATCTATCTATCTATATCTATATATCTAACTCTTTAAAACATTGAAAATGAATGCACATTTGTGAAACCTCTGAAAAGAAAAACAAGCAAAAATAAATAAATAAATAAACTGAGCCCCAGGATTCACTTGGCTTTTCACCTGGAGGAATTCTGGATGGTGAGAGTAGGGAGGAGATTCCAAGGAAAAGATGGGAGTCTCTCTGGTATGAGGAAAGAGAGATTGGAATTCAGGAAGGCTGGAGTGATGAAAACGCCATGGGTTCCAGAGAGACGGAATTCAAGTAGAAAACAAGCTCTTGAAAATACACATTGGAGTCCTCTTGAGTCCTTGGTCCATAGGAAGCAGTGTGTGTCTTAGAAAATGCTCCAGGTTCTGACAAAGAGTCAAGGCAACGGAACCAGATGATTGCCAAGACTCCTACAAGGCTAGAGGTCACTGGAGTTCCTACCAGCCAGAGGGAAGTGTTCTTCTGGCTAAGTCACAATATTCAATAGAGACTCGGTAAGGAGCATGAGTTAGGAGCAGGATGAAATGATCCCTCGGAGAAAGATGACTCTAGAGCTTCCCTAAAGAAGAGGAGAACAACTGTAAAAAGGGTCAGAAATACCTACTAATCTCTGACTGCCCCTGTGACAGCCAATCAAAGAAGGCAGAGATTAGCCTCCAAAGGACTCAGGTCATTGAAAGGAAGGCAGTTCTAAAGGGAAATGGAAGAAGGAATAGACAGGAAAAAGAAAATACGCCTAGCGATGTAGTAGACTTCAAATTCAACATTTCAACAATGACCTTCAGAGTGACGACTCAAATTCTATTGAAAGAAAAGACCTCAATAGGGCAGTGAAAAATGAACTCTACTTAGAAGGAAGCAGAGGCTAGTATAGATTTTGTGGAAAGAAAAAGGATGAAAAGGACTAGACCTTACCCAAACGAATCCTCAAAGGCTGCTTTTCCTAGGTCTTGAGAAGAGACAATGGAAAGACACCTGATAAATGAACAGAGAAAGAAGACATTTCAGAACACAAAAGGACCCTTTTAGAAACACATGGCTATCCTCAAGTTGTCTGCATCTGATGAGAAAACTCATTGAGATCAGCCATATTGAAGCCCATAAAACAAGGCTAAAGACATTTTTTGGAAAGCTCTTCTTTCTTTCTTTGTGAGAGAATGAGTGAGAGAGAGCATGAGAGAGGAGAAGGTCAGTGGGAGAAGCCAACTCCCCAAGGAGCTGGGAGGCTGAGGCGGGAGAAGATCCTGCAAGACCGGGGTCATGACCTGAGCCCAAGGCAGTCGCTGAACTAACAGAGCAACGCAGGCACCCCTCTCCAGAAATTGGTCCACAACAGCTGAGGGGCACCTGGGTGGCACCCTCAGTGAAGCGCCCAACTCTTTGGTTCTGGCTCAGGTGGTGATCTCAGGCTCTTGAGATTGAGCCCTGAGGCAAGCTCTGGGCTCAGGGCAGAGTCCACTGGGTCTTTCTTTTGGTCCTGCCCTTTCCCCCTCACACTCAATTGTGCTCTTGCCCTAAAACCAAGTATGAAAACCCTTCACAGAAGGGAACAATGGTTGAGAGTGGGAGGGGTGGGGAGAGAAGTGACAGGCCCCAGGGCGAGCGGGAGGTGCCCTCGGTGCTGCCCGCCCTGCCAGGGCTGGGCTCCCTCAGCGGATGCCACCTTCGCCCCCCCCCCCCCCCGCCCTCGGTGCTGCCATGGCAGGGAGCAGCAGGGAGCAGCTGAGCCCAGGGAGCTTTGGGGCAAGCCTCCTTGAGCGCCTCCAGCACCCTCTGAGCGTGCTCGTTGCAGGGGTGGGGGTAAGGCGGGGCCACAGGTCGGTCCAGGGAGGAGGTGAGGGCGGTGCCCAGGTGCCCCCGGCGGGGGAGGGGCAGGCAAGACCTACAGAGAGATCCCCTTGGGACTGCTGGAGCTGCTGCAGGGCTTCATGCTGGACTTGGCGAGGCAGCAGCCTGCGCACCCTGCCCTGCATCTGGCTCTTTCCTTAGCAGGGAGCCTGTTTACCCCTTCCTCTCTGCCTGTCTCTCTCCCTCCTTCTCCTCTCTGTCTGTCAAAGGAAGAAAGAAAATCTTAAAAAAATCATCAAACAACCCTCCATATTCTTGTCGTTCTTTAGGGCCCCATGCGTCAACATTTGATTTTTACTTCTTGAATTGAAGGAATTGGTTGATTGATTGATGAATTGGACAGAAAGACAGAGACAGCGAGAGAGGAAGCCCAATTTGAGAAGGAGTAGAAGCCACGGAAGTGGGAGAGGGAGAAGCAGGCTTCCTGCTGAGCACAGAGCCCCAGAAAGGTCTGGAGCCCAAGACACTGGCATCAGGACCCCAGCAGAAAGCAGCCACCCAGGTGCCCCACTTCATGATTAAATCCGTTTTTCACGATTCAATCCATTGGATTAAGCAACACTCTTTGGGGTCTGCCTCCTTTGGTTAACACTAACACATTGTGTTTTCCTTTGCTCTTTTGTGATCACTGAGGATTTCAGGAATCTTTTCATGTTTCTTGGCCGATGGTTTTCTCCTTGGGATATTTCTGCTCTAGGATTTTCATTGTTTTGCAGTTACCTATCTATCCTTCTTGATTCCTAGTTCTCCTATTTAGAGTTGTATACAGTTCCTTATCTGGTACATCCATAGAGCCTTTAATAGTTTTAGTCTTGTCATTTGTTGGGCAAGATTTTTTTGTTTGGAACCTTGGAATGAGTAGAGTCCAACTTCCCAACTGCTGGTGCCCCTTGGAATAATTTGTTACTTAAATTGTAACCCCTGGAGGATTTTACTAGTTACCAAGCACATTTACATTTGACCTCTAGAAATACATATACTGGCAACAGGTCTTTGGGGAAAAGGATGATTTATGACTGTGAAGCTGGGTAGCTGGGGATGCCCAGCTTGCTCAGGGCAGAAAACCGCCCCTTCACAGAAGCTGGGCAGCAGGGGATACCTCGCTTGCTCATGGCAGAATGCAGCCCCCTCACAGAAGCTGCGCTGGCTGGAAGCCTGGCCGGCCCAGGGCGGAATGCCACCTGCTTCAGGAAAGCGGAGCACCCGGGAACGCCAGGTTAGCTCTGCGTGGAATGAAAACCGCCTGCCTCCCTTATCCGCCATCGAGCCTTTCCCTTCCCAGAAGTGCCCGTTGTTAGTTAGAAGAGTTCTTTCAATGTGCTTGTTTAACTATAAACTTTATCCTCCTTCTTGCTTGTCAGCAAGATGGGATTAACATTTGACCTTCCTCAATCCTTCTATTGGCTATTGTTTTCTATCCAATAAAAGTGAGACTGTGGAGTTGCTCCTGGCAGCCGTCCTTTTCGACTGTTGTCCCCTGCTCCCAGTCTTTTGCAGCTGACTGGTTCGTGCCTAATTCTTCTCTTGTCGCCGACTGGAAGCGGCACCCAAGCTTTCTTGGGCTTCCTGTTTTTGGTGTTCTGTTCCACTCATCTCTGCCACCGCCCCCAGGTCCTCAAAATGGTTTTCTATTGTATTTTCCAGAAAACTTCTGATGTCCTCTTTAGTATGTAGGCTACATCAGTAGGGAATAGCGTTAAAACCTCTTCTGTTCCATGTGGATATTCACGTCGTTGAGCACCGCTTGGTCAAAGTCTGCCCTTTTCTGCTGGTCTGTTTTCTCTGGTCATTTCAGGAGTCCTTTTGTAAGAAATCCTATCCCATCAGATGCTCCTCTCACTCTCTTTCTCCCTTACTCTTGCTCTGGCTTCTTTCTTCAGATTTGCCAGAGAATGACGAGTCCTTTTCATTCCTATGAAAATAGAAGAATTGGCTGATCCACAGATACCATTTTTAGTGATATACAAGTGTATATATAATAACTGATATGGAGATGTACATGTGCACCTACATATATATTCTTTAATCTATAAAGTATGGAGGTTGGATTAAGTCTGAAGTCTCTCGTACAGCTTGATAACCTGTGACTCTTTGATCAATAACTTCCATTTTCCCACAGGTCAGCGAAACGGGAAAAAATGCACATATGAACATATGTAGCACGTTAAAAAATGATCACAAATCCTATGACTCCCCATTCCCTTTGATTCACATGGGCTATGTGACTGTGTTAAACAGTGAAAGAAACGTGTCAGTTTCAGGCCCAAGTCCAAAAGGAACCCCTCTCTTGGAACATTTGCTATTGGAGCTCTGAGTGGACAGGAAAGAAGTCCAACAACCTTGTTACAAAGACTGCACGGAAGTGGAGGGCCATCTGAGCCTCATCTCCCAACTGTACCCATCAAAGTGACAGGCATGTGCATAAAGTCATCCTGAATCCTCTAGACCAAGTAGCCGCCTGCTGAAGGCCACCACCCACTGACCTCAGTTAATGCCGTATTAAGCATAAAAATTGTCCCATGAGATCCTGCCCTAATTTCTGACCCCCAAAACATATGTAATATGACAAAAGGGTTGTTTTAAGCCCCCAAATTTTGAAGTCATTACATAACTAATTGGGTAACATGGCAAATACGTATCCAAAATAATGTAAATCAAGGAATATGTTTAAAGGCACCAAGTTATCTTAAAAAGTTCTCTGAACACACAGAAAAACAGAAAGAGACCCATAACTACAGAGAACAAATTGATCGTTTCCAAAGAGGAGGCAGCGGGTGGACAGGCAAAATGCGTGAAATACAGTGGGAGATAACAGGCTTCCAGTTACAAAATTAATAAGTTACAGGACGAAAGGCACAGCATAGGGAATATGGTGGGTGGTACAGTACGGCGAGCGCAGCATAACATACAGACTTGTCAAATCTTGTTGTTTTATATCTGAAACTAATGCAACATTGTGGGTCAGCTATACTTCAATTAAAAAATCAAAGGAGTTTAAAAAAATTAAAAGTGAGCTCTGTTATCCAAATAGAACATACGAGATGGATTTCCCATCATACCATAAATTGAAAACGACTTCTCTTGATAGAACAATGCTTTCCTTAGTCTTAGTCCCTACTCCCTCTACCAAAAAAAAAAACAAAAACAAAAAAAAAAAACACAACTACTTTCGAAAAACATCTTGGTATTTTGAAAATTATAACTGCAGTGAGTGATGAGAGTGAAAACAAACTGATAATCCATGTTTCCACATTTATTATCCCTTTTACGAAGATGAACAGTAAAATCATATGTAAGAATTAACCAGAGAGAGGTCCATTTTCCACTCACTATAATCAAGCTGGAATTTTCAACTATTATTTAGTATTAGTTGATTCTGGTGGCAAATGCAAATATGGTTTCACTTCTTGGGCACATGAGGAAGATTTTTTCGGTGAAACAGACATATCAGGTTGGCCCAGGCCTGCACTTCCAGGGTTCAGAAAATTGCAAGATACAACCTGACACTTAAAACTTCCCATCAACAACTACCGCTGCCCCCCAACATCTTGTTTCTTCCCACAGACAGCTCATACTGAGACCTGTCCACTGTCAGGGTCAAGCTAAAGGGGGATGCCCACAAACTAGGTGGGAAATGAGAGGATGCAACTGCAGCTCTATGGGGATGCCTAAGGCCACTGAATGCCCCGTCATGATTCTCCAGCACAGATGGGGGCAGCCTGCACCACGTGGGTAGAGCTCTAGGACACAGAAAGTACTGGAGTGGCAGTCAACAAACAAATGTGTTTGTGTAATATATAATCCCCCATAGGGTTGTCAATTTGTGGGATTCACTTTTTCTAACTGTTCACCCCATGACATACAATTTCAGGAAACCCAGAGCCCATGGATTATTGTTAAGGGCACATTCGGACTCAATCAAAGTGTAACTAAGCATAATCATACACATAAATACAAATATCATTAAAAAAATCAATACCACCTCAAACTTTCTTTTTAATTCCCAAATGAGCTTTTATGGGTTTTAATATCAATTAATGTGCTTATAGAACTGGTAAAAAAACAGTCACTGATGAAATTTTAAAATTACCACTCTGCTTTCCCTAATTTCTGTTGATGTACTTTTATCTCACACAAAAATGAATTACTAAGGAATAAATCATACTTCACTGAACACGTTTCAGCTGAAATGATGCACCAAGATGTACAGCTTTGGTCAGGCTTATACTGCTGTTGTGAACATAGTATATGGGGTGTAAGAGCTACTGTCTTTTCCTTCTCCCATGAATATTAGTCCTAACGGACTCTTCACGAGGTAAGAAAACTTAGTCTAGAAGGTACACTAATTCCTCTCCTCCCTGGTGCAAAATACTGTTAGAGGTATTAGTTTTAGATAGAGAAGCAAATTCACTTTGGAAAAAAGCACACACACACACAAAACCCTCCAACATGACCTTTAATACAGTGATAAGGGTGAAAGTGTAAACTTCATTTGGAAACAGCACTCAAAATACTGTTTTGAAGGGCCTTTACAACAGCGGTATGCTCTTTGAAAAGATTTTTCAGACCAACTGATTGAATCATATTTAATTTACCTAGGGACAATTAGATAAAATTTAAAATTCCAAACAAAAACTTTTAGGACACAAATAAAATTATATGTGCTTTTATTCCCGCAACTATCTCCAAAATCTAATATTCAATGGTTTAAATTGCTGCATTTCTCATTTGCAATGCAGACACATGTGAGATGAGGTGTGAGGCATAAAAGGGAGTACAAGAGGCAACTGATCATCTGAATAGCGACTGCCCCAAAGATGACCATACCCTGAGCCCAAGAAGCTCTGAGTACTTTACCTTACCTGGCAAATGGGATTTAGCAAGCATGATTAAATTAAGGTGTGAGGGGGGGAGAGATTATCCTGGATTACCTCAGTGGTCCCAATGTAATCATGAGAATCCATAAGGAGACAGGAGGATCAGAATCAGAAGGCAATGTGAAGTTGGAAACAGAGGGATAAAAGGTGGTGCAATGAAGGGCCACAAGTCAGGGAATGCAGGCAGCTTTAGAAGCAGGACAAGGCAAGAAAGTGGATTCTCCTCTAGAGCCTCCAGAAGGAACACAGGCTGTTAACACCCTGATTTTACCACACTGAGACTGATTTTTGAACTTCTGACCTCCAGAACTGCAAGATAATCAATTTGTGTTGTTTCAAGCCACTGAGAATTTGTCATTTGCTACAGTGGCACTAAAAAACTACTAGAAGAACTCACTGAGACATATTGAGTCTGTACAATGGCAGGGACCATTTCTAGGTAGGACTATTTTCAGGGTGTGGTAGTACTGGGTCTGGAGAGTTGACTGCCAGCATCCTTCCTCACTCCCCCTTCCTGAACCCCAGTGCACTGTGTGCCTCCTCCACTGCAGCCCAGGTGACTCACAGGAAGCTGGCCCCATCCACACTACAGGGAAGGGTTCTGTCATGGAAGCCAGTCATGTTCCTCCTGGGCCATTCACACAGCCAGCTGCACGGCAGTCAGTGCCTTGTTACTGTTCTATGAGAGATAGTAACCTAGGTTGTCCCCCACACACAAACCGGAAGGGCTTTATAGAAATATCTGGGTTGTCTCTGAATGTGAACAAGGAAAGCAGTGCCCACACTGCGGGCAGCCATCACACAGTCAGCAGGGGGTGGAAGACAAACTGGCCAGAGGGAAAGGGCAGAGTAGGGAAAAATGGAGAAAATCATGGAGACAGTGTGAATAAAACACATTCTCTGCAAGCCCTGCCATGAGCTGCTTCTTCATGAGATTGAAGGTTTTTTTTGTTGTTGTTGTTGTTGTTGTTGTTGTTTTGTTTTTGTTTTTTTTAATCTTTAAGACAGTTTGAGTTAGGATGAGACAACCATCCAAACTGATTCAGGACGTCAGACTTTACGGAAACTAAGAAAGCCAGATAATAAAAGTAGATGACTCACATGTGTGAAAAGTTTCCTTTCCAACTAAGGGTGGGGGGAAAACTAGAACCTTGAGTTTGTGGTTATTCCGCTATTCTTGCTATTTTTCATCACTCAAATGTATTTTTCAAGAATGAGGAACTTATTCTCAATGAATACAGTGATGGTTCCCTGAAAATTTGTAACCAAGTAGGGAACAGAGTCTCTAAACAGATTGTTTTGAATTGACTTAACAATCACACAAGATAGACTGTAAAATTTATCAAAGAGTGGGGCTGAGTTTCTTATATATGATTTCATGCAAATTTTTGTCTACCTGATGATTTTTAGTTTTTGTCTACAGGGTGAGTGAATAAAGGTGTCTCATCATGGTCCAGAACTAATGGTGTTCCTGGCTCACTATGAAATCCAGGGTCATTTCTGTTTCCTTTTCCATGAACTTCTCCTTCCTCTCATTTGGTCTGTTTTTCAATCGGACTGTTTGTCTTCTCAATTTGTAGGCACGTCAGAGACATGAACTCCTTGAACAGCTGATGTTACAGATGCTTTTCACAGCCTGTTGCCCACATGCAGCTTTACTCTTTTTTGATATACAAATCTTTTTCAAATTTTTAAAATAAAGTGCTGTGTCATTTCTGCTATGGTCTGTGGGTCTTATCTCTACCTAAGGTAGTCTACCACTTCCCAAATTTTTACATGCCCCTAGATTGTCTCCAAATTCTTTATCATTTTGTTTGTAGAGTTAGAACTTAAACCAATTCACAAGGTTAATCAATCTGACATCTGCTTACATATGTGATAGGAAGCAAGAGTTCTAAGAAAGAGAGTTCTTTCAGCTCTGAGGGATAGAGCTTAAAGTCAATATTCAATGATACTCTGTCTCATTTTCTAGAAGGAACTGGTGGTTTCTGTTTGGAACTCTGACAATTTTTTCTTAGTCCCTGAAAGTCAAATAGGTTTATGTCTGTTTTGGTTTGAGTCTGTTCAGCTAATTCTCCCTGGGACTTGAAGGCTTTATGAACTGAAGGCATGACTGTTTTTCAGCTCAAGTAAATGCTGCATTAGTTCAGTTATAACTTCTGTTATTTTCTCCTTTTGTCCTCATGGTACTTGCAAGGTAGATTTGGACCTGACCTCAGATCTTACTTTTTCATTTCTCATTTCCATCTCTTTGAAATTTTCCTCAGTGTTCTGGGATATTCCTTTGGAAAATCAATTTTGTGGGGCACCTGGGTGGCTCAGTGGGTTAAGCCACTGCCTTCAGCTCAGGTCATGATCTCAGGGTCCTGGGATCCAGTCCTGCATTGGGCTCCCTGCTCGGTGGGGAGCCTGCTTCCTCCTCTCTCTCTGCTTGCCTTTCTGCCTACTTGGGATCTCTCTCTCTGCCAAATAAATAAAATCTTAAAAAAAATCAATTTTGTTCTCAGCAGTGATTATTACTGTTTACAGGGTTCCTATTATATGTTACAACTAGTGAATTTAAGTTTCAAATTTTTCTTTTATTTTTATGTTTTAAAAGATTTATAAAATTTATTTGACACAGAGAGACAGAGAGAAAGTGAGCACAGACAGGAAGAGTGGCAGAAGGAAAAGGAGAGGGAGAAGCAGACTCCCCACTTAGCAGGGACTCCCCACCCCCCACCACAGGGTTTGATCTCTGGCAGACATTTAACCAACTGAGCCATCCACGCACCCCAAAGCTCCCTTTCAAAATCTTCAGCAAGTATTTTGCTGCTCTTTACTGTAACTGTATCCCCCTCAGACTTCTTGACAGTAAGTTTCTCTAGCTCTGCAGTCAGTTCTTAATCAATGAGGACACGTGCTCTGGACCTCAGTTTGGTGCTCCTCCACCAAGATGCTACCTGCCACTCAGGTGTGTGAACTCTTGCAGCTCAGGCCTAGTCACACTTTTGGGAACTCTGGGGCATCAGCGAACCTGCTCTAAGGGGACCATGCTTTGTGCATAAAAGCAGGCCCCTGCCGTGAAGCAGCCCCTCTCAAACCTCCCCAAGTTGTCCTTCCCTACACAGCACAAAGTCTCTAAGCAATTCAACCTGCTGGGAAAGCCCATTTCTCTATGACCAAGGACCACAAGAGATGGAAGTTATACCATGGGCCCCACACAGAAAGAGGTCTTCACTGAAAGCCTTCAAAAGAGAGTCTGCCTTTTCTTCCAGGCATTCCATCATGGCACCTCAAAATCCTGAGATGCTCTTCCACTGCTCCCCCTGAGATGCCAAAACGCACTTGGCAGTCGAATAGGTCCTTCCCACAGCCCACCTACATGATTCTTGAGGGCCTGCCTGGTGCTGGGGATGGGTGAAGGCAACACAGGCCCCTGGTCTTGTGCTCTGATGTCACTGGCTCTTGAGCAAAGGAAGGAAAATGAGAGGGTCCAGGAGACTGCACACAACACCATGTTCTCAGAACATCTCCCTGGCCCCCAAGATCACCTTGTCATGGCAATGTCAGCAGAGCATGGCAAGTGCTACCTCAGAAGTCCCTCTGACACCTCAGCAACAGAGAGAGAGCCCACCCATAAATATAATCCCTAGAACCAGCATCCTTTAGGAACCAAACCCCCTATGAGTCAATTACTTTGGTATGTGTTAGTGTATTTTTACCTATGTAAAATATAAGAAAAAGAGGAATGACATACCTGTATGATTTGGGGCAGTACAGCAACTCGATTTTGAGTGCTTTGGATTATAGCTAGATACTTTTTATCCAAAAAGAAATTTATAATCCATTTAATAAAAACAATGTGAATTGCCATGTATGGAATTTTTATACTATAAATGTTTTCATTGTCTTGAGTGGTAGTTATGTACATGCACTGGTGCTGGTCTCAAATGGGGGATGTCTGGAAGGAAACAGAATACATGATTAGGGGAGTGAGTGTAACCCACCACCCTAAACAGTTCAATTTCTCACAAACATATACCTCAGCTATATATTTGATTGAATGAATATCAACTAAAACTTTAAAATTAAAGTACCAGAAATTATTAGGGATGACATTTTTGGGTAGACTTGTTTCTGATTCTGCCTTGTGACCTGACAAAGGTGGGATGGTGGCTCCTGTTACTGCTTGCTTATTACAGCTATGGCATACAGCGGTGGAAGTACTAAGTACTAAGCCACTAAAAAATTTGAGAAAGGATAAGCAATTCTAATAGTAAGGATATTTTCACATACATTATAGCTAATTTAATATTTTAGGACTGAAACAAATCTAGAAGAATGTACAGACATTCTTCATCATTTCAGGTACTTTAACATCCAATACTACCCTAATCAAATCCATGGGACTTTAGTTTTATATAGCCTTTTCCTTGTAGATGAATCTGAAGAATAGAATCAGTATAAACTACTTTATGTCTGAAAGAATTCATCTTTGAGTATCAGACTTGACCAGCTCCACAGAATTAATAACAAGTCCCTTTCTTGGTGCAGCCACATTGGGAAACAGTGTGGAAATTCCTCAAAAAAATTAAAATGGAGCTGCCCTATGACCCTGCAACTGCACTCGGTATATACCAAGAAGATACAGATGTAGTGAAAAGGGCACATCTGTACACCAATGTTCATAGCAGCAATGGCCAAAGTCACTAAAGTGTGGAAAGAACCAAGATACCCTTCAATGGATGAATGGATAAAGATGTGGTCCATATACAATATGGATTATTATGCCTCCATCAGAAAGAATGAATACCGAACTTTTGTATCAACATGAACTGGACTGGAAGAGATTATGCTGAGTGAAATAAGTCATCAGAGTCAATTATCATATGGTTTGTTAAATCTGGAGCATAAGGAGTAACACAGAGGACATTGGGAGATGGAGGGGAGAAGTGAGTTGAGGGAAATTGGTGGGGGAGACAAACCATGAGAGACTGTGGACTCTGAGAAGCAAACTGAGGGCTTTAGAAGGGAGGCAGGTAGGGGGTTGGGTGAGCCTGGTGATGGGTATTATGGAGGGCACGTATTGCATGAAGCACTGGGTGTGGTGCATAAACAATGAATTCTGGAACACTGAAAAGAAATAGAATAATAAAAAAAGTCCCTTTCTCCTTCTTTATATTTCATAATCAATACAAAAAGTTACATGGTATTGGACTTGAGCTACTACTTGCTGTATGTCCAGCTCTCTTACTGACTTTCTTTTTTTTTATTTTCAGCATAACAGTGTTCATTGTTTTGGTACCACACCCAGTGCTCCATGCAATCCATGCCCTCTATAATACCCACCACCTGGTACCCCGACCTCCCACCTTTTATATACCTGGAGGCACTTGCATGAGGCAGACAAGTTCTCAATAAAGAACTTTAATTTCAATATATTAAAGGATACTATGTTTTCCACAGTGAATATAGACTATTTATCAAATCAGAAACAAGTTCTGAAAAAAATACCCATATACAGATAGCTAACAAATACACAGCCCGGTACCTCTAAAGGTTAGTACTTCTACATATTTCAAAAGGCATCAAGTTTCTGCTGTTTTCCCCTGATCCAAGCATGCACATTTGTGTGTATGTAAGTAAACACCCAAAGACAACTGAATTAGTAGTCCACATTCACCACATGGATTAATGCCTGTTGTGATCTCTTTCCCTCCCAAATTGTTTCTGATTATTCACTTTAACTAATTTTGCCTGCTTTCCAATAATAGGGAGAAGAAAATTTACTTCCCCACCCCAGCACCAATCAAATGGATACTTCTGTCCTGTGAGCCTTCATTTTTCATAGGGGAAAACAAACAAACAAACAAACATCCAAAAAACCCTGAGCAGTGAAACTAGAAATTCCCTCATGTTTCCTTCCTTTCTGGAGCTTACTGCCCTTAGGTTGCACAGTTGCCCAAATATTGGCCCCTCCATAAGAAGCTGTAAGTAGCACCTAGTGGATGAAAGATCCAGGATATAAGGAAGGGCTACTCTGGGCAGTTGCATGGCCTGGGATGGTCTGCCTCACCACTGGGCAAGGTCTGGGGTCTGGGGTCACCATACCTCAACACCGTTAAGAGAAGACTTCAACAAGAATGTTTATTTCACCATCTTTGCCTGAGAAAATAAACACTGCCTTCAATAAACAGTTTCAATAAAAAATTAAAATTTTAAAACTTAATTTTAAATATAATTATACCAAGAAGAATCATGACACATGTTGAATTATTTTAGGAGCCACAGTCTTCCTGAGGTACAAATAAATAGTTTGTACAAATAGGTAAAATCATTTATTAGGAAACTTTAAACCTCTTACAATAAAGTTACCATTAAATATAAGAATAAAGTGACTATTTTGCTTAAAAATAAACAAAGGTCACTTTGAAAGAGAATGGCAGCTTCCCTGTGGACATCCTCTATACCCAGCCCAATCAGTACTTACCAAGTACAAGTTTGTAGATTTTGCTAACATGGTAAATGATGGAAATAAATGAGGAAGACAATATTTTCAAAACAGTGTAAAAAGAACTTTAAAACAAGTATCTTGATTCTCCTTATTCTTCCACTCTAATTTGTAGCCTTTGGGTAATATGTGGGAAAGAACATATATACATTTAAATTTTAACTTAAATGTCTACTGAAATAAAATGCTATCTTATTAAAATTCCTATCCGAAATTAAAAAAAAAAGTCATGGTGACAAATAATGTTGACAATCATGTAATGTAATCCTATCTTAAAACTCAAATTATGCTAAGAATGAATATTACAAAACTAAATGGTTCACTTTGTTAAAAATATTCTTACTGAGTATTAAAAAAAATCACCCAATGGTATCATGTTTTTAAACTCATTCTACTCATCATGCCTGTATTTTATCCCACCAGTTCTCTCTAATGACTTAGCATTCTTTCTTGTCTGCTCTCCTCTCTCATTTCCTTTCGCCAGCACCAAAAACACAAAGACTCCAAAGTCCTGAGAGCAGACTGGAGTAACCCTTTGTCTTCTAGAAGCTGTGCATTTTGACCCTACTGGTCCATTCCACCTGCCCAATAGGCAAGATTGCCCAATAGGACAGTGCAGTCAGGAAGGGAGGCAAGGACAGAATCTTGAGGGATAGCAGAGAGAAAGAATCACCTTAAGAAAACTGGCAAGAATTCCTATCTTACATTGAGGTCTTCCATCCATTTTGAGTTTAATATTTTGTTCTAATAACACAATTCTGGGTGGGCTCCGAGATGGCTCCTCAGTGGGGACACATCACCAGGAAGACCACACCATGATTAGAATTTAGAATCTTCGGCACCGCCACCCCAACACCTACATTCCCCCAGAGAGGGGAGGGGGCTAACAGCAGAGCACATCTATGTAAGGAAGCCTCCATAAAAATCCTCATAGCAGGGACGCCTGGGTGGCTCAGTTGGTTAAGCAGCTGCATTCGGCTCAGGTCATGATCCCAGCGTCCTGGGATCGAGCCCCACATCGGGCTCCTTGCTCAGCAGGGAGCCTGTTTCTCCCTCTGCCTCTGCCTGTGCTCGCTCTCTCCCCCTCTCTCTCTCTGATAAATAAATAAAATCTTTTTTAAAAAAATCCTCAAAGCAGGGGTTTCAGGAAACTTCCAGGTAAGTAAACATATCCAGGTATCAGGAGGGGGATGAAACCCAGCTCCACAGGAATAGACATTCCTGTGCTTGGGACCCTCCCAGACTGTGCCCTTTGTGTCTCTGCATCTGACTGTTCATCTGCATCCTTTATCATATCTTTTATTATTTGTAAATGAAAACAAATGTTTCCCAGAGTTCTGCGAGCCACTCAGTTGAACCGGAGGAGGAGTTGAAGGAACCTCTGATTTGTAGCCAAGTTGTAGAGAAGTTGTGGGTAACCTGGGCCCCTCCTACTTGTGACTGGCACCTGAATGTGATGGAACAGTCTCACGGGACTGAGCCCTTAACCTGTGGGATCAGATTCCATATCAAGGCAGACAGTGTCAAAGCTGAGTGAAACTACAGGACACCCAGCTGGTGTTGCAGAGTTGTCTGGTGAGGGAAAAATCCACAGCCTCAGCCACAGTGTTAGAAGTGAAGTGTTCTGTGTGAATATGGTAATATGAAGGCAGATGGGAGAACTGAAATGTTTCCTTGACATACACTCTCACACAAAATATTATGTATGCCAGGTCTTTGCTGATGTGATATAGCACATATTCAAGTTCTAGTGAAATATCATAAAGAGTCAACTCAAAAAACAAACAAACAAACAAACAAGCAAACATACAAAATATGGATGAGCTGGGAGAAAATAAGCAATGTTTCCTCTTTCCTATCAAGAGAAAGACCATTCCTGAATTATCCAAGATTTTGCTTTTACCTGAATAACCATACAGTTCAATAGTACTTGAAGGAAAAAGCATGTTTGGTCCTCAGCGATCCTTTCCCCTGATATGGCCGGCAAGAGTGGAGTGATTCTTGTGGATATATCTTTGCTCCAGAGTGGGGAAAAAAAGGAGTTCTTTCACAAACGTTCAAAGGGTTTTTAAAAAATGGCCTTCATTAAAATACATCTGCCCCTCCTTTGGAACCTGCTCACACTACACTCCAGGCCAGCGAGCATCAAGGGGTTGGAAATACGGTACAAAGTCCCATGAAGCCACCTCTCCCTCTAAACTATTCTTCTCTCTGCCAAATTCTGCTTCGGTCAGCCTAAGGATCAAATACCTGTCTTTGGGCAATAAAGTGATGTGCATTAATCAATCATTGGCCCTAACTGGCAAGTTCCTTAAAAACTCATGGGACACAGATGGTTGCCATGACTTTCCCAGGAAGCAGCTACTGTCTTTCCATGAATGCGGCATGAAAATACACAGCTGGGTGAGCAGATGAATGTCCACTCGTGAAACAATCATGCTGAGGACAATAAACAGTAGTTTTGGATGGCAGATTTAAATTTCATTCACAGCCAAGAAAACACTCCAGATACATGATGTGTCTCCACTTCCTGCTGTTTCCAACATCTGAGTCCTCCCTTCCATTCCTGTTTCCACCACTTCAGTAAATGTCTCCCGTCCTCATTGCATATAAAAAAGGCTCTGATTCTTTCTATTCTAATGTCTGTAAGACATTACTGTGAACAAGAGCAGGGGATAATTCCTCCTCCAAACCCATCTATGAAATAAAGGGTTCTATTCAGGATCATGACAAGCTGAGGAATCCCTCAAGAGAACTTCCAGAGTCATTTCAACCTGTAAGGCTGGCTAAAATGTTCCTCACCATCCGCCACACCAGGGCTAGGACTGATGAGTGTCTCCACCATGCAGGTCCCTCTGGATGACATGATCGCTGGGAAACCAGGCACGAGGCAAGCAAAAATCAGCACCTGCTCTTCTGCAAAGTTTGTCTGAAGTGCTTGAAGCCACAGAAGAAACAGATTGACTCCTTCAGATCTTACCTAAAAACAAAATTAAAGGTGACAAAATTAAACACATGTTTATGCAGAGATGCACTGCAATGCAGATTCAGTTCTATAAAGAAAAACTAGAAGTTAAAGGTACCGTTAAACTCCTGCACCAAGATCTTAGTGACAAGGAAGCAGGTGTGCTGCAAGAAGCCCAAGGGTGAAGAGTTGGGGTCTGGAGCCACAGTGCCTGGTTCCAATGCAGGCTCTGCTTTTTGCTTTTTGCTAGCTTAGCTGTGGCCAGTGGAGAACCACCAAACTTCTCCCTTTGCATCAGTCTCTACCTCTGAAAAATAAGGATGATAAAAGAATTTACCACAAAGTGCTGGCACAGGGATAAGTGACTTACAACAGTGCCTGTATCATCAACTGTCATTTAATCACAAAAATAATGCAAAGACAATCGTCCTCCAAATTTACAGTGTGCTTTGAATAGGGATTTTTCTATAATATGCATATGTATCATGGAAAGCTCTTGAAAAATCTCAGAGCTAAATAAGACCTTAAAGACCTGGCTCAGTTATTTGACCTTGAAGCCCATTCATCAGGCATTTCTACACCAGCCCTCCTTTTTTTTTTTGCCTGTGCAGGTTGCTACCTCGAGGGCTGCCGCCAAATCATCACTTCCACAAAGAACCATTCAGAAATTTCTGGAACTCATATCATTGCTGGATTTCTGGCCTAAGTCCATTGTTCCTGGTGGATGCTTCCAGTAGTAGGAAATGGAACATGCTCAATGAGAGCAGGGGGTTGTGTTTGACTTGCCCACTGCCATATCTCCAGCACCTAGAAAGGTGCCTGAAACACATAGCTGGCATCCAGTAAATGTGTGCAATAAATGAGTGAAGTAGACAAAAATAGATATGCACTGGTAGACGTGGCCTGTGGAGTACAGCTTCAAAAGCAGGAGAGTATTGAGACTCCTACATGGTAGGTTGCATGGCACTGAGTTAAAGAAAATGGGTCCTACAATCAGACCAAAGGTTAAACCTCGAATGCTGTGCGATCTTGGACAAGTCACCTACAAGAACAAAGACCCCTGTCTTCTATTGATAACAGCTGGGAAGAGAGAATCCATTTCAGAAGGAAAGGGGACACAGGACGGCTGTGTACAACACTTATATTGTCAAGATGGCAGTGTAAATTCACTTCATGGGGTCCCACACCATCATCCCCCACTACCATTTGAAATACATGGTAATGATAGATGAAATATATATATATATTTTTCAGTGTAACAGTATTCGTTGTTTTTGCACCACACCCAGTGCTCCATGCAATCCGTGCCCTATCTAATACCCACCACCTGGTTCCCCCAACCTCCCACCCCCTACCCCTTCAAAACCCTCAGATTATTTTTCAGAGTCCATAGTCTGTCATGGTTCACCTCCCCTTCCAGTTTCCCTCAACTCCCTTCTCTCCATCTCCCCTTGTCCACCATGCTATTTGTAATGCTCCACAAATAAGTGAAACCATATGATAATTGACTCTCTGCTTGACTTATTTCACTCAGCATAATCTCTTCCTGGAAGAGATTATATATATTTTTTAAAAGATTTATTTACTTACTTATTTATTTGACAGAGAGAGATCACAAGTAGGCAGAGAGAGAGAGAGAGAGAGAAGGAGAAAGAGGGCTCCCTGCTGATGCAGGACTCAATCCCAGGACCCTGAGATCATAACCTGAGCTGAAGAGACAGGCTTAACCCACCCACTTAGCCACCCAGGTGCCCCTAGATTAAACACATATATTTTTTAAAGATTTTATTTATTTATTTGGCAGACAGAGATCACAAATAGGCAGAGAGGCAGGCAGAGAGAGAGGAAGGGAAGCAGGCTCCCTGCTGAGCAGAGAGCCTGATGTGGGGCTCAATCCCAGGACCCTGGGATCATGCCTTCGAGCCGAGCTGAAGGCAGAGGCTTTAACCCACTGAGCCACCCAGGCACCCCTAGATTAAATATAAATTTTTTTTAAGAGAAGAGAAAAGTTAGCAAGTGAACCTCGGTAAAAAAACAAAACAAAACAAACAAAACCCAAAACTGACAAACATCTCCATGAAGCAGCAATCGCAGAAATTCTCAGTGATGCACAGATATGTGTAGCGACAGGAAAAGATGTCTGGAGGCTGACTTCAAGGAGGACAAGTCGCTCCCACTGGAGATAAAGGCAGACAGAAACGCCTGCTCGCTTGCTGCCTGAAGCCACAACTTCAACTGGGCTGGCGGAATTGATTGCACACCACTTGCTTCACCAGAACACTGTGAGGTTTCCAGTAGCTCATTACATCTAAACACTACTGCCTCCTTTAACAAGGTTTCCCTTCCGGATTGCCCCTGACTTACAGGGATAGGCAGTAGGTGTCCCTACACGTGCTCCTTCCAAATTTTTTCCTCTCTCTGCTTTCTTCTGATCCACTTTTTATTTATGGGCTAGCTTTACAGGATATCCCTTCTGTGATTAAACAGGTCTTAATAATTCTACCTTTTGTAAAGGAAGCCTTCCCCAATTATTTAGATGCTGATATTTACCTCTGGATCTCCATAAATCATCACTTTATATGGCACCAACATGTAGAAAATAAGAATGAAGTTACCCAATTTTCAGAATGAACCATACAAATTACAACCTAACATCTAAAGCCAGAGACAGAAAGAGAACATCTGCATAAACTAAAGTAATGCGGGTTCCTTATTCATTCATATTTATTATGCAAAATGGAAGTTTTAGGAAGATTAGAATAATGCATACTTGTTCTATTATATAGGCAACTAATCCTCTGTAGATGGTAATGTATCCATAACTCCATCTCCAATCTAGAATTTCTGAACACGAGGAGAGGGTATTAAAATCTCCTCTGTGGGAGGTAGAGCATTACAGTATCTGGCTCTGGCCTTCCTGCTGCAGGATGAGACTTGCAATTAGTGATGGCAAATGGAATTCACAAAACATTTCTGGGCTTTAGAGGACATCAGAAAACTAACAAAGGACTTAGAAAACGGTAGGAAAAAAAGCAGGAAGAGGGAGGTGGCAGAAACAAGTGAGCCAAAACCTGATCTGTAAGCAACAAGCTCAAGAGAAACAAATCAGGGTGCCAGAGAAAAAATGCCATTTTCACTGCAGGATCTCTACAGGCCTGTGCCCTCCAGACCCCGTTCCCACCACATGGTAAGTTGGGGGAACTGAACCTGAGATTTCCTTAATAAACCAGGACCCTCAAATGGGACCAAAGTGATCCCAACCAAGAACACTCCTAGCCTCCTGGCAAAGGAAAGACAAACCCTCCAGAAAAAAACAAACAAACAAAAAACCCACCAAAAAACAGAATTAAAAGAGATTACATCTATGTTCCAATAAATCTGGTCTCAAAATCCCTTCACAGAGCATGCAAGAAATGAGGCCACTGTGAGAGACAGAAGACTGAGGGAAAATGAAGACTTCAGACACTGGAATGATCAGATACAGAATAGAAAATATTACATGCTAATTGTTTAAGAACACAAAAGAGGTTTAAAAATGAAGAAGGATCAAGATCCTATCAAAAGCAACAGGCCAAGTGTGAACATGGAACTGAAGGAAGTTAAACAGGGACCAAAAATCACTGAGACGTAAAACACAACAGAAAACACACCAGAATGGTGGGGCAGTAGATGAGCCCCGAATGAAGGACTTCACAACACTGTACCAAGAAGTGAAGACATTCCCCAGAATGCAACACAAGGAGGCAGGAGAAGAGGATGAACGCCAGCTTGAGAGACACGAACAACAGACGGGAGGTTTAAATAAGAATCCTGGGAAGTACAGCAGAAGGACAGAGTCAACATTTCAGAAGAAAACAGCTGAGAATATTACAGAAATGATAAATCCAGAAATACAGGAAATGCACAGATACCAAGCAAGATGAGAAATCTTCAATTAAACATTTTGTGGTAAAGCTATAGAACACCAAAAACTAAGAAAAGGTTTTAAGGAAAGCCAGAGAGAAAAGGCATTTAAAGGAATGAACAGGGTGGAAACAGGGTTTAAAGCTGCTACAGTGGTAAGGCGATGCTAGTAAAATGGTACCTGTAAAGGGTGACAGGAGTATTTTTACTGCCACTACTGCTAATACTGTGTCTAATGCACATAACAACTGAAGACTGCAAAGGTTAAGCTGGAGCAGAAAAAAATTAAACGAATTATGACCCTCAAAAGAAGGATCATTTCGGGGCGCCTGGGTGGCTCAGTGGGTTAAGCCTCTGCCCTCAGCTCAGGTCATGATCCCAGGGTCCTGGGATCGAGCCCCGCATCGGGCTTTCTGCTCTGCAGGGAGCCTGCTTCCTCCTCTCTCTGCCTGCCTCTCTGCCTACTTGTGATCTCTGTCTGTCAAACAAATAAATAAAATCTTTAAAAAAAAAAAAAAAGAAGGATCATGCCAATGAATTTCACAACTCTGGTGATCACTTTAAAAGCATCTCCTCTTTTTATCATAGCATTTGTATCATGTCCAGGATGAGATATTACAGCACACATGATAGAATATTTTAAAACAATAGTCCATTTTGCTCAAACTCCATGTTGAAAGCAAACGACTCTGTCAAACACTTTGAAGAAGGTAAAAGTAGTGGAACCATGTTTTGTCAAGAAAGCCCAGGGAGAAAAGCACGTAGTAAAACCAAGTAGCAGTACGGAGGAAGGGCAGCCTCAGGAAGAAAATGAACACCGTTTTCTTCTGCTTTGTTCTCTTTTTTGTTTTCTTGTTGTTGGTATCTTTTTTTATACATTTATCTGTTCAACTTCAGTGAAAGTTGGGAGGAAAAGGTGCCAGAACTTTTGAATTGTTTTCTTCAGCTGAGTGCTTATTTTCTTCCTTCAGTTTCTCTGGGGTTTCCCACTATTCTTCAATAAACATGTGTTGCTTTCTGGCAGGGTAAAGCCAAATGCATTTTTAAAAGAAGTAATGGCAGGTCATCCGTCCATCCAGATCAGGAGAGAGCCCATACCAGGGAAGGCAGATAGGGTAGTAGACTCCCCTCTGTGAGTTCCTGCCCTCTTGGTCTTTCCTCAGCCCTTGCTCTCTGCTCTGTCTCTCCAGTCACACCCCAAACCTAGAGCAACAAAAGGACTGTTCAAAACTTAAACCCTGTGAGAAGGGCCACACAGAGGCAAGGAGAGCCCTGTAAGACTCTGAGCCATGTGGTCTGTATCTGAGACTGCACATCTCCTTGAGCCACATTCCATTCTCTCCATGCCTAATGTTGGCCTCGCGTTCTACAGAAGCAATCAGGGCATCCATACACTCCTCTCTGTGTGCTTTTCTGTATACTTGATCCCATCTCAACCCACAACACCCAGCACCATGCACCATCTGTCATCTCCCTTCAGTCAACCTGAAAATAGGTAAACACAGCCTGTAAAACCCACCCTTGTCCAAGCTATGTCTGGAGTTATGATCGTCTGTGTCTTTACCATCAAACTTTCTAAAAGGCTATTCTTGTGTATGACCTCCATGGTCTCATGCCCAGTCACTCTATCTCTCTGTCTGGCTTAGGATTCCACTACTCACCTCCCATTTTCTTTCAGTACTCAGTGACAACCTCCTCGATCTACCCCCACCCCCTAATCAAGCTGCTTTGCAACTTTTCACATCATCGAACATTGCTGACATTTCATTCCTTGAAATCTCTCTTCTCTAGACATCTGTGAAAAAATGCCTTCCTGGCATCAAAGCCACGTCCCTCCCCTTCCATCCACTACTCCTTTATTCTTCCCCTTTATCTGCCCAAGAAAAGAAGGAATTACTCTAAATCCTTAACTGTCATTCTCTCTATAAGGAATATATCCCTTGGCAACAGCATGATTGCATCTCTCTTCCCCCAAGCACCTATCCCTACATTTTGACTGTCCAACCAGAACCTACACCTGCGGGTCCCACAGACACCTCAACTCAGATTGCCTAAAGCTGCACTCCTCCTCTTACCTCCTGGACCTGGCTCCCTTCCTGAGTTGCCACAACTGTTGTGGCAGTTGACACATCAGACTCCACATTCTGAAAGCACAGAGGCACCCCTAAGCCTACTGCAGCATTTTTTTTTCCATAGCAGAGATATGGAAGCAGTCCAAGTGTCCGGCAACAGAAGACGAAGTGGTACATACACACAATGGTATATTACTCAGCCATCAAAAAGGATGAGATCCTGATATTTACAACAGTATGGATGTACCTAGAGGGTATTGTGCTAAGCAAAATAAGTCAGACAGAGAAAAACAAATAATGTATCTCCAGGGATGAATCCTTGAAAAATGCCCTACATATTCAAGTTTTAATACAGGACCAGAAGCAACAGTTTTTGTACATATCACCACGATATAAAATAAAATCTTTAAGGGAAATAATAGGACAACAGCAATTAGGGTAAAAAGACTTAACAATTGTCTTGCTCATCATCACCAGCACCACACCAGTTACACGTCTGACCCCCAGGCCAGCATAGTAGGTGTGAGGACAGGTCCAGGCAGAAAAAGTGTTACTTGTCACATTTTTTGAAAAATGATAAACAGAAGGGATGCCTGGGTGACTAGGCTGGTTGAGCGGCCAACTCTTGATCTCAGCTCGGGTCTTGATCTCACGGTGGTGAGTTTGAGTTCCACACTGGGCTCTGCACTGGGTGTGGAGCCTGCTTTAAACTAAACTAAACTAAACTAAACTAAACTAAACTAAAATAACACCTCTGTCAAAAGTACGTGAATTCACAACTTATATGTAAGTCAAGTTCTACTTGTTCTAAGACAGCATGAAAACCAAGATGTCGTTATCAAGACAGGAAGCAAGATAAATTGTGTATTCCATGTGCCGTGAGATGACTCCAACTGCATCCAAGTCAGCCATAGCCCTCCACACATCTGCAAGAGAGGGTATATTATCCCCATTAGCACAGAGGAAACTAAGGCTCAGAGAGGTTAAAAAAAAAAAAAAGAGTCCAAGATCATAGCATCATTTAGTAGCATAGCCAGAATGTATAGGAATTACCTCAAAATTCCACACAAGTGGAAGAATACCTTAGTGTGGAGTTATGAAAACCCAGGTAGAACGCTGCCTCAGAAAGGCAGATAATCAATAAAGGAAAAATAAAGAGGTGCCTAGGTGGCTCTGTCAGTTAAGCATCTGCATTGGGCTCAGGTCATAATCCTGGTATCTTGCCCTATGTCAGACTTCCCGCTCAGCAGGGAGTCTGCTTCTCCCTCTTCCTCTGCTCCCCATTCATTCTCATAAACAAATCAATAAAATCTTACCCAGAAAAAGAAAAAAATAAAGATTATAAGCTTACAATAAAGATATGAATGATGAGTCAAAGCTTTCAGTGACACACCCACACCTGCCTACAGTTCTCTGGCTAAAACATGGGTGGAATTGATGGGGTTAGAAGAACAGGAGGCACATAGGCCTGGACAGCACAGCCCCAGCAGATGCAGAATCCTGGTGTAGGTTTAGCTAGCTTTCATTGTCCTTTAAAATATCAAAGCTAAAGAAATCTGGTAGGGTTATTGAAGTCTGATCCTGGGGGATGCCTGGTTGGCTCAGTCTGTTAGGCAGCAGCCTAACATGACTCAGGTCATGATCACAGGGTCCTGGGATCAAGTCCGGCATCAGACTCCATACCCAACCAGAAGCTTGCCTCTCCCTCTGCCTGTTGCTCCCCCTGCTTATGCTCTCTCACTGACAAATAAATAATCTTTAAAAAGAAAGAAGAAAGAAAAAAAGAAAAGAAAAATAAAATCTGATCCACAGTATAGAACAACACAAAGTATGGTACTTTCTTGGGCTGATTTCTGATTGTTTGATTTTAAGTAGGCTCCACAGCCAGCACGGACACTAGTGCAGGGTTTGATCTCAGGACCCTAAGACCATGAACTGAGCCAAAGGCACACAATCGATTAAGCCACCCAGGCACCCCACTTTCTTGGGTTCTAATGGGACTTTTCCTAGGTTCTAATCCTAGCTGTACTGGCTGCCAGGGGGAATGAAGTCCAGCACCACAAGAAAAGCATCCCAAGGCAGCAGTCCTCTGCATAAGATTTGCTGGTGGCTGCCATCATCAAAGAGTCAGTGGGTGAAGTTGTTGAAGCACAGTGGGAACAATGATAGCCACTGCCTTTTGGGTGTCACTGAATCATCCTACTCATCTTCAGGAAGCCTGGCCCTTCTCCAGTCAACGCAGCAAAAGCAAACTTTTTAGAAGAACAGGGGAGGGGGTCATCTCCCTCCCTCCCAGAAACTGAAGCAACCAGCCAAACAGTGCAGCACTGGAGTAAAAATAAAAATATGAAGGAATGTGGCGGCACCTGGGTAGCTCAGTCTGTTAAGCATCTGCCTTTGGGTCAGGTCCTGATCTCAGAGACCTGGGATATGAGACCGACATCAGGCTCCCTGCTCAGTGAGGAGTCTCCCTTTCCTTCTCCCTCTGCCCCTGCTCCTAGCTCATTCTCTCTCTCTCTCTCTCTCTCAAATAAATAAAATCTTTAAAATAAGAAACTTAAAAATGAAGGAATAAATCAAAATGCAGAATTCAGAAACAGAACTACAGATATAAAAATTACATATAAAAACCTGAAATATGACCCGGTGAGTGAGGAAGGATTATTAAATCATGATACTGCATGAATTGATTGCCAATTTTTTCTTAGAAAATAGAGCACACTGCATTACACGAAAACAAAAACACAAAATTAGGATTGAATACAAAAACAAAATTATCAGTGTTATTCCATCAAGTGTTTCTCTAACCTACTGATCAAAACCTCAGTTCATCCTCCAAAAGAATCTGGGCACCACCTCAGCACACACGAACACATTTTCAGGCCACAGTTCACACTGCTCCAGTCCCCACTCTAAGTCCTGAGCCATGGGCTCCTCCAGGCAAAGCCACCACCAACTATGTCAGGGCCCCTGCCCTAGAAATCCCCAAACCCAACCACTTCACAACAGGGAGACTCAGAGAGATTCAAATGGGCAGAAACGTGGGACTTTGACTATTTTTTTTTAATTAAAAGAAAAATACAGCAAGAAACATTTCTAGCACAAAGTGAAGAGTTAATCTCTCACAATGTCGAGAGTATTAGAATTATCAATACACCATCAATAGTTTGATAGGTCAAACATGCCAAAAGCTGGAAACACAAGAGGAAATGCTCACAGCAAACAGACCTGAAAGCCAGGGCCTGGACCGGCTGACATGGCTCTGCCGCTTACCACAGTGAGAAAGTGTAACTTTCCTGGGCCTCAACTTCCCTCCTGGCCAGCAGGAAAGTGGCAACACCACAAAACTCATGTCTGGTCAGGGATTACGTGAAAGGAGAATGCTCGGTGAGAGCCCCACCACACCGCCCGTCCAGCCACAGTCTATGCCCAGTGAATGGGAATTTCCTCTACTGCAGCCACACGAAGAGCTGAAGGATCTACACAAGATGCCTGTTTATTTACCAGTCACAAAACCACGTTCTGCCATAAACAGAGAGGGCAAGAGACCCCAAGAGATGGGAATATCCCTCACCCTTGCCTGCACCAGGCTTTCAAGACAAGTTGGAAAGCCCACAGCAGCTCTGCCACTGACTCTGAATGAGCCACTGGAAGACAATACCATCCCAAACAAGAGTTTAATTTACTTCTCTTTAAAAAGCAGTGAGACAAGGTCTTGGCCACATCTTCATAAATTAACAGCTTAGGAGGCTAAACCCCAATGATTTAGTTATGTCCCCAGCAGGCAAACCTCCACTCGTGGGCAGCTTCAGGGAGAAAAGGTGCCTCCCCATCCATAAGGACACCCTCTGACATTCATCTGCCTGAAGATGCTTCATACCCATGGGCATTTACTCCCTGGAACCCTTCCCATCTAAGTTCCCCTCTGGATGCTGCATGAGGCAAATTCCTCACACCCCCATCACCACTGGCAACACCGCAGCTACCCCCGAGCCTTCAAGCAGGGTGCACCTGTCTTTGCTGCCAAGCGTCCCATCAGCCCAGCTCCATCACTGATTTCTGTACCCATAATTAATTAACTTATGCATGTATGTATTTATTTATTTTTACAGATTCATTTATTTTGGGGAGAGAGAGACAGATACAAAGAGAGCACACACACACAAATACAGGGAGATAGAACCTCCAGCAGATTCTACACTGAGAGCAGAGCACACCTCAGGGCTCAACCCCACCACCCTGCGATCATGACCTTAGCTGAAACCAAGAGTTGGATGCTTCAAAGACTGAGCCACCAGGCACCCCTCTGTACCCTTAATCTTAAGAAAAGACAGACACCGCTTCTTTCTGTCAGCCACAGCCTCATAAGCCATCTGTCACACAGCCAAAGCTTCCAGAGGATAGGACCAGGTCTGCAACACCAGTGATGCCAGAGTATCACCATAAAACTACAATCTAGTGAGTACCAGGCTCTGCTCTAAGCTCCTAATATGGCCTTCTATTTTGTACCCCTCACAGACCTACATGCTAGGTATTATCCCCAGTGCACAGAGGAGGACGCTGAGGTCCATGGCTTACCCAAGCGATCTACTTTTATGTGGCAGCAGCAGGGGCCTGAACCCAAGTCTGTGACTCCAAGGCCCCTCCGTCAACTCTGTTACTCATGCAGCCCCAACACAGTCATCAAATACCTCCCTAAACCCTCACCCCTCCTGTGAAAAAGCATGGTCTTCTGCCATTTCCCAGATGGGAAGAAAGCCGGCTTGAGCCAGATATAGTGACCTGCCCATGATGGTACAGGCGATGTCCCCCCTGTTCTCCCTCCAACACCCATGTCATTCTGCACGAGGCCCCATGGGGTCCTTCATGCTTCCAGTGGAAAACTCTGGTGAGACCACCAGGCTCCTGGCAGGCCTTCATCTTGACCCTGGAGGACAGGACCAGTTAGGAGAAACCGGCTAGTTAAGCCTCTGAAATGGGTCCTACCACCCAGGAAAACCCCCTTATCTCCAGGGCATCGCCCGTGTGAATTAGCTGGCTTTGTAGAGGGCTCCACAAGCACCAGCCTTGCTGAGTCACTTTCTCTAAGGTGGTGGCTGAGACAAAAAGGACCCAGGAAAGAAAGGCATAGGCTGTTGTGGAACTCCAGTGCCTTGGAATCAACAATTAATGTGAGCATCTGCCTCTGCTCACCAGATCTGCATTTTCTGTGGGGCACTCTGTTCAAAGTTTACACCCCCCATCTCTGTAAACTTCACAACAACCCCTGGAGCTCCCTGCACCATCATTACCACCTCACAGACAAGGAGACAAGGCATGAGGGGCATGTAGAATGATGCAGCTCTGTGCCTGGGGAGGACTCCCACAGGCTTGCTCTTCCTACTGCTGCAGAAGCAGCTGAAAACAACGAGTTTTTCAGTTTGCATTATGTAGAGTGGAAAAGTCAACCATAAAGGTCATTCAATTTTTAAATGGGTTATTCCGCAGGATAAAAACAGTTCCAAAAAATAATTTCTGAGAAGTTCAACATATTCCTCCTTCCAGGTGCCTGGAATGTGATGGAATGTTGTTAAAATAAGTTCTGGCCCATCAGCATGCCATACAGAAACTGGAAGTAAGCTGTTGCAGGTCCCCAAAGGCTCCGTCACAACCCTAAGGAGAAGACATATAACTTTCACTGTCCCAAAGTGATTATGTTTAAAAAAAAAAAAAAAAACAGGCACAGGTGGAACATTTTAAATTACAGACTTTCAATGCAGGGGCAGTGGGGGCAGGGGGGGTGTCCCCCCACTCCCCCACTACCCCCAAATATTTCAGCTATATATAGTGACTCATCACAAGTACCTACAAGGCGACTGACAGGCAACTGACCGATGAGGAAGGTATTCAGACTGCTTAACAAAACCAACACAACTTAGAATCTTCATTATTAAGAAGAGAAAACCATTTATTAAACACTCGCCAGGCACCAAACCCTCTAGGCACTGTCACACGATCTACTCATCACAAGGCTGCCAAACTCAGTGCAGAAACTGAGGCTGAGTAAGTCACCTAAGGTCATGCAGCACCAGAAACTGGATTCCAACCAGGTCTGACATCAAAGCCCACCCCAGCTTGCTGCAATGCTTCAGAACCTAAGCTTTGTGATGATCAATAAACTACATGCTTAACAATGTTTACACATCTCTGTTAGAATTCAGGGAAAGGTTTTTAAAAATGACATACACAAGGGGAAAAAATAATACAGGTTCTGGAGGCAGGCTGCCCAGGGTTCAAATCTTGGCTCCTCCACTTGCAAGCTGTGTGACCTTGGACTCCTTTAGCTCCCCTGTGCCCATATTTCCATGCATTAAAATGGTAGCCATAACAGACCCTATCTCCTAAGGCAAATAAAGCATTTTGGTGTTGTTGTTCTTGTTTTAAGATTTTATTATTTATTTGACAGAGAGAGAGACAGGGTGAGAGGGAACACACACAGGGGGAGTGTGAAAGAGAGAAGCAGGCTTCCCACTGAGCAGGAAGCCTGGTGAGGATTAGATCCCAGCACCCTGGGAGCATAACCTCAGCTGAACAACTGAGCCACCCAGGTGCCCACAAATAAAACACTGAGAGTCATTCCTGGCATGAGTTAAACCTCAGAAGGTGTGGGCTGGTGTTACTTCTTGCTGGGCACTAGATAGGGTCAGCAGCCTCAGGCCCACTGTTTTAGCAACTCATTTGCATAAACAAAGCCCAGGCTCAGCCACTTTGTGCTTACCCTATGGTTTCTTCCTGTCACTAACATCTCTCCTCACTCCTGCTCTGTGGCACTAAGCTCTGGGCCTCAACTTCCCATCTGTCAAATGAGGTGAGGAGCCCAGCTGATCTATCTGAGGTCCTTCCAGCTGGGCAACCTAGGATTTTTGGTAACTCAGGGCCCAGAAATTTCAGAACCATCCTAACACAAACATTACCAGATGACACACACTCATTATCCTCAGATCTTCTCTTCCGTATTATGTATAAATGCTTATTTTCATGGCAAATCTTCTCCAAGATCCCAGAGCTCCACAAGCACCCAGAATAGTCTGGGCAGGCATCCCCAGTGCTGAGGCTGGGGACATGATGTTCAGAAGCTCTGACCTCCAGGGGAGACGGATTCCAAATCAAGCTGCTCTGATAAGCAGGTCCTCCCTGTTAGAGAGGATTTCAACAGAGCACAGTTAAGAGGAAGTGCAGGCAAGAAACTCAGAACTTGGCCCACTGGACAGAGGGCAGTAGGACAGTGGGCCGGAGGGGTAACAGAGGGATGGAGAGGAACGGCACGATCAACAGAGGCCAGCCAAGGCAGCACTGATGCTCAATGTGAGAGGGTGGGCTGGGGACACACTGTGAAAATGGCTTCACAGGCAGGAAGCAAGCCCAGCTCAGCACAAAGCAAAGTCCTGAGCAGGAACCTTCTGGGACCAGGTTGGACACTAAGGTGAGCTGAAAATGGCTGTGGGACCCAGTGCAGTCTGAATCTCACCCATGCCTCTCACAGGCTGGGTGACCCCGGACCAGTTATGCTACGTCCTTTAATGTTTCCTAAAGGGTATATTCACTCCATAACCCTGAGCCATGTTCTCATTTCGGTGAGTGTGGGAGGCCGCAATAAGGCTTGAGACGAGAACCAAACCAGACCCTGACTTGTGCCTCCTTTAAAGTCCAAATAACCTAACAAAAGGTTTAGGACGGGAAAAGTTCAGTAGCACTGGGAAAGAGTCTGTGCTATGTGTTGTGCGCTTGCCTACGTGACTTCCCACACGCTTACTAAACAAATGAGAACAATTCGGTTGGGCTAAAAAGTTCGTTGCTGGTCCTTGCTGCCTTAGTACAGCCCATAAATTACTTTCAGGTTTGCTGTATTTGTACTGGCATCAGCCATTTGGCGTCATGAGGAACCGTAGTTGCTTAACTAAACACAGATGTAATGTCACTATATATATGGCTTTAATGCTTTGAATAAACTTAGCACTGTTGGACATCCTCCTCAGTGCTCCTCCTGCCCCCCATCTCTTTGCTTCTCGAGTTCTTTTCTTCATCCTCTTAACCTCATGTTCCTGGTTGATTTGTTGCGCCGGCCACGACAGGTGAGGATCTGATGGTGCCCACAATCTACAGAGATCCAATATATACAACTAGAACAGCCTGGAGGGGGGTGGGAAACCCAGGTTGGACAGGGAGTTAAGAAGGAGTCAGGAAGGGCGCCTGGGTGGCTCAGTGGGTTAAGCCGCTGCCTTCGGCTCAGGTCATGATCTCAGGGTCCTGGGATCGAGTCCCGCATCGAGCTCTCTGCTCAGCAGGGAGCCTGCTTCCTCCTCTTTCTCTCTCTGCCTGCCTCTCTGCCTACTTGTGATCTCTCTCTGTCAAATAAAATAAAATAAAATAAAAAATCTTTAAAAAAAAAAAAAGGAGTCAGGAAGAAGTCATTCCCACACTTGAGGCATGGGTTGGTACTGACCAGAGACACTGGGCAAGAGACGGTGTCCTAGGACTGCTGTAAGACTAGCCAGGTCCAGGCAAAGCACCTAACAGTGTGTAGATGTAACCCATCTGTAAAAGGGGGGCGGGGGGTGGTGGTTATAGCTGGTTGAGCATCTTACTCTTTGTTTTGGCACAGGTCCATTCACCTGGCCCACTCACCTGTGCCTGCATGTGTTCTGTGGTGTGCTCTTTATCTCTCACTCTCTCTCAAATAAATAAATCTAAAAAAAAAAAAAAAAAAAAAAAGGAAGTCAGGAAGGATCAGGAGACCCGCTGTTAAGGTCCCAAAGACTCCACCCTCCTCAACTAGCCTCCGGAAATAAAGTAAGTGGATGCCCAGGAGCCTCCTGGACACAAAACTTTCCAAAGCAAAGCTTTCAATTTCATACTGGAGAAAAGGCTGCTGTGCAAATTCAAGACAAAAAAGCCTGCCAGGGTGGGGTGGGTTTGGATGGGGTTGGCCCTGTAGGGCTCTGGCCAGTAAATGCCCACTGCCCAAGCCAGGAGCCTGGAGTCTGTGCAGCCAGTGCTTCCTGAGGCTTCCACATCTTGGCCTCGCCCTGAAGTTTCCTCCTGGAAGCTCCTTACCCAGGGAGGCCACATGTGAGCACCCCCTCACACACCCCCCAGCTTCTGCCCCTCCATCCAGCTGGAGTGAAGGATCCCCCAGCCTGCTCTCTCTGGTCTCTCCTGCACAGAGAGGAGTATGTGCCCCGGAAAGGAGGGTCCCTGAGAATACCTGAGTCCCTGGCCCGAAGACAGCTGGCTTGAGAATGTGGGGTTTCAGTGCTCTAGGCACAGCAGTTCCTAGAGGAAACAGGGTAGGGAGCTCCAAGGTGGAGGGGAGTCCTGGGAGTCTGGGATCTCAGATGCCAGTGGCCCCCAAGTGGAAGGGTTTCAGTGACTCCAGAGGTGAGAGGGGCCAGGGGTCAGGCCTGGAGGTGGACAAGGACCTGTGGGGTAGGGGGCCGGGGATGGAAGTGATCCCAGGGTGGTCGCAGGCCCAAAGTAGAGGTGTGGGGGGGGTGGGGGGAAGGGGTCCATGGGCCAGAAAGGAATGGTATCCTGGGGCTCCTGGGTAAAAAGCAGTTGAGGTGGAGGGGGCCCAGTGGGGCCCAGGCTGCGCGGGCAGAGCCAGCTCCTCTCGGGCTGGGGAGCCCAGCGATTCTGAGGGACAAAATTTTCCATCAAGTTCTGGAAAAGAAGCCTGTCAGCACAGGCGTCTCTCTGGGGGTCAGATGAGCCCAGTGGTGCTGGGCTCCTTGATGTCAGTAGGGCCCCACGGGTTCCCTGGATACCGAGAAGTGGAGTGAGGGCTGTGTGGCAAGGGCTGTGGGGCAAGGGCTGTGGGGCAAGGGCTATGGGGCGTAGGAGCACCAGGCCGCCAGGAACCTGTCCGGCAGGCCCCCCTCCCGCTCTCTTGGACGAAGCAGCAGGTGGCAGCTGGCAGGAGGGACACAGCCTCCCTCTCTCCCTAGCGCCCCTACCCCTCCCCAGCCCCTCAGTACCTGAGTCAGCGGGGCACCGATGCACTCCCCCGCGCCCTGCCCCGCCAGCCCAGAACCCCTGCCTCCCCGGGAGGCGCTACTTGCACAGTGAGTTCGCTGGGCCCGCAGAAGGCGGTGGGTGGGGCAGGCAGGTGCGGGCGGGGCGCGCTGCGGCGGCTGGGGGATGGCAAACAGCGGTGCACGCCTCTGCAGGCCCGCGTGCCCTCGCCCAGCCTCCTGTCAGTCCTGTCCGGTGAGGGGCCTGGCTGCGCCCCCTGCCGGTTCCCCCTGCTCTTCTGCTGACTCCAGGACCCCAGTTCCCCGCCCAGTCCTGGCCTCCCTGCCGCTGCTTGAGCTCCAGGCTAGGCCCGCTGCTGCTCCTGGGCGGCTGAGCTGCGGCCCCGGTGCGGTGTGGCTGGCCCTTTTCTCTCCCCAGGGCACAGTGGAGCTGCGAGGGAATGCCTGAGGGGATCTTCCGTCTGCTCAGCGCCAGTGGACACTCTCCAGGGGCCTCTCTACCTGGTGGGCTCCACCCATGGCCATCTTGGAACCCCCGGAATCCCCTTATGATACCAGGTGAAGCCCTCCTTGGGGAATCCAGGCTCCTGGGACCAAGGCGAGTTGATCTTGTGTACTGCTGTGTTTGTTCCCTGGCCTGGCATGGATTGACAGTTGCTGAATTGATCTATTCTGGGGTCATCAAGGACAGAGGAAAGAGTTCAGGGCTGGGATCCCCAGGCCTGGGGTCCACACAGGCTTGGAGCCCTCTTGGCTGTCCCTGACAAAATGACCAAAGAGGAATCCTCAGAAACATGGATCTGCCTTGAACTGGCAGAGCATTCAGGGACAGGAAGGGGAATGTCTCCTTCGCAGAGTATCTGGAAGCCTGCAGTGGAAGATGGATTTGTCTGAGCCATGGTCATTAGTGTTGGGCCAAGGAACCCCTGGCTTGCTTCTCCTACCTGCATCCTAGGTCTAAAAGGGTGTCTGGGTGGTTCCCTCAGTGCAGCATCTGTCCAGGGTCCTGGGATCCAGCCCTGCATCTGGCTCCCTGCTCAGTGCAGATCCTGCTTCTCTTTCATCCTCTCCTTCTACTTGTGCTGTCAAATAAAATAAAAAAAAAAAAAGTTAAAAGGGGGGACAAAATGGCGCAGAAGTAGGAGGGGGAGTCTTTTCAACTTGTACCCCCAAATGAGCTGATTACCTACCAATCATCCATGAACTCCAATCACCCATGAAATCAGCCTGAGATCAGAATTATACACGTCTGGATCTCTACAGGGGGAGAAGAAGCCAGTGGGTAGGTAAAGTGGAGTGGGAACTGTGAACTGATATCAGAAGATAAACAAAAGGGGGAGGGAGCTACCAGAGGCAACCAGTTGGAAAGTAATACCCCAATACGAGCGAGAGTGCCCTGCATCTGGGGACCAGCATTAACTCAGAGACTGGTTGAAAGCACTCCAAAGGAGCAAAGCATCTCGGGGGAAATTGTGGGAATCAGGGCGGCTAGGGACAGGGGCTTAAGTCCCCGGTCCCAGGACAGCCTCCCCTGGCGCTGAGGCAGAGAGTGCCGCAGAGAAATCAGCTCTTGGTCCCTAAGCTGCCAGCACACCCCAGAATGCATGGGATCTGTTTCCTGTGAGGGGATGGGAGCCACACCAGGCTGCAGAATGCGAGAGTCCTGCTATAGAGCCTGAGATACTCCCCTGAGAGAGGTATAAAGGCCCAGCTGGTGCCCTTTGATACACACCCTTGTTTCAGAGCCTGCACCAAACTCTCGCCCCAGAGAGGTGCGCGAAGGCCCAGCCTGGTGCTCTCGGACCTGTACCCAGTTCTCAGAGCCTGAGACCCGCGTGCGAACCTCTGCCTTCTCTGAAATTAGTGCGTGCAAGGTGGGTGCTCTTAGACCCAGAAACACCAGGCACTCCCAGCCTGGGCCAGCAGGAAAATCTCAGTGTGCGATTGCTGCTTGGAACCTCTCTAGCGGTCTGGAGGTGCCCAAAGCTGCTGCTGCCTTGGTTTGGGGTACAAGCAAAAGATCCTCCATCCCCAGGGACAGCGACTTGGAACCTGCTCTGCCAGCGGCCGGGGGGAACTTATTTGGGCTCTGCAGCCAGACTGAGGCTTCTCTCTGAGAGGGAGATCAGGGTGCGGTTTGTTTTCCTCTAAAACTACAAAAACCATCAAAAGCGGTCAAGGTGAGAAAAAAAAGTGAACAAAAAACCGCCAGAGAACAAAAGCCTGAAAAAAAAAAAAAACGTTTCCTCAGAGCCCACCCCCTTGAGGGGGTCGGGAGGACTTAAGTCAGGGAACATCATTGACTGAAAACCCACATGGCAGGCCCCTTCCCCAGAAAACAAACCAAGAAAGAAAAAAAAGAGAGAGAGAGAGAGAGAGAAAAAGTACTACAAGAGAACTACCACTACTTCATAGGAAAACTTTTATTTTTCATTCATTCCCACTATTCTGGTTCTTTTTTTATATATATAGGTAATTTTTTTAACCCCAGCAGGATGGTGGAAGGGGTGGGTACATGGCTGAGTGCCTCCCAGGTCTGACCCTGTGTGACACCACCCGGTGCCTGCAGCTGCCCTCTGGAAGGTGTTGCTTTTGCGGCAGAGCCAGAGGGCAACAAGCGTGTGTCTGTCTCCAAAGTCCTGGGCACCACATCACAATGCCTTCCTGAGAAGCAGAATCAAGGACAGTTGCTGATCTTCATTCCTTCCCACCAAAGGTATCTCATACACCATCTTTGGAAGTTGGAGCCAGGGGGCGCCTGGGTGGCTCAGTCGGTTAAGTGTTTTTCTTCAGCTCAGGTCATGATCCCAGGGTCCTGGGATCGAGTCCCACACATTTGCCTCCCTGCTCAGCGGGGAGCCTGCTTCTCCTTCTCCCTCTGCCATTCCCCCAACTTGTGCTTTCTGGCCTCTGTGTGTCAAATAAATAAATAAAATCTTTTTAAAAAGTTTGGGCCAGGGGGCGCCTGGGTGGCTCAGTGGGTTAAGCCACTGCCTTTGGCTCAGGTCATGATTTCAGGGTCCTGGGATCAGGTCCTCTGTTTGGCAGGGAGCCTGCTTCCCCCCCTCTCTCTCTCTGCCTGCCTCTCCATCTACTTGTGATTTCTCCCTGCCAAATAAATAAATAAAATCTTAAAAAAAAAAAAAAAAGTTTGGGCCAGTGATGCCTGGTTAAGCCGCTGCCTTCGGCTCGGGTCATGATTCCAAGGTCCTGGAATTGAGTCCCACATCGGGCTCCTTGCTTGGCGAGGAGCCTGCTTCTCTTGCTGCCTCTGCCTGCCTCTCTGCCTGCTTATGTGTACTCTCTCTCTCTATCTCTGGCAAACAAATAAAATCTTTAAAAAAAAAAAGTTTGGGCCATACTCTTTAGCCATTCTACTTTCCCTGGGGTAATTTGCCACTTTCCTGAATTTACCTGCATCTTTCCCAAATTCTACTTATCTTCCAGCCTTCGTGACCATAATGAGTCTATAAATTTTCAATAGACAGTGTGAACTTACACTTTCTAATATTTGGATAACATGCACCTCTTTCGATCTCAAAGAAAAGCTTCGCACCGCAATGGTCTCTAATCTCCAATTAGGTTCTGTTCTGGGATCCCACTGGAATTCTACGCGCCTGTCCCCTAAGATCCCATAAATTGTGGTCCAGTTTCCCAGCCAGCCAAGGAAAGCACATGGGAAATCTTGCTGAAGTATGAGTAAGAGCCAATGAAAGGGAACACATTTATCTGCCTCAAATGCTGGGACCTGAGGAAAGCAAGTTTCATTACAGACAAATCAGGAAGGAGGTGCAGATTGCTTTTTATGTCACTCTGGAGTGGAGGTCTGCTCACTCACAGAAGCTCAAAATCTTCACAAAGGACAATGCCCCCCACCCCCAAAGTCAGCTGGGGATTCTCAGGAAAACTTTAATTGAAAGTATTACGGATTCTCCAACTTCCCAAAATGCAGGAGGAACATCTACAAGCAAGACTGTCACCACTTTTAGACAATTACACTTATTTACCTTTTTTCTTCCTAGAAAATCATCCTCTCTCCCAATCCATGATCTTCTTTTTGTAACAGTTTCCTAAAGAAGGAAACAGGTGTCCTCCCATTCCAGTTCCATCCAAAATAATAAAATAAAAATCTTTAAAATTAAAAAAAAAAATTGTGATTTGTTGAGACAGAGCACATAAGCAGAGGGACAAGCAGACTCTTCCATTGAGCAGGACGCCCGATTTGGGGCTCGATCCCAGGACTCTGAGACCATGACCTGAACCGAAGGCAGATGCTTAACCAACTGAGGCACCCAGGAAGCCCCCAAATAATTCAATTTTTAATCACTTTGCCATAGACACTTTTGGGTGGCTTTGAAACACCAGAATCTCATTGACTTATCAGTGTCCTCTTCACCATCTCAGAAAAGGACTGGGTGCCTCTCAGAGGCCTCTCTCCCCTCCTGACCCAGGTCCCAGCCAAAGGTCCTTCACATTAGAGTATGAGGAACTGAGCGGGATGGGGTGTGGAAGCACCCTGGGGTGGGGTGGGGGGCTCTGGGGCCCTCCCACTCCCAACTTCAAAGACAGCGCCTGCTTTCCCCTGCCTCATATAGGTACCCTGGGTTTGCTCTCTTTAAGGTTCCTGGTTGCTGCAAAGGTCTGAAAATCTCCTAAGTAGCACAAAAGCCATCATGTGTTTAAAGGAAGAAAGATAAAGCTCCCCAGAATGAGCCAGCAGCTCTGGGCTTCCCCGCACATCTTTCCTGACCCTCAGAACCCTGGGAAGGAGCCCCTTAGTGCAAAGTCACAGGGGGAGCCCACGCACAGCCCAGGCCTCCTGCCCCAGGTCCTCTCCAGCCATAAACTGACCCCCTAGCCCCTTCCAAACTGTCTACAGCCTCAAACCACTGACGTGCGGTTCAGCACCCATCTCCAGAGCACAGGATGCACGTGGCTTCCCGGCACCCATCCCTGGCTGCTCCCAAAATCACCATGGGAATGTCGCAGCAAGAAGACAGGGAATCGATTTTTATCCTCTGGGTTGTCTTCCCTCGTAGCCCCTCAGGAGGCCCCACGCAGCAATGCCGCATGGGCCCTACTGCTCTGAATCCACTTCCCCCGAGGAATCCGCTTTTCTTCAGCGTCTGTGTCTGCAAACCCGGCTCCTCTAACACCCCCCACCAAACGTACCAAGAACCAACTGGGGAAGAAGTTCATTTCTGGCCGACAAGCCTTTGATCCCTGAGAGCTGTGGCTGATGTGGGAGCAGCTTTTCTCCAAATGGTGATTTCGATACGAGGTCCTTTTGCCTGCCGGCCCCCAACATCCCTGACGTGTGGCTCCCAGGGGCCTCCCGCGGCCAGGCCTGAGAGTGGAGCCCACCCTTGGGCTCATTTTCCACCACGCTGAATCCAGGCAGCGGCCCCGTCTCACTACAAAGGGTGCTGAGTAACGAGGTGCCGCCACCAGGAAGAGAGGCAGCAGGTCAGACAGATCTGGAGAATGACACTGGCCTTCAAGGGCCCCTCACAAGGGAAATACCATTAAGTAGCAGATCTGACCAGATATACTGTGTTCCACATTCACGCCGTAAGGATGGGGTTTCCTCGAGCCCTAGTCAAAGGAACTGTTTCACCCGAGATCACTTGACCAATCGGTGACTCAGTTTCCTTATACTAAAAGTGAGGATAATAATACCTCACAAGATTGTTTTGAGGAGCACACATGTTACAAAGTGTTTAGAGGCACCTGGGTGGCTCAGTGGGTAAGCATCTGACTTCAGCTCAGGTCACGATCTCAGGGTCCTGGGATAGGGCCGTGTCAGGCTCCTTGCTCAACGAGGAGTCTACATGTCCCTCTCCCTCCCTCTTCAATTCCTGCCCTCTCTCTCTCTCTCAAATATATAAATAAAATCTTAAAAAAAAACCCGAAGTTCTTAGAACACTATCTGCACATAGTACAGGACACACAAGCACTTGTTAAACAGATAAAAGGGTACGAGAGGCTGGCTTCCCTTCAGATTTCTAATAGGCTCCTGTCTGGGGGTCTCTAGCTCTTAGGAAGTGGGCAAGCCGCAGAATCCCAAGGTTGTAGAGTTTTTCCGAGGCCAAGTTTAGTTTTCTATGCAGGACAGAAAACCTGTAAAATACATCCCAGACTTGCTTCGCTGCCTTCCTAGTAGGGAATCCGTTCCCTCAAGAGTGGTCCAACCTCTCTTCCACTATTTGGGATGTAGAAAACGTTTAGACATTTCTCCATTGGTGCTGATTCCATCCTCATTTTTAACAATCTAGCTGTGTGTTCATCTGGTCTTCTGTTAGTTCCTTTATTCAACAAACACAGAGGACTCACCGTGTCCTAACTGTGACCAAGACATCCAGCATCTCATCCCACAAGGGAAACATATTAGCAAATGTGGCAGCAAAGAGGGATGGGGTAAGGCAGTGACATCTGAATCAAGACCAAACTAACAAGCAGAGCCTGCCATGAAGAACATTCCAGGTATGGGCCCCATAGGCATGAAGGTGGAAATGAATAGATTATGTGCAGACAGAAGGACAGGGGACTAAGGGGACACTGGAAAGGAAGGCTGCAGAGCAGCTGTCGGCATTGGAGGCCTTGCGAAGGACTCTGGAATTCCCTTTGGTTTCAGCTGGAAGCTACATGAAGGTTTAAGTGGGGAGTCATCAGATTAGCCTATATTTGTAAAAGATCGCTCCTCTTCCACAGAAGAAATGGGGATGGGGTGGGCGTGTCCACGAGCCTAGAAGCTGGAAATGGAAGCAGATGAAGTTTCCAATATCCTGGCCAAGGAGTGAGTCTGTCGCAGTGAGAGTGTCAAGATTTGCAGTTCTAAACTTTTTAGTAAAGTGGCTTATTAAACACACAGCTAACTATTGCCTGGGGTCCCTACTTTTGTAATAAGTTTTTTCTGAAACTCAAAAAGGGGAGAGGGGCTCTCTGCACCACGTGCCAGTCGGGGCGGAACATCATCGTCATATTACAGGGTGTTTTCAGAGCCTGTTATCCTTTTAGTACGACATCCCTCCCACCCCGAGACAACACCGTGCCTCTTTCTGCCAACAGAAGTTGAGTTTTTCCCTTTCCCTCTTCCTTCTTTCGAGGGCAGAGCTCAGGGCTTCTCCAGAGATTCCATCCTAAGTTCATAGATCTCACCGAGCTGACCACATTCCCCTCCCTGTGGGCACCAGGAAACGCCGGAAACATCTGTATCTGCACCTGAACATGGGACCTTGGATCCCAGCTACAGTTACTTGTGCTGTGGTAACAAGGACATCATGTCGCGTTTCAGGACATTTTCGTAAATAAGGCCTTGGGTCAGGATGCTCAGGGTAGGAAAAGGGTGGGTCCGCCCCTGGGCAGAGTGGCATACCTTCTCTCTCCTCCTGGCCTTTGCCCGAGTTGGAGATGCCCTGTTCCTTTCTCTTCACCTGAGTAAGCAGCTCAGGGGGCCACCTCCATCAGAGAGGCCACCTCCTCACCAACCCCGCTGGACCAGGTGACCCTCCCCAGAATTCCATATAAATCCCTGTTAACGTTGATCCCACTGCTTCCCAGAGGCTCTTTCTCCTTGTCTTTACTTTGTCTCTCCTGCTGGACCCCAGGAGACAGGTCTCACTCATCATTTTATCCCAGCAGGGTTCAATATGTTGCTGAATTAACACATGGCATGTCCCACACATCGCTGGCAGCTGGATGAACTGGAAAACAGTGTGGCAGCATGTACTGAAGCAGGGGTTCTCAGAGCACCAGGGGGTTCAGTTGGTGAAGCATCTGCGTTCGGCTCAGGTCATGATCCTAAGGTCCTGGGATCCAGGCCTGCACCGGGATCCCTACTCAACAGGGAGTTGGCTTCTCCCTCTCCCTCTGCTTCTCCCCTCCCTCTCAAATAAATAAATAAAATCTTTTGAAAAAATAAATTTAAAAAAAATTAAGCAGTTGTTCTCAGCTGCAGGTGATTTGGCTCCCCAGGGGACATATGGCAATGCCTGGAGAAACGTTTGGTTGATGTAATTGGAGGAAAGGGCGCCACTGGGCATTTGGTGGGGAGAGGCCAAATGGAGGTGGCCAACATCTGGCCATGCACAAGACAGGCCTCAGCAAAACATCACCCAGTCCACGAGGTCGACAGGGGAGACCTGCATCTAATCTAGGACCTGGAAAACCTTTTCCTAGGTTTACATGCTCAAGGGAAATGTATCTGTCCATCAAAACCACAAGAATGTCTGAAGCAGCTTATCCTCAGAAGCCCCAAACTGGATGCCATGTAAAAGACCATTAACAGGAGAACGGATAACCGACTACAGTACCTACGTGATGGAAGACAACAGACGATAACAAAATTTAAGATGCCACATACGCGACAACAAGAAGGAATCCACAGATGTCCTGAGGAACCGAACCACCAGAGCAAGGTAACAGGCAAACTTGATCGCTGGTGATGGAAGAGAAGCAGGGGGCAGGGAGTGACTGACTGGGAAGGAGCAGGAGGGAACCTCTGGTGTGCTCAGAATGTTCCTGATCCTCATCTGGGTAGTAGTTACACACAGCGTGCCGCATGCTAGGACTCACGTGCTGTGTGTGTGTATTACACCTCAGCAAGCTTTACCAAAGGCAACAGTCCTCTAAGAGCCCCAGCGGGCAGGAATCACACACTGGAGCAGGTCCTCCGAGCATGACTTTCTAAGGATTTCGGTGCACAGCTGGCAGGAGCATTGTAGATATGTTTATGGAGACCTATTTCACCACAGACACCAAAAACCTTACAGTAGGTCCTTGATTCAATTCTGCTTCGGTCATTTTCTGCTAAGGATTGTGCTACAGATGTGCACACAGACTTAGGTTTCAAGAATATTTATCACAGCAGAACAAATACAAGAGGGAGGCAGCAACAACACCGACCCAGAGGAAACTGTGTGATACCGCGGACTCATTAAAATCGACATTTAAAAATGTAAATGGAAAACGACTACAATATATTAATTACAATTAAAGAGCAGGTCACCCAACAAGCTGACACCTAAGATATATGAAGAATATACTCAATATGATTAACTATGATTAGCTAAGGTCATGAGGGGTTATGGGATTTCTTAAAATTTTATCATTTTTTCCCTAAAATGTACATATATTACTTATTAATAAGAAAAAATACACAATCACACTTCTTAAAAATAAAGGTGAGTTTTCAACTCTAAAACTGAGTACCAGGGGCGCCTGGGTGGTTCAGTGGGTTAAAGCCTCTGCCTTCGGCTCAGGTCATGATCTCAGGGTCCTGGGATGGAGCCCCGCATCGGGCTCTCTGCTCAGCAGGGAGTCTGCTTCCTCATCCCTCTCTCTGCCTGCCTTTCTGCCTACTTGTGATCTCTATCTGTCAAATAAAATAAATAAAATCTTTAAATAAATAAAATAAAACTGAGTACCAGACCCCACACAACCCCCAGATTCCCCATGGATTCAGAGCCCTGCTGCCTACAGAAGCGCTCTATCCACGCTCATCACAGTGGATGAGACAGATTAAATAAAGAGATAACATTCCAGATTTCCTGTCTCTTATCCGACTGTGCAGATTGGTTACACAAATCCAAATCCATATATGCATTAGACCTCACTGAACTGCGTATGCCCTGAGAAAAAGTTACAAGCAATTCCCTGTAAAAATACAAAAGTATTTCTGACAGCAAAAGTATTTCTGACAGCAAAAGTTCTCAGATGCTGTAAAAAAAAAAACAAAAAAACTAAAAAGGCACGACCTTCCCTGATTAATCAAGTCTCCCTTGAGAGAAGGCTAACACTTCCCCAGGTAATCTCATTGCCTCAGACGAAACCATGTTTCTCTGTGAAGTGGAGGTGATCGTGGCTTTCTCGGAGTACTCGCAAAGGTTTGGCGTGGTTATGAACTGGAACACTATGAACGGGGCCCGCTGAACTGAAGCCTAAATGAGAATATGTTAAATTCACCCATTCCAAAACACAGCACAGTTGACTCGGACCCTAGAGCCCAGCTGTAGCTCAGGGTGTCCACACTGCAGCCTGTCCGTGGGAGGTCTGCAGACCACTCCCTGCTGAGAGAGTCCAGCCTATGAACGGGGCCCGCTGGTTGTGGTCACCGTCATGCCCACAGCCTGAACACCACCTCCCTCCAGGAAGCTCCCTTCTCTGAATTCTGTGTGGTAGGGACACGAGGCTGACTATTAGGGAGCACTGCATAAGGCGTACCCTGTCGCTCGCCCAGACGCCCAGCTCCTCCCGGAGCCACCAAATGCCATACAGAGCTAAAGCTGGGAGCACGGGCTCACCGTGGACACCAATGATGAGGGCCCAGGTACCTCAGCTCACAAACCCATTACGAGCATATACAGCCTCTAAGAGAAAAAGCAAACAGCTCAGAATCCAGCCAGCCATGGCAAAGGAACCACCGACAAAGCCAAACACAGAGGGGCCCCTGAGCATCTGGGAATCTGCCTGTTCCTTTGCCTCCTCAGAGGGAACGAGTCACAAGACTGCTCGGAATGGGAAATGAGAAGGGCAGAAGCCTGGAAACCAGCACGTCCTGAATTTCGTGCTGCTTCCAAGGAGTGAGCCCACCTGCTGTTTCAGTTATTTACACAGTGGGCAGGTGAGGCTGACAGCTTGAAGGGGTTATTTTAGAGGGAGAACTGTAAGTCTGATCAGGAGAAGGTTCTGGACCCTGGGGTCCCAGCACGCATCTTCAGCTTCCAGGCTGACCCTCCCTTCAGACAGGGTTTAAGAGGCAGCAGGGCAAGCATGGTCTTTGTATTTAAATCACCTCAAGGGGGCCCATATCTCCAGGCACAACCAAAAGCCAGGGAGGAGAGGGAAGGGGGAGAGGGAGAGGGTACCTCCACTCCTATCTGCTGGCTGCACTTCTGGAGCGCCTGATCCAGGAAGCTAAATGCGTGGACAGAACAGAAGGAAGAATCTGGGAAGACTGGAAGACTAGAAGAGATGCTCGCGGACTAGTCTCAACCTGAACCACAGAAACACCTCTGCCTCCCTGACCTCCTCCCCTCGGCTGGGCACCAGGTGCCTCCCTACTGCACTCCAGATGCAGATCCAAGCTCAGGGGTGCCCAGTGCTGATGCCTTTCTCTGGCGCAGGGAGTCTAGGGCATCAGCGGGACTCCTAGACAGCATCTGTGATCTCTAATTTAAAACCGAAACCAAAATCCCCAACCAGCCCAAGCCAGCACAAGCAATACATATTTATGTGTAAGACACCTATGCACACATACACATTCACTTATCTACACACACACACACACACACACACACACACACACACGGTTTTGCAGCAGAAAGCAGGCATGAAACCTGTTCCCTAAGTCCTTTGCTTTCCTCATCTGCTTCTAACAGCAACAGCAATTTCTGCTATGGATTTTCCTATTCGAGGGTTGATCACAGATCCAAATGCCACCGTCCTGTTTGCCACCCTTTCCTACGCCACCGGCCCACTGACGTCTGTCAGTGAACCAGGGAACAAAGATGAAAGACAGGCCCAAGCTGCCTCCCTAAAGTGGGGTTATATTTGACACTTTAATAAACCTCAGAGCCTGAGCCTCTCTGCTCTCAGACTGGCCAGGGTGCAGCTCTCACTCTTACCAAACCCGTCCATCTCTCCCCCCTCACTGCGGGGCACAAGGGTTTTCTCTGCCCGGCATCTATTTCCAGGCCCCATAAATCATATCCCATTGTTCCAGGCCATCTGAACTCATGCTTAATAAACCATCCACATCACCCTTCCGCCACCACCCCGAATTTCCCACAGGGAAAGACTGTTTCAAGAAGAAAAGGAAATTCTTCATTAGGGCTGGATTTTAAAAGCAAGCTTCCACAAAAAACCGGAAAACAAAATAGGGTATAAATACCATCCAATAACCACTAAATGTCTTTGGTTAAAGCACCTGCCTGCCTGTGATTCTCGGGTCCAGATGTGAGCTCAGTGCACATCCAAAGGAAGCAGAATTTGAACCTGATGCTAAATGACAAATGATCCTGAACTTCATGACCATTTAAGTGCTGCAGTGGCTAGACTAAATTGCTCTGATGCAGAATTTCTCCCAAGTATAGGTTACTGAGAAACATAATATTGCTTGAAAATGTATTTAGCAATAAAATTGCTTTCACGCTCATCCTTCTCAGACCAACACTCATGGCTCTTAGTCATAACCAGGCTTAAGCTAACACAATTCCCTATTTTCCCCAGAGAGGGAGGGAAACAAGAGGACATGTCTCTCATGTTCCAAGATCAAAAACTGGATCACAGCACTCACAGCATCAAGTCTGCCAAACCAGAGCTCTGGGTACGTACAATTCTTACAGAGCTAATTGAATGGAAAACAGCCATCTGGGGCTGGAAACCCTTATGACATTCTGGGAAATGTATGGGGTTTAAAAGGATTATGCAGGGTGATGTGACTTTCAAAATTCCCAAACTCTGAACCCTTGCCAGCGGCAGGGTGCCACCTGGGCCTCCGCCTGATCCTCCCCATCCGCGGGGAAGTCGGAGCGGCCCCCACCAACCACCACCACGCAACCAGATAGATTCTCGCACTTCAAATCCCCGCTGCCGGGGCCCCATCTGTGTGCTGACGCGAAAAGCCGCCCTCGAGCAGCCGGCCCGCGGAGCGTCAGGAGTTCTCCCAGCCCCGCGCTCACGCCTCCCCAGGCCGCCCCCGCCCCCGCGGGCCGCGCCTTACTGAGGAGGCGGCCGAGGAGGAGCACGAGGCGGCGGACGTGCTGTAGAAGGGGTTCCCGCCGCTGTCCAGGCCGGACTCCCCGAACACGTCGTCCCAGATGTGCAGGCTCTCGTAGCGCGCGGGCCCCCTCGAGCAGCGCCAGCGCCCTCCTCCGCGCGCTCCCGCCGACCTGGGCCATGGCCCGGGCCGCCGTCCGCGCGCCCGCCCCCCACAGCGCCTCCCAGCCGCACGCGCCGGCACCGGGCCCGCGCCGCGGCCCGCCGCCCCGACCAGCGCAGCCCGCAGCACAGCGCCCGCCGCCCCGCGCCCGGCCGGCCCGCCGTCTTGACCGCCTCGGGCCCAGCGCCCTCGGAAGCGCCCTCGGACTCGGGCGCCGCAGGCTGCAGGCCGCGGAGGGACGCAGGGCGCGAGGGCGGGAGGCAGGGGCTGCGGCCGGGCCCAGTCGCCACCGCTACCGCCGCCGCTGCGTCTCCTCGGCGCTCGCTGACTCCCCGCGCGCCCTCCCCCGGCACCCGGCGCTCCCTGGCCGACCTTCCCGGGCGCGAGCCGCCAGAGACGGACCCCGCCTCCTCGCACCTCTGGCCGGCCGGCCAATGAGGAGCAGGCCGGGGCGGAGCCCGCGCGCGGCACGCCCCACACCCCTCGGCCAAGCTGGGCGAGGAGAGCAGCGGCGGCGGCGGCGGCGGCAGGGGGGAGGGCGGCCGGTGGCTTCCTCGCCTGCGGGACGTGTGGCCCCGGACGGCCACCCGCAGGCCCCGCGCGGCCCCGCAGGGGGAAGGGAGGAACCGAGTGGGTGTCGGGGGTTGGGGGGGGACGCAGCCGGTCTTCCCGCCGCCCGAGCCGGCTCTCGGAGCGTGAAGCCCGCGCTCTTGGTCCCCTTCCGCAGTCCGTGCCGGCGGCGGGGGGGAGCTGTCCGCCCCGGTGGTTCTGAACCAGGCGCTGCGGAAATTCCAGGTAGGCGCCGGCCCGAGGGTCTCGATTCCCGTGGCTGCTGTGGCTGCTGCTGCTTCGGTGCTCCACAGCCGCTGTGACTTGAGCTCTTGCAAACACAAGGGCTATCTGGCTTCCGGGAGCCTTGCTCTAATAAGGAGCCCGCCTCGCTGGTTCATTCCTGGGGTCAGGTGGTGACTCAGTCTCGCTTCAATACCCCTGTAATTTGAGGGGGTCAACATCCGATCTTAGTCATTCCTCCCGTCTTTGACCTTTGACATCTTTAAACTCAAAATATTCATTACCTTCCAAAATATTAATTCATTACCTTCCAAATATTAATTACTCTAACACCACCACTGCAACATCTTCACCCATACATTTGACACACTTGTCACCCAGGCTTCAGTGTTCTGATAAACAATAGATCAGAAAGGTTTCATCCATCCCTCTGCCTTGGGCAGGAGTGCGTGGCACTCATTCCATTGATGACGATACACATGATCAGGCGTTTCTTGCTCCTCTCTCCCTCCCACAATAATGCAATAAGTCACAATGATGGTAATTGGGCCATAAAGTCACTTGCACTCTGAAATAAAATAAATCCACAGAGATGTGAAGGGCTTGCAAATCCTACTGGGTATTAACTAAATAAGGATTACACGAAAGGGAAAGGCATATTGCTATTTCATGCATAAAGGATGCAGATGCATAAAGGGTGAAGATGTTGGTACCACCAGCTAAGGTCAGTTCTAACAGCAGGTGAGCAGCTTCTGCTCTCGCCCTCCCCTCGCAAGCCCCTGTTTCCTCCTCCCAAACCAGAGTCTCTGTACCAGCATGAATTCCTGATCATCACTGAAAGATGATATATAAAAAGGAAAGGATTCACATGACATTGCTTTGTATATGAATTGGCTGATATACGTGAAATTGTTTGCAAAGCATTTCAACTCCGTTGGAAGAATTGTGTCACAGAAAAGAACTGGTTTCCAGCACTTCTCTATACTGTGTTAACCAGGAAAAGATTCTGAAGAGAGTTCATACAGGTAATCAGACTTAAAAAGGTCAATGACACATAGATTGAAGACGAAAAGTAAGACTGCGTAGCTTAAGTTCAAATTCTGCAATTAGGAATTCTGTAATACTCCTGTAAAATTTAATGATATATATTTTAAAAAATAATTGAAAGGGACCAAAACACTAAAATACATAGGCAAGAACTCCTTCTCTTCTCCAGGCAGCCAATGAAAAAGTCAGCAGCTAAAGTGAGTGTGTATTTTAAAAACAGTGGCTTGCTCTGCTACCCAGAGGAAGCAGGAAGTAGAGCAGTAACAGTTACAAGGATGGACACAGTCTTCCATTGTCCCAAATCTGCATTTGTATGGTGCTAATCCCAAAGAAACCTTCGAGTCTTTGTGCTTATGAGCTCTCAAGTGCTTGTAGCTCACAGAGCATGCAACACTGGGAGAGGATTATATGGTCACAAAAGAAACAGACTGGGAAATCAAATTGTTATCCAAACCCTGGCCCAACAAAAATGAGATGGCTATGTCCATTTAGAATCAAGGGTTTAGCAACCAAGTGCTAGTCAGACCTAGGACTCCAAGTGGGAGGCAGTTCTGACAGCTTCTGGGCACTGGTTTCGGTGGGGGTAGGGTGTGGAATCCAGCGCCTGGTGCCTGTGCCGCTGGGGCCCCACCGCAAAGCTGGACACGCTTCCACGCTGGGGCTGTGGTGGGTCACGGGGCGGCGGGGGGGCGGGCACTGCAGCTTGTGTAGAAAACACGCAGCAGCCTCCCGGTGCAGATGGGCAGCTTGGGCACTGCATGGACACCGCACGATTATTGGAACAGAGATCAATTTTTGTCTTACACATGTGTTCATCCCCCACTTTATTTAAAAATGTTTGGTGCTTTGAAAAAAAAAAATGTTTCCGACCAAGAACAGTAAAAATACTTCAGCCTTTAAAAACAGGTGGCTGATTCTCCTTGTGAAAGTGATGAGGGAGCAGGAGGCTGGCTGAGGATGGAGCAGGGGCTGGCGCCTTGCACCCCCACTCCACCCACTCCCCTTGGTAATATGTGTGACATTCCACAGGCACCCCTGACTGCCCTAAAAGAAGAACAAATGGTTATCTTGCAGAGATCACAGTCCTGCAAGGCAGGAGTCTCTCTTGGTTTACAAATGTCCTTGAGATTTACAACAAAGAAGTTACCTTATCAATAGCCCAATTTCCAAAGACACATAACTCAGTTCCTCAAGCCCTAACGTCACCCTCCCCTCCATAAAAAAACCGAAGGAGGCGGAGGTAGAAAGAAAAGTAAATAAAGTTAAATTTCTTCTAAACCTAAATCTCACTAACAAGGACGTTTGATAGCAGGAATGTAACATTCCACCAGGAGACTCCCAATTGTCTTTATGTTAGTGCCTCATTAGAGGGAAAGTGGCCTTGGCTTGATAGTAACCAGGCCTTCCATATCCTGACAGTCCTCTTTACCCCAATAGCCCTTCTGAACAACCCTTTGTCCTCACCTACCCAACTCCTGTGTATATAACCAGCCACTCCTCACATGCCCGGTGCAGCAGCTCTTCCTGCCCACGGGTCCTGTCCCCGTGCTTTAATAAACCACCATTTTGCACCAAAGATGTCTTAAGAATTCTTTCTTTAGTCATCAGCTCCGAACCTCACCCCACGGAACCTGACTTAGGTTCTGGAACTTCATCAAAAGGAGGGGAGGAAAGGGAAGAAAACAACTGGAAAACAAAAACCAAAAAACTTTCCCATCTGCTTGGCAACCTCCTACTCGATGCTATGATTATGGTTCTACATCATTAAGTTTTACAAGTAATGTTTTCTGGGAGGATAATTATAGAACCAGCATTATACTGAGATCTTTTAACTTTGAGTCATTTAAACACATCTTCCAAATAATACAACTTTGTAATATAATTAATTTTAAGATTAATATTGAGCTTTTGGTTCATAGTCTGCACAAAAGGCTCCAGGGTAGTAAGAACAATCCATTTCTGTAGTAGATTCCTTAGGCTTTGTTAAGCCAGAGAGGTTCATGCTCTTGTGAAACTGGGGATAATAGCCATATTTCATTGAGTCTTGGCCTCCTTTCCTGGTATAGTTTAATAAGAAACAAAAAATGCTACCATTCAAACTATGATACAATGTTTTCTTTTCATTAATATTTTACTTGAAATGTATTCAAAAAGCTCTTTGGTAAGTATTTAGACAGATTTTTATTACGTATGGCCTTAATGCATACATAAAAATAAAAGTTAAAAATTTTGGTTAACGTTTTTCCAAACCTCACATTAAGAATCTCACTACTTTTATTTACTTTCTAACTGAGAGATTTCAGTGCCCAGATTTTTCTCACAATATGTTCCTCTGAGCCACCCAGAGCTTCTGTCATGCTGCACTTAAAAAATTATTATTAGACATATAGCTGACATTCAATGTTAAATTATTTTCACTTGTACAACATAGTAATTTGACAATTCTATACATTACTCAGTGATCACCACAGTAAGTATATCATCACGTCACCATATAAACTTATTATAATATCATTGGCTGTATTCCCAATGCTGTACTTTTCATCTCCAGATGAGAACAGGAAATTATTTTATTTATTTTATAACAGGAAATTTGTACCTCTTAATCCCCTTCACCTATTTCACCCATCCCCCATCCACCTTCCCTCCCATAGCCACCAGTTTGTTCTTTGTATTTAAGAGTCTATTTCTGTTTTTTTTTTTTTTTTTGGTCTGTTCAATTGTTTCTTTTCTTAGATTCCATATAGAAGTGAAATTACAGGGGCCCCTGGGTGGCTTAGTGGGTTAAAGCCTCTGCCTTTGGCTCAGGTCATGATACCAGGTTCCTGGAATCGAGCCCCGAGTCGGGCTCTCTGCTCGGTGGGGACCCTGCTTCACCTGCCTCTCTGCCTGTCTCTCTGCCTACTTGTGATCTCTCTCTCTCTCTCTTTCAAATAAATAAATAAAATCTTAAAAAGAAAAAAAAAAGGAAGTGAAATCATATGGTATTTGCCTTTCTCGGTCTGACTTATTTCTCTTAACCTAATACCTTCTAGATCCAGCCATATTGTCACAAATGGCAAGATCTCATTCTTTTTTATAGCTGGATAATATTCCATTATATATCTATATACACCATATCTTTACCCATTCATCTACTGATAAACACCTGAACTGCTTCCATATACTGGCTATTATAAATAGTGCTGCAGAAAACCTAGGAGGGCATATATCTTTTTGAATCAAGTGTTTTTATTTCCTTTGGGTAAATATCAAGTACTAGAATTAGTAAAGCATATGGTAAATCTATTTTTAATTTTTTGAGGAACCTCCATACTGTTTTCCACAGTTGTTGCACCAATTTACATTCCCATTAAAAATGTACAGAGGTTCCTTTTTCTCCACATCCTGGCCAACACTTGTTCTTTCTTGTCTTTTTAATACTAGCCATTCTGACAAGTATAAGGTGATAGATCTCCCTGCGGTTTTGATTTTATTTTCTGATGATGAGTGATATTGAGCATCTTTTCACATGTCTATTGGATGTCTGTATGTATTTTTTGGAAAAATGTCTATTAAGTCCTCTGCCCATTTTTCAATTGGATTATATGTTGGGGTTTGGGTTTTTTTGGGGTTTTGTGTGTGTGTGTGTGTGTTCTTTACATATTTTGGTTATTAATCCTTTATTATATTTATCATTCACCACTATCTTCTTCCATTCTGTAGGTTCCCTTTTGGTTTTGTTGCGGGTTTCCCTTACTGTGCAAAAGCTTTTTATTTTGTTGTAGTCTTAATAATTTATTTTTGTTCTTGTTTCCCTTGCACCTAAGCAGACATACCCACAAATAATGTTGCTAAAACCAATCTCCAAGTGATTACTGCTTATTGTCTTTTAGGAGTTTTATGGTTTCAGGTCTCTCATTTATTCATTTAATTTTTTTTTAAGTAAGCTTTACACTGAATGTGGGACCTAAACTCACAGCCTCAAGAATAAGAGTCACATGCTGTACAGGCTGAGCAAGACAGGCACACCTCACACTTCACATTTAGATCTTTGATCCATTTTGAGTTTCTTTACATGTATGGTAAAAGAATGTGGTCTAGTTTCATTCTTTTGCATATGGCTCTCCAGTTTTCCCAACACTGTTTTTGAGGAGACTTTCTTCTGTTACATATTCTTGCCTCCTTTGTCAAAGATTAATTGACCATATAATTGTGGACTTATTTCTGGGCTCTCTATTCTGTTTCCATTGATTTATGCGTATATTTTCTCCCAGTACCCTACTGTTTTGATTACTATAACTTTGTAGTATATCTTGAAATCCAAGAAACTGATACCTCCAGCTTTGTTCTCCTTTCTCAAGATTGTTTTGCATGCTGCACTTCTTATAAAAGTATTCTGAGGTCATCCAAATTGCCACCCCTTCATTCTGCTTGGTTTGATGCTGGTGGGGTTTCTCTTTTTCTTTTTTCTTTTTTTTTCCTTATCTGAGATTTTCATATAATAACCAGTTTATTTTCTTTCTTTAAATGGTCCTCAAAAGGCCTGTGGCTTGGCATGCCAAGGGATGTAGATGATCAGTTGTGCCCTAGGAGCAGTAACCACATGGCACAGGGTCAAGCTGTGGTAACTTTATAGGGACTTCCACCTGCTCAGCCCCAACTATAAGACAATTCCTGACATTGGAGATGTGAAAGAAAATGGGAGGGGAGGGGCATCTTAAAATCCATAAAATATGGCATATTGTCTCCTGTTTGTACTTTTACTATTTCTGATTTTGCAAATGGCCAAGCTACCGCAGGGAACAAAAATGAGGTCCTAAGGTGGCAGAGACTGACCTGGCCAGCCCTGTACTGCACAGGCTATGCGTTACTGGATCAGTATAAATGGAGAAAGCAGGGGTGAGTCAGGGAAGCTGCTGCCTCTCCCTACATTGCCTTCATCACCCACAAGGAGGGGGCCCAAAGCCAAGGAGGACCTCCTGGAACTGAGACAGGGGAGGGGAAAAGAAAGCTGAACGATGCCACAGCTGCTGAACCATGACCAAAATATGGGGGAGAAGGCTGGAGACAAATGTGCATGGTACACCATGACATTTGGAGTCCTAGGTGGCATAGAAGCTTAAGGATCCAACCTTGCTCAAACTGATTTTACATGATGATTTTATCTACTAATCAACCCAGAGATGCAGAGAATGAAATAGGGCAATACTATAGAAAATGCTTGAGAGAAATCTCTCTTATGATTGAGATAACCTGATATTTCCATTGACTCATTCATTCATTCATTCATTCGTTCAACAATTATGTACTGAGTATTATGTATCAAATCCTCTTCTGAACACAGAATAAATCAGGAAAAAAAAACCCCACAAATACCATTTTTATAGCACATGCATTCAAATAGAAGAGATAGAACAGACAGTAAATAAATAAATATATAATATGTCAGCTGTTGATAAGAAGTCAAAAGTAGAGAGGGACACAAATTATGTTGATTGTGATGGTGCTGGTGCTGGCTGTGTGTGCAGTTAGGGGAGATTACTCTGATAAGAAGACATTGGCAGATCCTTGAGTGGATTCAGAGAACAAGACGGGTACATTTAAGAAGAGGAAACAAGTGCAACTCCCCAAGGGAGGCACGCACTTGCTGTACTCTGTTAGACACTAAGGAGGCTGGTGAGCGGAGGCAGAGACAGCTGAGTGAAGAGGTAGGAGATGAATTGAGAAGGAAGTTGAGTGTTAAATTTCGTAAGACTGAATTTTGTATTGAGTGAAGTGGGGAGCCATTTGAGATCTTAGAGCAGAGAAATAACAAGATCTGACTTTTGTCTTAAACGGATTGCGTTAACTGCTGAGTGGAAAATAAACTAGAACAGAGCAAAAATGGAATCCAGAAGACCAGATAGGAGACTATTACAATAACTCAGGCTATGGAAGACGGTGTTTTGGACCACAGTGTGAGTAACTGAAGTGTGGAGAATTGGTCAGATTTAGAATATATTTTGAAGATAGAATCCACAGCTTCTACCAAAGAATTAAACGTGGGCAGTGAAAGGAAGAGATGAATCAAGAATGACTCTACAGTTTCCTGTTTGAGCTATTGCAAGAGCAGCAGAGCTCGAGAAGAATAAGAGCTTGGTTTTGAACATATTGGGTTTAACTCATATAGGTAGATCTGGAAAGCAGGCAGTGGAAGAAAGCTCAAAATCCAGGTCTGGACTGGAGGTGGAGATGTGGAGTCATCAGGAGATAGATGGTAGAAGAGTGACAGTCACCAAGGACTCAATGTAGACAGAGGAGAAGTCTGAGGTTGGGTCCTGGAGCACATTCATACTCAGAGATCAGGGAAATGAGAAGAAACCCCAAGTGGAGGGGCTTGTCCTCACTCAGAAGGGATTGGAGTAAGGGTTCCACCCAGGTAAACTTAGTGGGATTCTGTGGGTCTTCTTTCCTTACCGATTTTTCTTTTCAAGATTTATTTGACAGAGAGAGAGAGAGCAGGAGCACACACATGCAGGGGGAAGAGACAGGAGAAGGAGAGAATCTCAATCAGATTCCCCGCTGAGCATGGAGCCTGATGTGGGGCTTGATTCCATAACCCTGAGCTCATGACCTGAGCCAAGATTCACACGCTTAACCACTTAGCCACCTAGACACCCACCCAGTTTGTTTTTCTTTCTTTTTTTAAAATATTTTATTCATTTATTTATTTGGCACAGAGAGAAAGAGAGAGAGAGAGATCACAAGTAGGCAGAGAGGCAGGCAGAGGGAGAGGGAGAAGCAGGTTTCCTGCTGAGTAGAGAGCCTGATGCGAGAGCCTGAGAGCCCGAGACCCTGAGACCTTGATCTGAGCTGAAGCCACCCAGGTGCCCTCAATTTACTTTTCTCAGTGAAGTCATCAGAATGGTCAGTCATCAGCTGTATCTGATGAAAGGTGTTCAGTTCTCACTCTGAACAAAATGGCTGTACATTAGAATCACTGGGAGAATTTTAAAAGCACACTTATATCCAGACCCTAATTGGATATTAATCTAATTGGTTCTAAACCAATTAGATCAGATCCTCTGGAGGTGGGCACTCCTGTGTTTTAAAGTCTTCCAGGTGATTCAAAAGTGTGGCCAGTGTTGAGAAGCCCTGGCTTAAGGTTGGAGGACAGAAGATGTGAAATAGTCAAAATATTTCACGAGAAGAGTGGAGATTCTGTCGGTCAGAGAAACATACTTGGATTTGTGGCTGAGAATTTAATGTGAAAGGGGCACCTGGGTGGCTCAGTGGGTTAAGCCGCTGCCTTCGGCTCAGGTCATCATCTCAGGGTCCTGGGATCGAGTCCCACATCAGGCTCTCTGCTCAGTAGGGGGCCTGCTTCCCTTCCTTTCTCTGTGATCTCTTCCCTTCCTCTCTCCTACTGTGATCTCTCTCTGTCAAATAAATAAATAAAATCTTTAAAAAAAATTAATGTGAAAGCTTCCAGCATCGTTGCTTTTCTCACCAACCACCTTCAGCTGCCAGGGGCAGACGTAGGGTGGACAGAGGGTTGGGTTTTTACCAAGGTGGGGTTTTATCAGGTATGTATGATGTATGATGGAGGTGAGAGTATGGGACAGGGATTATAGTTATGGGAGCGGACTCTGTGCCAGCTGCGGAGGCCTGTGAGAATTTGGGGGAAGGATCAAGAACCACAGAAAATGAAATAGGGGGACACCTGGGTGGCTCAGTTGGTTAAGCAGCTGCCTTCGGCTCAGGCCATGATCCCAGTGTCCTGGGATCAAGTCCCACATCGGGCTCCTTGCTCAGCAGGGAGCCTGCTTCTCCCTCTGTCTCTGCCTGCCACTCTGTCTGCCTGCGCTCGCTCTCGCTCCCTCTCTCTCTCTAACAAATAAATAAAATCTTAAGAAAAAAAAAGATTCTCTTCAAAAAAAGAAAATGAAATAGGTAAATGGCTTCTTCTGAGTGACTTAGATAATTAATACTTCTTGAAATAATTTAGTGCAGCCAGACCCCTGCAAAGCAGCACAAACAACTCTGATGAGTGCTTCAATCTACCACTTCTTCCCAGGGTTTCAATCAATTGCTTTCAACAAGTGAACATTGAGATATTTAGAGCAAAGGAAAAAAAATAAATATTGGAAGTTCGCATTTTTTTAAAGATTTTATTTATTTATTTGACAGGGACACAATGAGATAGGGAATACAAGGAGGGGGAGTGGGAGAGGGAGAAGCAGGTTTTTCCGCTGAGAAGGGAGCCCAACACAGGGCTGGATTCTCAGGCCCCTGGGATCATGACCTGAGCCGAAGGGCAGATGCTTAGCAATTGAGCTACCCAGGCTCCTCTGGAAGTTAGCTTTTTACATTCTTGGAAAATGGGATTTTGTACATTTATGTCCTTTTTCTGTCCCCTTGTGGATATTTTCCCTCTTGAAACACACCCAACCCCTGCTCCACAGTTGTCCAGTAAAAGAAAGGGATCTGAGTGCCATCCCCAAAGTTCACTTGCGTTTAAAGGAGAAACAATCCTGGGAAGCTGTTTTACACAAAAGAGTAGATTGCTCAATTGTAGAAACTCAGGTATTATAAGAAAAAGGGAGAGATATTCCTTACTATAAGGGGTACCTGCTCAGCGTTTCTAAATTCACATTGGTAGATTGTTGAACTGTTGTAGGCTGAGTGTTAAAATCACATCTTTCCCTCCCTTTTCTTACAGAGACAATGATGGTTCTTCCAAGATTGTCTATGAAAGGCTAGGCACCTGCAAAACCACACATTTGACCTGAGCCATCACCCAAATAGAATGTAATCCGCTCTCAGATCATAGGAGAAAAAGAGAAAGAGAGAGAATCCCAAGAAGAAACACTCACGTCAGGATTTTCATTAAATTTAGTGCACGTCTCACCATTTATCTTCATTTGCGGTAATTTTTTAAATAAACACTAATGTCGAATTGCCCTGCGTTACAACGAGCAACTCAATTATCAGAAAACCACGAGTCTCCAACGTTTGTTCTAATTACTAAAGAAGAAGAGCGGACAGAGTTTAGAAAATTTTCAACAAGGCTTAAACAAGAGAGATTTTCCACTTTTTTCTAATCAGGTCAACATAGATACCACTTTCCCTACAACCCTGTAGGCAGTTGGTATTTTTCAGAGATATCATTTGGTTCTTTATAGAAGGCTTAAAGTTGGAGGTCCATAAAAACGATAATCAACTTTTATGTGTGCCTTCTATAGGCCAGAAACTGTGCTAAATGAACAGTATCTAATTTAATCCTCCTAATAAGCCCTGTGAAGTCAATACTACTGACTATTCTCACTCCAAGGGGGGGCAAAGCAGATGCTTCGAGAGTTGAACTCAGTTTTCCAAGTTCATACAGCTCGTATATGATGGAATCAGGACTTGAGCTCAGTCTAATGCCAGGTTGGACCCTCAGTGGCAGCTACTGTAGTTTTTTTGACCGTCACCTGCTTCCCTCCCCCACCCCCGCCCCCATCTCATTCCCATTTAGGGATAATCAGCCATACCTAAATGACAGTGGCCAGGCAGGAAGGGTGGCTACTGGGTTTAATTATTTATATCCAGGGGGAAGAGCCGCCTCGCCCCATACATTCTGCTTAAGCTCTTGCCCTGCCAGAGGAGTAGCCATCCTTCAAACCATCAGTGTTAATTGCTGGTGAGGGATGAATTAGGCGGCAGGGGTCACACACAGTTTACTAGTCATGCATATTTCTTTCAGAATACCTAAGTACCATTCCCTTGGAGATGAGAAGAAATGATGGGAGGGATGTTAAAAGGAACTCCCAGAAATATTTCTGGACCAGTCATGATCACTAGCCCTTATGATACTCTTGGAGTCATTTTACTGGTTCTTGAAATGAGTGCACTTGCCCTAAGATGGCTTGGCCCCTCCCAGTAATCAGAAGCTCGCAGGATGGGTCAAAGATTACTTTATTTGCTATAATTCTGCAAGTTGAATGTATCTCTCAGCCATTTCCTGAGAATGCTATTATGGGGCAGGCACAGGAGGATGACTATGGGACAGAAACATATCAGGTAAGAGGGATCCTATGCTTTTGTATGAAGGAGAAGCCCATTCTCCTTGGTGATGGGAGTTTTCCTTCTGCTCTGACTCCTGCCCAGCCGGGATCAGTGGGGAGCCTCCTTTGGGCAACAGGTCTCTTTCTTTCTAAATCCTCTTTTTTTGGGCCAAAAAGCAAGACTACCCTTCTTTTCATCTTTCAGCTTTTTCATCCTGGCCAACGACACTCAAACACCCTCGCCCCCAATTTGGGCTGCTAGACTATGCCAAGAGGCCACATACTGGGTATATTACCTCAGGCCCAGTGTTTGGACTTCACTGAACCTTAATTGTAACATCTGAGAAGGGTTGGGGAGGCGGATGTTGTGAGGATTTATTAAGAAAATGTTAAATTTTTATCATGGAGTCAAGGAAGATCTCTTGTTAGGAATGTGTTCAATCTTACCAGGATAGAGGGCAAAATAGCATTTTACATATATTTTTTTAATAAAGTATTTCTTTTTTAAAAAATATTTTTTTGACAGAGAGACAGAGCAGGAATACAAGCAGGGGGAGTGGGAGAGGGAGAAGAAGGCTTCCTGCTGAGCAGGGAGCCCAATGTGGGCCTCAATCCTAAGACCCTAAGATCATGACGCTTTAAGGACTGAGCCACCCAGGTTCCCTGAAAAACAGCATTTTTTTTTTAAGATTTTATTTATTAATTTGACAGACAGAGATCACAAGTAGGCAGAGAAGCAGGCAGAGAGAGAGGGAGAAGCAGGCTCCCCGCTGAGCAGAGATCCCGATGCGGGGCTCGATCCCAGGACCCTGGGATCATGACCTGAGCCAAAGGCAGAGGCTTTAACCCACCGAGCCACCCAAGCACCTCGGAAAACAGCCTTTTAAACAATATTTTTATTTTTATTTTATACATATATATGTAAACATAGAATTGAATGTATACATATAAATATAATTTGTAAACACATTTGATATATATTTATGTTTATCCTAGGATGCAACACTGCCCTCCTGAGCAGCGCAAGAGGGTGGGGTTTTACAGAGAATCACCAAACAGCTTGACCCAACTGAAGGGCCAGCCTTGCGCTGCTGCTTAAGAGAAAGCCTTGAGTTGGGAAAGGTTTGACAAATACTGAGAAAAACCAGTCAATTAATATGTTAAAAACCCTACCCAACCACAGTATGAACCATTTAGACATATGGCTTTAATTTTGACTTTAGTCTCCAAAGCCTAGGGGTCCCTGGGGAAAGGGGGCAGAGGGAGAGAAAGGACCAGCTTCTCTGTTGGCCAGGTTTCTGGGGTTGCTCCCAGCCCTGCCCCCAGAGGGAATGCCCCCACCCAGGGCTTTGCTCCCAGAAGGGCCCCTCCCCCAGAAAGCCCCTTCCCAAAGGGCCCTGCCCTTTGGCCACACCCTCAGAGGTCCCATTATCCACTCCCAACCCCCTCACACCCCCCTACCCCCGCCAAGCACCGCCCTCAGAAGGGTTCTAAGGTGAAGTCAGTGTGCTTCTCTCTCAATGTCTAGGAATTACTCAGTTTTATTTTTTACTTTGTGTTTTTTGAGCGAAGTGGGTGGTGTAAGGACCTATTTTATATTTTTATATTTTAGCCAGAGGCTTCCATTGAGGTTACACAATAACCTTGTTTTTTAACCCTTAAGCTGTCCCTGCTCCCCTTCTCCCAGAGGACTTACTTAAAAACAAGTCCCGGAAATCAACTTCAAGTAACAAAGCCCAAATACAAGGGTGGGTCAGGCCAGGTAAGACATCTGATCAGTGGAGGGTTGCATACTGTCTCCCTAGCTACCAAGGAGTATGGGTCCCGCCCTTTGTGAGTCTTTTGGGCGCCAATCCTAACCAAGGTGATAGGCTAGGTCAAATATCTACTAAAAGGTAAGTTGTAATTCAATTGTTCACCTAGCATCACTGTGCAGCTTTCTCTGTGTGTTACAATTTCATTGGCCACCTGTGCATGACCAGGCCCAACCGCATGGCCTATGTCCTTAAAAGCTAGTCCGTAAAGGAGAGAGGGGTTGACTTCTCTATAAGAAAAGCGGCCCTGGCTGGTCAGTGATTCTTTTTTTTTTTTTTTTTTTTTTTTTTTTTTAAAGATTTTATTTATTTATTCGACAGAGAGAAATCACAAGTAGGCAGAGAGGCAGGCAGAGAGAGAGAGAGAGGAGGAAGCAGGCTCCCTGCTGAGCAGAGAGCCCGATGCGGGACTCGATCCCAGGACCCCGAGATCATGACCTGAGCCGAAGGCAGCGGCTTAACCACTGAGCCACCCAGGCGCCCCTGGTCAGTGATTCTTGATGCTTGGTGCGAAATAAAGCTTTGTTTGACCTTCGCTTTGTATCAGTCTCGCTCTTTTAATCATGGACCCATTATTGGGGCATAACAGGTGGGACAGTGGAGCACGTACATAGCGGAGGGGACAGCCCACTGTGGGTATCCACCATTCCTTGCCTCCTCATTTGCATGTACTGCTCACCCTGCCCGGTGAGCACAGCATGGAAATGGACACCTCGTGAGTGGTGGTCAACGAGACTCGCTGACCACGTGACGTCTATGACCGAGTCAACTGGAGCTCGCCTTCCCTAAAGACCAGAGCTTGCTCTGAGCACCGGCAGGAAGCGGTGGCCTCTTGTGAGCAGCCCAGAACCCTGTCTTGTCCTTTCTCACTCATGTCAACTCCCTGTGTTAGCCACGCCTTGGAAGTGGTGACTTAGGAGGGAAGGGAAAGAAAGGCAGCCCCCGGCTCCTGATCCTGTCAAGTTCCTTACTCATCAGGAAGCCGAGGGCGGCAGGGTCGGTGGAACAGGTGTGAGTCCCCAGGTGAGGTAAAGATGGCAGAGCTGGTCTTGTGCAGGATTTCCATGGTTCTGATAAGAAGAGGGCACGTGGGTGTGCCCCAGCTGTGGAATCCCTGCATGAATTATTTAACACTGACATTGCACCCTGCGAAGATGAATGGCAAAAATCATGCCCATAATCACATTTTAAAATTTTTATTTGCTTGGAATGACATTAAATGCAAATAGAAAACAGCAGCCATGCCCCTTCAGCAGACATACCATGGAGGAAATAAGCTTTCTATTTTAGTACCTTTAACAAACACTTCCTCCCTGTTTTTGCCCAAAGGGCCCTATATCTTCATTTTTCATGGGGATTGTAAATTATGTAGCCAGCCCTGGGGACAGCTGTGCAGTGTCTCAATGACCCAGTGCAGGGAATGGCAGGAGCCTCCCTCCTTGATACAGTAGTATTACCCAAGCCCCTGAAGCTGAAACAGAGCTTCAGGATAAAGTCTGGGGGGAGGTCCTCAAATTTCTGAGTCATGGGCTGTCGTAAACAAAATATCAACAACCGGGTGGCTTAGGCAACATACAACCGGTGGTTCTGGGCGCTGGAAGTCCAAGATCAAGGTGGCAGTAGGGTTCGATTCTTCAAACGTCTCTCCTTGGTTTGCAGATAGCTGTGTTCTCCACTCTGTCTTCAAACGATTGTCCTTCAATCTGTACTGTCTGTGTCCTAATCTCTTCTTCCTGTAAGCACACCAGTCCTGTTGGCTTGATGCCCACCCCCAGTGAGCTCGTTTTCCCTTTATCACCTCTTTAAAAATCCTGTCTCTGAATACTGCCACATTCTGAGATGCTGGGTGTTAGGACATCAACGTAGGAATCTGGGGGCATCCAACTAAGCCCATAACAATAGTCAAAACTGGATCCGAAACTGAAATTTAGACACATTTTAAAATGCTAAAAGTGTATATATATATATAATTTTTGTGGTAGGCCTACTATGAAGGAATGATCAAAGAGAGCTTCTATGTAATTCCATACATCCACAATTAAACCCCAGAGCTTTCTAATTTGGAATTTGGCTGTTTTGTGCTTGGTGGCAACCAAAGCCAGCCTAGGGCTTTTCTTTTGTTTTGGTAGAAAAGGAGGAGGCAGAGGACTTGAGCCTTTAGACATCTTGCTGCTCTTTGGTTTAATCATACTCTACTGAGTTGCCCAAAACTAATTAAGCTCTTGGCTCTGTAGAGGAGAGATGATGTTCATTACATGTCATTGGCCACATTGTTCCTTTTTTTAATTGTTGTTAACATTTGTGTTATTTTTCAGTATAAGAGACAAGCTTTATCTTAGTTTGGGCTGATGTAACAAGAGCACCATAAACTAGGTGCTTTAAAGACATACTTATTTCTCTCAGTTCTGGAAGCTGGGAAGTCTACGATCAAGACCCTGGAAGATTCCATGTCTGTTCAAGTGCCCACTTCCTGGGTCACAGATGACCATCTTCTCCCTCTAACCTCCAAGGTGGAGGAGGCGAGGGATCTCTGTGGGGTCTCTCTTATGGAGACACTAATCTCGCCCATGAGGACTCCACCCTCATGACCTAAACATCTCCCAAGGACCCCATCTCCTAGTTATGTCCCTTTGGACATTGAGATTTCAACTTATGAATCCTGGAGGGATACACTGTCTACAGTGAGCTTCTTCAAACATCTTTTATGTTCAAGGCACTGTTTTTTGGCAAAATTAATCATTTCCTACACATCTTTTGAAGCAAGAGTATTTCTGCACTTTGCCTTCCTTTAGAACCTTTCTCTAGAGAGGATCCTAAAAAGTTCAGAAAAGACGCAGAAGAAACCTGCTGGTTAGCTCGTTTTTCACAGTAGAGCAGAATTCATTTTGAAGTAGGTTAATCTTAGAAAGCCAGGCGAAGACACTTCGCTTGAAAATCATCTCAAATGATCAGTTTTGTTAGTATGAGTAATAGTAACTATAAGATCAATAGAACAACTTTTTGTTCTACTGTGGGCCTACTGTGTGCTGGGTACCTCGGAGCATCTCAGTCGAACCATCTCGTGATCCTTTCAACAGCCCACTGAGGGTCACACTGTCTTCTCCTCCACGTTATGGATGAGCCTTAAGTCTGGGCCAGAAATGACACAACTTTTCCAAAGCCATATTGCTACTGAGGGGCCAGCTGGGATCTACGCCCACTCTGGTGCCAAAGCCTGTGATTGCAAACGTGGGTTGCACTAGCTGTTCAGAACAAAGGACTGTTCATGGAGGTGACACAGCTAACCCGTGAGACCCACCACCCTTTTCCCTAAGGTCATCCCGGTACAGCCTGCAGTGATGGCCTGAGTTAAGCATTCGAACTTGGTGCTGCAGAGGGCGAGTTTTAGGGACAAGATTGGTGTTAAGGGGGTCTAATGAAGCACAGAGGGAATGGAAGGAAACAGGACTTGGGGAAATATCTGGGTCCCTGGAGCAGTGATCTCCTTTTATTACTGTGCACCTCTCTTTCACAAAAATAAATAAATACATAAATACATACATACATACATACATACATACATACAAAAATATTTGCATACATACCACCAATTTAAGCAAATTTTTGATAAATTATAGACTCTACTACTCTACTAAATTATTATGCACATTATAAATGACATGCAAAAGCTAAACAGTTAAATGGATGACATGAAATATGAATAAAACTCATAATATTTTCTTCCAGCCCCTTACTGGACTATTTCTCAAACTCCCTTTGGAGAAGACTTTTTAAAGATTTGTTAATTTATTTATTGAGAGAGAGAGAGACAACACGTGTGTGCACATGTGAGTAGGGGGGTGGGGCAAAGGGAAAAGGAGAGAAGCAGACTCCCCATTGAGCACAGAGGCCTCACTAGGGCTCAATCCCATGACTCTGAGATCATGACTTGAGCCAAAATATTGAGTCGGACATTTAATCAACTGAGACACCCAGGTGCCCTGGAGAAGACTTTTTAAGAAAGAGATAGGACACTTGGATTTATAGCAATAATTCCTAGAATTAATCTTTAAAAGTGGGAAGATAGAAATGTGTTTTTTTTAATGTTTTTAAAGATTTTCTTTTTTTATTCATAAGAGATGGGAGGCAGAGGCAGAAGCAGGCTTCCCGCAGAGCAGGAAGTCCAGAGTGGGACTTGATCCCAGGACCTGGGATCGTGACCTGAGCTGGAGATAGACGCTGGAGATACTGATAAACCAAACTTTAGGGGAAAATACTGAACTTTACTGGGAAGATGAAGCAGAACAACAGCATATGGCAGCAACATGTGTTTTAGATAGCTGTTGGTCACCCAGAAGGCTTAAGGTGGAGAGAAAAACAAAAGGCTGTAGTGACCCAAAATTGTCCGAGTTGTTTAATTTGACCCAGGAACTTCTGGGTGACATAAAGATTTGTTTATTTATTACACGGACAGCGCCATGTGGGGACAGAGTGAGGGGGAATGAGAATTCCATACAAACGTGTGAGTGGCTCTTCTCCCATCTCCAGGGGGGAAGGAAGAGATTGGGTTTACTCCAGTAAGCATGGTGATGAGTTGGTGAGGTAGGTTGACTAGATGTCTGGACACCTGAAAAAGCCAGCTAAGGCTGGCTTCCTGGCCATCTTCTCAGTGTCTTATTGAAAGCTTGTCATGTGCAAGACTTTCTTTTAACAGGTTGCCAGGTGAATCAGACTACCGGCCGCCATGTGTCATTGCTCAGGTGGTCCATGACACAATGTCCTGCAACTAAGGGGATGCACTTAGCATTAGAGACATCGTTCTGTCTTTGTTATTTTGAAATTTAGAAAATATCTTATTAATTTGTTCACTCCAAAGAGGCAATTTATTGCTTACTATGACAGTCTTTTGGTAGAGGATACAAAACTGCTTTCTTTGTTATGAAAATCAATGTGTTACACCAATTTTCTGAAAGATGGAAATAAAGTGCCTCCTTCCAGCTGGGTCAGGACATAAGTGTACCCTATGTATTGGTTTTTCAATAGAGTCCATTTACAGAATGTACATGTCTCTCAATACAGAAGACATTTGCTCACATTTATGTGTAGAACATTCCCGAACCTGGTCCAGGTTGCGGATGAAACCGTCACTCTGACTGGCAAGGCATAACGAAGAAGAGTTTTCCTGTAAACAATATGTGGTCATGGAAGGAATGAGCACTGCAATTCGTGGCTGATTCCAAAAGCTCTAAGAGGTGGTAGATGCACAGGCAAAGTGGTGACTTTTGCAGAGGAAGCAGGCTGGGGAGAGATAGCAAAACAGAAGTTTGAGAGGGCCCTAAAATCTCCTCCTGTGGGATTATTGGCCATTGAGCTTGAGAAAGGCTATGGGGAAAACTTAAAAGAGCATCAGATCAAACCCTTGGCCACTGGAGGTTGAAACTGACATGAGCAGCACTATCTCTATTCTTGACAAGGCCACAGGATGACAAGCTTTGCTTTTTCAATGTGGTCTCATGTCTCTATACTGCCCTATAAAGAAATTAATACAAATAAATGCTGAGAGTGTAAAGTGTAAGCAGAGCTCCCCTTGGCCATTTCCTAAGTTTTGTCCACTCCGAAGTGAGTATCACTTTGGTGAGTGCATTGCAGGAAATGGCCTTAATGATCAATGGCAGACCTCCACTCCAGAGTGACATAAAAAGCAATCTGCACCTCCTTCCTGATTTGTCTGTAATGAAACTTGCTTTCCTCAGGTCCCAGCATTCGAGGCAGATAAATATGTTCCCTTTTGTTGGCTCTTACTCATACTTCAGCAAGATTTCCCATGTGCTTTCCTTGGCTGGCTGGGAAACTGGACCACAATTTATGGGATCTTAGGGGACAGGCGGGTAGAATTCCAGTGGGATCCCGGAACAGAACCTAATTGGAGATTAGAGACCATTGCGGTGTGAAGCTTTTCTTTGAGATCAAAAGAGGTGCATGTTATGCAAATATTAGCAAGTGTAAGTTCACACTGTCTATTGAAAATTTATAGGCTCATTATGGTCAAGAAGGCTGGAAGATAAGTAGATTTTGGGAAAGATGCAGGTAAATTCAGGGAGGTGGCAAATTACCCCAGGGAAAGTAGAATAGCTAAAGAGTATGGCCCAAACTTTTTAAAAAGATTTATTCATTTATTTGACACACAGAGAGCCAGAAAGCACAAGTGGGGGGAATGGCAGAGGGAGAAGGAGAAGCAGGCTCCCCGCTGAGCAGGGAGGCAAATGTGTGGGACTCCATCCCAGGACCCTGGGATCATGACCTGAGCTGAAGAAAGACACTTAACCGACTGAGCCACCCAGGCGCCCCCTGGCTCCAACTTCCAAAGATGGTGTATGAGATACCTTTGGTGGGAAGGAATGAAGATCAGCAACTGTCCTTGATTCTGCTTCTCAGGAAGGCATTGTGATGTGGTGCCCAGGACTTTGGAGACAGACACACGCATGGTGCCCTCCGGCTCTGCCGCTAAAGCAAAACCTTCCAGAGGGCAGCTGCAGGCACCGGGTGGCGTCACACAGGGTCAGACCCGGGAGGCACTCAGCCACGTACCCATTCCACCATCCTGCTGGGTTTGGAAGAGCGCTATCAAAGTCCCTGCTGCCAAAGGACCATCCAGAGTGACATGTCCCATGGGGCACGCCGGCATTCCTTTACCCCTTCAGGTTATTGGCAGCAAGGCTGGAAATTTTTTTAAATTGCCTGGGAAAATGATAGCAAACGGCTCCAAAAAGGAGTTTCAGAACGCAGACTTCATACTATGTTTTGAGTACATTTCATTCATTTGGCAGGTACTGAGAGGGTGCTTAAGTGCTAGGTGCTGCTGCATTAGAAACGGACTTGAGGAGTTAACAGGAGGGGGCTCCAGCCCTCAACCAGCACAAAGTGGATCAATGGACGCATGTGACAGACAGAGCACTGTGACGGGGAGTACTAGGTGCTCTCATAAGAAGGGTGTGCTAGGAGCTAAGGGAACACTTGGGGGGAGTCAGCACCAACACTCGGGGAGAGCTGTGGGAAACATGATGGATGCAGATGGCTCCAGGGGTAACCAGAGAACTGCTCAGATCCCTGCTTATTAACAGCTCCAAGTGCCCGCTGCTTCAGAGTGGGGGCTGGGCGAGCAGGGAGCTGGGGTGGCCGCAGCGATGCCTGAGTTCCGACCTCCAGCCCCTGCGCTGTTTCACCTGTCCCTTTAGGAGTACAATGACATAGGATGTCACCAACGGAGGATCTACCCCTGCATCCTGGTACTGGGAAAGCACGCGAGGGCTGCGGAGCTGAAAGCAAGAGTTGGTAGCTCCAGTAATGTGTGCAGGGTTTTAGGAAACTATACACGGGAAAAGGAAAAGAAAAGAAAAGAAAACTATACACGGGAAAATATCCGGTCTTATTTGCATGTGTTTGTATCATGCACAATTTTTAACTGCAATCCTCCTTTTACCTTCTTCCCTGTTGTTAAGACTCTCCTCTCCTCACCGCTGCCTTTGTCCCTATAATACCTGTTGACAGCCTGGTGCTCATCCATGAGCTCGTTCGCCTCTATCCACGCACGCATGGGGCTCTGTCAGTGTTTGACAAATATGGGCTCATTTTATCTACCTCTTGATCTAGTGCTTCCCAGTTAATAATCCCTCCTGCATAACGTCCTTCTGTTTTTATCTTCATTTTTATAAAGAATGGCTGCTCACCTTTTATCAGGTGCCTTTATTTTTTATCAAATGCATTTATTGCTATGGTCTTGAGTTTTTTCCCAGTTAATTTAGGGATGAGGTAAATCTTATTGATTTTCTGGTCTTGAGCTCCCTTTATTTTCCTGTAATGAATCCAAGTTGGTCTCAGGATATAGTCCTTTGATAGATGCCTGACTTCTGTTATTTGCTAACATTAGTTCAGTTTCTGTTAACTCATCTGTCCTAAGCCATATTTGTTAATAGCTTCCCCGTTCCTCCCTCTCAGGTTTGGGTATTAAAATTGTGCTCAGCTTCATCAAGTGAATTGACTTATTATTGTTTAATTGCTTGTTGCCATTTAACAGTAGAATAACAGTTATCCAGCTGCAAACCTGTCTGATCTTGAAACTCATCTTCTGAATTATCCATTCTTGAATCATTTGGATGATTTTGTTTTCCTAGGAAATCATCTTTTCTTCTAGGTTATCAAATTGATTAGTATAAAGTGCCTTGCAGTTTAGTGATTCTTTTATATTATGCATTTGCTTTTATATATGTTCCCAATCCTTATCTGTTTTGCAACTCTCTCTCTCCCTCTCTCTGTCCCCTCCTCACTGAAATCCCCTTTTCCCCACCCCCCTTTCCTCTCTCCCCACCTCCTCCCACACCCCATCTTACCCCTCTCTTATCCTTAATAGGACATGTGAAGTTTTTTTTTTATTATTTCATTAGTCTTTCATAGAAATAACTTTGAGTTTATTTGCCCCTCATATTTTTTATTAGTTTAAAAATTTATCTTTATTATAATTACTTCCTTTCTTTTGATTGAGCTGCCCTTTTCTGATGGGTTTAAATGAGTAGTTTCTTTTATTCAAAAAAATGTTTGAAATTGAAGACATTTGACACTAAAGTCTCCTTAGAGTATAACTTCTGGTGTCTTCTGTAAGTTTTGGTATGAAATAGTCTCCTTTCCATTGCTTTCAAGATTTCCTTCAGTCGTCTTATGATTTCTTCTTTGACTGAAGACTGTATTTCTTAACTTGTATGTAGTTTCAATTTTTTGTTACCAGGTTATCTAATTCTGATTCTACTGGATTGTGATCAAAGAACTGTTCTTTAAATCTTTAATTTGGAAGGCTTGTAAAGGTTTCCTTTGTTGCCTAGTATGCAATTAATCTTTACAAATATGGCTTTTCTTAGGTGTAAGAAAGAAAAGTTTTCCGAGGGAAATAAGGATGTCTATTTTCTTTTTTTTTAAAGATTTTATTTATTTATTTGACAGACAGAGATCACAAGTAGGCAGAGAGGCAGGCAGAGAGTGAGAGAGAGGAGGAAGCAAGCTCCCCGCAGAGCAGAGAGCCCGATGTGGGGCTCGATCCTAGGACCGTGGGATCATGACCTGAGCTGAAGGCAGAGGCTTTAACCCACTGAGCCACCCAGGCACCCCAGGATGTCTATTTTCTGTGTGTCCTTGTTTTTCCCTTCTTCTAGTAGATACTCCCATTTGAAAAGCTAAAATTTTACCTTGTTATTGCATTTTTAGAGTCTTTAGGTATTATGTTGTTAGATGTATACCTGCTTATACCTTTTACATCTTCTTTCCAAACTCTGCCTTTAAAAATGTTCCTCTTCATCTTAGTACCTATAACTTTAGACCCAACTTGTCTGCGATGAATTTTGCCATTCCGGCTTTCTCTTATGCATGGTATCTCCTCACCTGATACATTCTCAATCCCTTTTGCATTTTAAGTATGTTTCTTGAACAGCGTGGATCTGTAGCCCCGATAGGCGCTTGAATAGAAAAAGTCAGTCTGTACACATTTAAATTAATGATAAACAGTCATGATTTTATTCCTCTCATCTTATTTTGTTTTTATTTTCCCCATTTTTGATGTTTTTAATCAAGTTCATTCTTTTTCTACTTGATAAATATAGAAGTTCTTTGCATTTTTTGATGACGGCTTAATTGAGATATAATTCACAGGCCATATCACTCACCATCTAATGTGGACAATTTAATGGCTTTCACTATAGTTAAGTATACTATACTAAACTACCTACACATTTTCATCATCCTCAAAAGAAAACTTTAGCCATCACCACCAGTCTTAGGCAACCGCTAATCTACTTTCGGTCTCTGTAGATTTAGCTATTCTGGAAATTCCATATAAATCAAATTATGCAATATGTGGTCTTCTGTGACTGACTTCTCTCAATCAGCAGAATGTTTTCAAGGCTCCTCTGTGTCGTGGCACATATCAAAATTCTATTCCTTTTCAAGGCTGAATAATATTCCACTGGCTGGATGGATCACATTTTATTTATCTCTTCATCAGTTGATGAACATCTGGGTTGTTCTCACCTTTTCGCTATTACGAATAAACCCTAAACCTTCATGCACAAGTTTTTGTGTGGGCATAGTTTTTTTCTTGGCTCTATACACAGGAGTGATATTGGTGTGTCATATGGCAACTCTGTGTTCTGCATTTTGAGGAGCTACTAAACCGTTTCTAATGTGGCTGTGCCATTTTCCAAGCCCACCAGCAATTTACAGGTTCCAGCTCTTCACATCCTTCCAACACCTGCTTTTGGGTTTTTTGATAGTAGCCATCCACGTGGGTGGGAGGTGGTATCTCACCATGGTTTTGATTTGCATTTCCCGAATGATTAGTGATGTTGAGCATATTTTCACGTGCTTATTGTCCCATATATTTTATATATACCTTATATGTATCTTTAAATATATATTATATATTTCATATTTTATTTATATTTCAATACATATTTAAGAATGTAAATATATTTACATAAATATGTTTATTATATAAATATATGATGATGTAAAATATATTTATATATACATTTATATATTAATGTATACATTTGAATATTGGAGAAATGTATATTCAAGTACTTTGCTCATTTTTTTTAAAGATTTTATTTATTTATTTGAGAGAGATTTATTGAGAGAGATCACAAGCAGGCAGAGAGGCAGGCAGAGAGAGAGGAAGCAGGATCCCTGCTGAGCAGAGAGCCTGATACGGGGCTCGATCCCAGGACTCCCAGTTCATGACCTGATCTGAAGGCAGCAGATTAACCCGCTGAGCCACCCAGGCACCCCTCTTTGCTCATTTCTTAACTTGGTTGTCTTTTTGAGTTGTAAGAATTCTTCACACAGTCTGAATGCATGTTCCTTATATATGACCTGCAAATATTTTCTCCCATTTAGTGGCTTGTCTTTTGACTTTGTCAATGGGGTCCTTGGAAGCACAAAACTGGGATATTTTGGTTGAGTCCCATTTATTTGTTTACTATGTTTTTTAAGTTGTTTGACTTTGGTGTTTGGCTGAGGAGCCGTTGTTAGATTCAAGACCACTAACATTTACCTTTGTGTTTTCTTCTGAAAACTTTATCATTTTACTTTATTTTTATTTTTTAAAAGATTTTATTTATTTGAGAAAGAGACAATGAGAGAGAGCATGAGCGAGGAGAAGGTCAGAGGGAGAAGCAGACTCCCTGTGGAGCTTGGAGCCTGATGCAGGACTCAATCCGGGAACTCTGGGATCATGACCTGAGCAGAAGGCAGCCGTCCAACCAACTGAGCTACCCAGGCATCCCGAACTTTATCATTTTAATGCTTACATTTATGTCTTTGATGCATTTTGGGTTATTTTCTTTGTATGGTGTGAGGCAGGACTCCTGTTTCATTATTTGCATGTGGCTGCTTGGGAGTAAAATACTGTTCTTACCCCCATTGAATTGTTTGGCACCCTTGTCAAACATTAGTTGACTGTAATTTATTTTCCTTTTTTTTTTCCCATTGAGGAATTTCATGTGCCATGTATATTATATTTCTAGGAAAAAGGAATCCCAGGATTTTCCCTCCTGCCTGGATTCTTCCTTCTTCATGGTGCATGATGCCAGAAGAATTTTTCCATGCAGTGAAACCAAACTGAGGGGATGGAAATATTCTGCCACTTTTCTAGATCTTTCAGTTATACAAGTCTAGGGCTGGTCATGCCACACTTGTTTAACTTGCCCGTGAGGTTCACAGCAGTTTTCCCAGCTCTGTGGTCATCAATAATTTCAAATTTGCCAATGTACTCATGCTTCGTCATCACAGTGAGGAAATGGGACGATGACTTTGGTGCATGGCCTCCTAAGAACCTGGCCTTCGCCCCCCCTTTCAGCAGTGTTAATGTTCTTGAGGGCATCTGTGGGACATTTGTTCACACTGTTACTACGGCACAGAAAGATGGCAGAAAAAGCTTTTTTCCCTTTTATTAATATTTGGTCTTATTCTCCTTCCCTTTCTCATAACCGAATGCGTATTTCTCCTCCGTCATTTGAAAACTGCATACTGTTCTCCAGCTGTTTTCCCCAGACGAGACCTTGTGTATCAAGAATCCTTATTTCACGGTTATTATACACAATCTTAAAGATTTATGACTGTCCTATTATTTTACACATGCATACACACGAAGCACTAAATACGGACTTTATCTGAATGGCTAAATGTTGGCCAAGACAGAAGCCAGTTGTAGTGGTAACTTCTAGGATAAAGATATAGTCTGAAGTTTTTTTTCTTTAAAAAAAGCCTTCATGGGGTGCCTGGGTGGCTCAGAGGGCTAAAGCCTCTTGCCTTCAGCCCAGGTCATGATCCCAGGGTCCTGGGATCTAGCCCCGCATCAGATTCTCTGTTCAGTGGGGAGCCTGCTTCCCCCTCTCTCTGCCTGCCTCTCTGCCTACTTGTGATCTCTGTCTTTCAAATAAATAAAATCTTAATAAAAAAAAGAAGGCCTTCATATTTTATTAAAAATTTTAGGTGTCCGAATTCAAAAGGTTAACAATATAGTATAATAATAATAATAATAATAATAATATCATCTAATAATAATATAATAATAATAATTTCTCCTGCATAGTCACTGCTGCACACTAGTAAAATGAGATGTTTCTTTTCTTTTCTGTTTTAAAGATTATATTTATTTTATTTATTTGACAGACAGAGATCACAAGTAGGCAGAGAGGCAGGCGAGAGAGAAGGAGGGAAGTGGGCTCCCCGCTGAGCAAAGAGCCCAACGTGGGGCTCTATCCCAGCCAAAGGCAGAAGCTTAACCAACCCAGGCGCCCCAAGATGTTTATTTTCATTTGGGATTATGGAGGGGCAAGGTGTTTTTGGCTCTCCTGCTGAAGTAGGGACTCAGTATTGTCTCCACCTTTTTCCCTAATAGTAGCTCTGGAAGATGAAGACATCCCTCCATCTCCCAGACATGAGGATTTGACCAGGACATGGGATGGTATAAGCTCATTGACATACTCTCATGAACTAAGCCCTGGTTTATTGGTCACAGTCGTTCTCCAAGTATTTTCAGGAGTAAACTTCAGGTGTTGCCCTTACTCTAATTTTTCTTTCTGAGATTTCTGACTGCAATCGCTATTTCCTGCAGTTACTCGAGGAGAAACGAGGCATGTGGCAGCGCAACAGTGTGTTTTTCTTTCAAGATGACAGAATCACTCTTGATTTCTGTACGCATCTCAGATTTTCATATACGAACATGGATTTTGGTGTCTACCCTGAGGAGATGATACGTACGGTGTGAGGCACACTTGTATTCTCATGACACGTCACCTGGGTTACCCAGAACTTTCTGGGCCTGGCAGAAAGGCAGAAACCCGGGTGAATTCCTCATTATTCCAGCAGGCTGTCAGCCCTCAAAGGCCTTCTGGATGTGTTTGTGCATCGCAGTGTCTGCTGTGTAAGATACAGAAAGAGCACAGTAGTTCAGGGGGAAAATATTTAGGAACACATTTTCCAGGAGGAACCAGGATTCAGTTTGGGTGACTCTTGACCATTTTTCATCTTCTGACGACTGAAAGTGGTAGTTAGTCTACAGTCATGGTTTTAACATGCATTTCAAATGTAATGTTAGTTTCCATCAACATAAAACTATAAGAACTGTCTTCCTAAAGGGCATTCGTGTAAGGCCCGTTATTTTCCAGCTTGATTAATGAAAACAAAATTTTTCTGTAATGCTTTCTTCCTACTCTGTATTAGTTTTCAGGACTGGATTGAAAGTGATTTATTGTGGATAGGGTTATACCTGCTCGTGGAATTTTTTTCTGTTCCTGGGTTTTTAAAGGTGGCAGAGTTGACTTTCTGATTTTAATTCATCTTCACTAGATGAAGAATTCACAAATAGGACTTTTTCTTGAAATAACCATAGACTGGGGGCGCTTGGGTGGCTCAGGTCATGATCTCAGGGTCCTGGGATCGAGTCCCACATCGGGCTCCCTGCTCGGTGGGGAGCCTGCTTCACTCTTTGCCTCCCCCTCTGCTTATGCTTTCTCTAATAAGTAAATAAATAAATGACCTAAAAAAAAAAGAAGTTGTATTTGACTGGAGCTTCATGTGGAGTGACAGATCAACAGAAAGACAAAGGGATATGAGACAGGAAGCAATGAAGGAAAACACAGAGGCGCACAGTATAGACAGATGTTCCTCGGCTTATGACGGCCTCGGCTTCTAATAAACCCATTGTTCAGCTGGAAATCTCTTTAGTTGAAAATGCATGGAAAACACCTAAGCGACTGAACATCAGAGCTTAGCCCCGCCAAACTTAAATGTGTTGAGAACAATTACAGTATTGCGCAGTTGGGCAAAATCCTCTAACACAAAGCCTATTTCACAATAAAATGTCTGGTATCTCATGTAACTTACTGAACACTGCACTGAAAGCCAGAACAGGACGGTTCAAGTGTGTTGGTTGCTGACCCTCGTGATCACGTGGTTTGCCTGGGGGCTGTGCTCGCTGCCCCTGCCCAGCATTACAAAAGAGGACCCTACTGTAGATCGCCAGCCTGGGTAAAGATCCAAACTAAATGCATATCACTTCTGCACTATTATAAAAAGTCAAAAAACCATAAACTGAACCAAGGTGAAGTCAGGGATCTTCTGTACCAGGTGTGTTAGGGAAGGTCAAGCGCTCCTGTCTGGCCAGGAACCATAGTGGTATGGGGGAAAGTTCCACAGTAGAAAGTTCTACAGCATAGAACCACTAGGACTCAAGCACCAAGGGTGCCAGGTTGCGCAGGAAGACTAGATGCTCCTCTGTGGGCGATGAGAAGCCACGAGCGACTCAGGAAGGCTGCAGAGCTCTGGGCAGGTGGGACAGCTGAGGGCTGCAATGAAGAGAGACAGGTGGAGCTGGGAGACCAGGTGGGGATAGCCCGCTTCCCTCAAACAAAAGGCGACAAAGGTCTGGACTAGGATGACAGAGATGGTGGAAGGTAATGGGATATTCATGAAACAGAAATGGAAAGCCATGGTAATGAAATAAGAGAGGGAGCGAAAACCGAACATGACTTTAATTGCCATCAGTATAAAACGTGTTGAATTAAAATGAATTGGTATTTCTAGACCAATGATGACATCACAATAATGGAAGGAAACCAATTCTGATTTTGAACCTGGTTAAGGAGAAAGTATAGACAAGAGAAAAGCAGAGGCTCTGGAGTCACACAAATGTCACCGTTGAGATTCGTCCCCACTCTTCATTCCCTTCCCTGTAAACCCAGGCAAGCGACACCTGCTTCACAGCACTGGTAACAAATAGGGAAGAGCACACGTTCCCACGTTCCCGGGTCAGACAGGACAGCCAGGGATCAGCGGCACATGAGGAGGTGACAGGTGGTCACTAAACTGAGCTCAGGTGCATACACAGCATTTTACGTCACCTTGAGATGGCTCCTCCTGGAACCTCTCGAAGAAGGCGGCAGTGGTGAGGAACAAACTCCAGGAGCTTATTAGCATACATGATCTTCAGGCCATCCGGATGAGACTCAACGATCTGCTCTACAATCACCTAGCAGAAGTAAGAGCGTTTTATTTTTATTTGTTTGTTTGTTTGTTTGTGTTTTTGTTTGTTTTTAAAGCACCTAAAAGATAAGTATGAACTATACAGTACAGAGAAAAGAATCGAGTAAGCCTTAAAAATGCACTTTGTCCTTCCTCCTCCCCACTCAGTATGCTTTCTAAACAGGAGGTAAGTAACAACGGCATGAAAATCTAGGTCCCAGGATTTGGGAATACTGCTCCAACCCTGGGGGACACAGAGGCTGAGGGACAGAGACTGGCCTGAAGCTAAAACATCACACACACTCATCTGCTTCCCTTCTGAGCTTAAAAGCGAAATACTGTATCTGCAGACAACAGCTCTGTACCATCTTCACCCTGGCCTTATCCTCTACCGTCTCCAGAACAGGGAAAGGGCTGAGATGGAAAGTGAGGGAAGAAAACACATCTTATTTTGCTTTAGTATTTTATTTTTTTTGGTGAGGCTGACTTGCAGGAGGTGAATGACAAGCATACAAACTTAAAATACAAACGTGGCCACAGTTCATTTAACGACACGGAAACGTGAAGTACTTCCCTAATTTAGCATATTAGATTCAGTTCAATGAAAAGGGCATAAATTAAATAACTAAAATATTTTCATTTAGTGACAAAGAATAATGTGATCTTTTTCACCCCCACAGAGAGAGCTATGAACTATAATAGGATACATACAAAGAACTGACAGATCATTTACTTTTAGTAGTCTTAATGAAGCTGAAAAGATTACTGAAATTAATCCTTCAATTTCACTTCTATCACTGGGATACTGTCTCATTTTAAAACTGGAAGCCTTTCATCCTGAAGTCATGGTGGGTAGCTTTATACTTACTGGATAGAAAGAGCACTCGCACTGGCAGGTGACTGGAAGAAAGCCCTCAAACGCTGAGACTGGCTTCATGACTTCTGTCAGCCTGAACTAGATGAAAGCGACGCTCTCTAAGTTGGAAGCTGCTGATTGCTGGCGGCCTCACATGGTGCAGCCCATACTCCGGCCGCTCAGAGGCAGGATACACTGACTCCCTGTATTTAACTGTATCCTTATAGGTCAAGAACACTGGGTAACCAAGTTCCAGACTTAAGGTACTACCCCACTAACTCGCCCTTAAAAGCCCTTTATCTTTGAATATTCCCTCCCTCCCACCGTCCTGGCCTGGCAAACTCCCCCATGGTCTTCAAGACTTAGGCCACATCAATTCTGCGAAGACACCTCCCCTCACAGACTTTCCCTGCGCACAGAGATGTCTTCCAGCTCCTCCAGTGGGCACGGGCGCCTTGGTGGGGTCACGCTTTTCGGCAACTTCATTAACGTATAACTTATGGAAATGAAAATTGACCTGAAAATGTTCTGATCCGTACCTTCTTCCTAGGCAAGTCCCTCACCCCTACTAAATTAAGATGATCTCTGAGTTATGGCATCACTGGAAGAGACCAGAGCGCATGCCTGATTCCTGCCATGCTGATGGGCTCCAAGCGGGACCAACCTTTTCTTACAACCAGAAGAGCAGGAACTAAGAGCATCTTCAAGGAAGAGCCCTGAGCTCTCTCGCACCCAGTCAAGAAACGAAGCCAGATTAGATGCTCTGTGTTTGTGGAATGAGGTGCATGGGGTTACAAACCTCATCCATGTACGGTTTCACCAGTACTTGACCGACTAACGCCTCTGCATCCCGTGTCTTGTCAATTGTAGCGTAAGTCTGGAGGCAGTGCCGTATGATGTCCACATTGGAAGTCTGAAGCCCTTCTAGCAGCAGGCCTCCCAGGGACTGCTGCAGCATGGCCATAATGTGGGCTATACGCTGCAAGAACAGAGAGACCAGGAAAGAAGGTCCAGGCACAACAGTTTCTAAAAGCTCAAATATATGTGTATAATTTATATACATATGTGTTATATATATAAAGCGAGCCTCTAATTCTACCAGAATATATGTAAGATTAAAATCCCAACATTTCCTAGAGAATAACAATGAATCTCTTCTCCCCATGATTGCTTTCTTTCTTTCTTTCTTTCTTTTTTAAAGGTTTTTATTTATTTATTTGTCGAGAGAGAGCACAAGCACATAAGGAGGCACAGGCAGAAAGAGAAGCAGGCTTCCTGCCAAGCAAGGAGCCCACGGTGAAACTCGATCCCAGGACCCTGGGATCATGACCTAAGCCAGAGGCAGTGGCTTAACTGACTGAGCCACTGAGGCGTCCCCTCCCTATGATTTCTTTGAAAGTAAGTCGGCTTCATCAAAGTGAAGTTTACACAATTACTGAACGACAAAAAGTTATTTGTCTCTTAAGCTACGGAGTAAATCTGACAAACGTGCATTTAAACCCAGTGAAGGGCTTTGGATAAATGAACTCTGACTACATCATATGATGTGTCAAGTTACATGAAATTCAGAATTAATTTTACTTGCATAGTTTGGAGACTACGCTTGTGTCTTTACACAAAACCTATCTAGTGTGACATAATGGAGCAGGGTCCCAAGCAGGAGATACTGAAAAAAAAAAATTCAAAGCTAGCTTCAAAATCCTGTAGAGTAGCAATTATCAGGGGGCAATGCTAGGTCAAACCAAAATCATCCAGGAAATTCGCAAACAGCAAATTGAAAATCGAAACCAACACTTACTGGTCTTACTTTGTCCAGAAGAGGCATGCCTTTGTTCTGAACAGCATGAAAGTGTAACTGGTTAAATTCTGTGGCAATTCTCTCCAAAATCTCTCTAGTCCAGAGAGGGCTAGTAGAGACAATTAGAGAAGTGTAATTCCCAAAGTTAAAACCTGCCACCCCCACCGCCCCCCATGCCTTACAGCGCTCAGGCACATGCACCTGCACGCCATCAATTTTCAGGACAAACTGTCTGTGCAGCAGGCCCCAGGTGCGAGGGGTGAGGAGCGGGGAGGTCATAGAAGCCACCGACTCAGCCTGCTCCAGGCCACAGGGACCAGGCAAGGGGATGGAGCTATTTTAGGTCAGTGTGGGTACAACTGCATGTTTCCACCACGTTCCTCGGGCTCTCCCATTCGTGCCCTTCTTCTCCCATTCTCTAACCCCCTCCTCTCTCTTGCCCTGTCCTACCGTTCATACCCGAATCCCCCTCTTCTTCTCCGCCTGCCTCATTCTCCCTCCCAAGTACCTCCCCAGTACCAACTACTGCTGTCTCCTCAATCAGCTAAAACTGACCGCCTAGCAGCAACCTGGGAAATTGCTCAGAGCAGCGGACTCCAAGTTTACATTTACCCAATGGCAGAAAGAGCAAGCTCGGTGCTCTGGGAGCTGGTGAGAAATCACTCACAGTGCATCTGCCATCAAGTGGACTGGATACACTTCCCTCTTGCCCTCCACATTAGAAAGCGGCAACCCCATTCAAAATGAAGCAGAACAGTGAAAGAAAAAAAAAAACCACAATAAAGGCCCCAAAGCCCCTGCTGGGCTCTATGAGGCATCCCACATCTGAGGATGGGCAGTCAGGTAGTGAGGAAACACACTGTAAGGAAACCCAAAAATGTCTGAAGACCTGCCATGGTGTGTCCTCTCCCAGAGCATCAGAACTGGTGTGGAGGGAAGGCAGGCGCTTGGCAGGACCAATGCCTAAGCCTAATCCCAACCTCTACTGACTGATCCCATGCGCATTTCCTATTTATCCTTATCTCCGCATTTCTGGGCCTAGCAGAGCATGATGGATTTACCGTGTGCTGACGCTGCTCTGGCTTTCCTGACTCCAGAGCTCAGAGCTGCTCTTCTGGAGAAAAAAGTCCTCCAAGGTAATTCTGAGCAAGAAAGCGCACAATGTCTGTTTATCAAGGAGTGTTGCAAAGGGACAGGATTGTAGACACAGAGCTCACTGAGGTGTTTCTATCCAAGGAGCACAGCAGCAACAGCAAAGACGGGAAGAACACTGGAGGGCCAGCTCCCCAGGGGCCGAACGTGGACATGGCTGGAGGGGCTGCAGGTGCTGCCAAGGGCCGCAGCGAAGCAGAGCCGCTGGAGACACACGGGCTGCAGAAGGGCTGAGTTCAGACTGTCTGCTAAGTGTGGACGAACCGGGGAAGAAGCACGAGTGCAACGGGCTAGAGACACAAGCACAGTGGAGACTGACCACGTAGTTGAATGCCTTGATGTGAAAGGGGGCAGAGACCTAGGACCAGAGAATCGCTTCCTTTGGGATGTGTCCGTTCTTAATCTCCATCATGAGACATGTGGAGCATATGGTCTCTCAAGTTCCTTCCAAATCTAAAACCTTAATTCCTAAAATTTAGAAACCTAACTCCGCCTGCAGGGGGAGGGACTGTTAGCGTCACACAACAGAGCACTCAGGGCACCAGGCGACCTTGACGCAGGCAGCCCAGCTGGTATGTGTAGGACCAGCCCCGGCTACTCCCACTGCACCACTGTGCGTCTGTCTCACGGTGCTGACAGGACCTAACTACTCATTTTCTGAGTCACTCATCTACCCTGGCTGATTGAAAATTCACACCAGGAAGGGAACAAGACAATCACAGTATAACAAAAAGAGCCATCATCTTTTTCCTATTTCATAAGTTTTTTCTTTCCTGTTTGTAAATTTCAACTGGATATGTCCTATACTGTTTCATAATAATATAATGCTGGTGCAAAATACATCAATGGTAATACTCTTGGCATGTCTAGGAAAAAAAATGAGATGGAGAAAAACCAAAATGAATGGTAGGTATGCCTTAAAGATCAAAAAGACTTTGCTAGTCCTCAGGGAAGGTGATTCCAAATATACTTTTCCACTGCAAGCATAATGACGTGTTGGAACTGTGGTCTATAACCAAAGGGTTTATAGGAACGTGTTATAGATTTCACCATTTCATGCTCTCCACTCTCCTGGAGCTACATTCTAGCCACAATCCTGGATTTTCTTCTTGTTCAGAAATGAATTCTAACTAAGCCGTCCCCGCCTAATTAGACTGGATGTGAAGTATTAATTTATGTGCTACTTAGTTAAAAAAAAAATGCTTACCTGCTTGCTTCTAGTGCAGAGGTTTCTTTAGAACTTTGTGAATTTAAGATTTTTTCAATCTTTTCAACTGATCAAATAATTTGTATAAGCCTCAACACACACATCTATTAAAATAAAAATTAAGCAAACAAAAAACGTCACCATCTTTACTCTTAATCATCTTTATTTCCCATGCTAAATGCAGGAAAATATAAGACCAAAAGTTAACTTCAAATATATAGGGCATGCTATATTTTGAATATTTCTATGAATCACAGAATTCTCAAGAATGCAAATCTTAGTTCTAGAATAAGCATACTTCCATATTCTATTGCAAGTTTATAGAGAAAAAAAAAACAAACCCTAAACTTTGCTTTCTCATATTCTATACTCTTATTTATTCTTTACCCCATCCTGAATCTTTCTATGGGCATTTCTTTCCTATTTTTTTAAAAAGATTTGTTTATTTGAGAGAGAGAGAGACTGCATGTGCACGTTCAGGGGAGGGACAGAGGGAGAGAGAGAATCTCGAGCAGACATCCTGCTGAGCATAGAGCTCAATGCGGGGCTCAATCTCATGACCCTGAGATCATGACCTGAGCCAAAATCAAGAGTCGGACGTTTAACCAACTGAGCCACCAGGCGCCCCTCCATTTGTTTTCTTATGGCCCTTTATTCATGTTTTAACTTTGGCTTCCGATCGTACTGGTCCTCTCAGTTTACATGTGCATATACCTATATGGCCAAGCACTAAATCATTAAAGACCTTTTACACTACAAATATTATCAAAGAGGTTGAGGGACATTATGAAAACACTCATCTTTAAAGAACAAAAAAATACAAAGTCATCCATTCAATAAATAGTTACTGAACACCCCTGGGAGCTCGACATTCATTCCGATGGGGGGTGGGGGGAGGACACAAGAAAATAAAGCAAGAAATACACCCTGCCCTCACAAAGCTTACTGTTTTGTCTGGAAGCGCACGACAAGCATTCTTTGGACAAAAGCTGTGAGGAGATCCAGAGGCGAATTAAACAGAAGGTCCCTCAAACAGCCTTCTCCCCACTGAGATTTTAACAAATATGCTAATAGTACACATAGAAAACATTGTACAGAGCAGCAGGCGAGAGTCAGAAGCCCAGACTCCCAATGCCCGCTGTGCCCCTACATCGTTATGATCATGAATGACATCGGGGACACTTGGAACTGGAGATAGCACTAAGGGGCACACTCCCGGGGTGAGCCCTCAGATGTACAGAGCCGTTGCCTGTCTCACACACCTGAAACTAAGCCAACACCGCATGCTAACTACTGGGAATCGAAAAAATTAAAGTGAACACCAGAACATAAAGAACACAGGATCAGAAAATAACAACAAACCTACGGCAGAATCCTGAGTTTGCTTTGGAAAGCCTACTTCTCCCCTAGTCTCTAATATAAGCCTATTTTCTTTACAGGGCCGCTGACAATTTATACAGTCGTTAACTGTCAAGCGCTGCACCGACAACAGTTATCATTGTTTCTTGTTCTGGAAAAAGTGGGTGATCTTGAGATCGTGTGGGTACCTCTGAAATTCTGTCTTCTTATTTCAGGTAGATTACGTGACATAATGCATAAAATGCACATGCGTGAGAGCTTTGAAAAAAGGCTAAATTAAAAAAAGAAAAAAAGAAAAAAAGCTGAATAGTGCTGAGAAGTTCGTGGAGAAAAGAGGAGAGGGCTTCAACTGGCATGCAGCATAAGAAATCTACTGGAGGGTACCTTTTTCTTCCTTATGTCCTCTTGTTTACACATTCGTTCATCTACTGCCCGAATTCCTTCACTGACTGATGACCTGAGACTCATTAAAAGAATAAAGAAAACATATTACAGACATTGTTTTGTCACATTATCAAGTTCCTACATCTCATTCAATTCCACAGAACTTAATACCTGTGCACCAGTACTATGCAGATATTGACAAAAACAAAACAAAACAAAACAAAACAAACATCATATACCATACACAGTTACTGTTGAGGGGACTCATGATCTGGGGGCATAATGACACGAAGGCAGGGTCGCATGGCCAGAAGAAGAATGACACATATACAGTGAAAGTTATGCGGATGAGGGGGCTTAGAATGGAGAACAGATAATATGAAGCAAAGTACAGGAGAGTCTGGAAATGCGACGGGGCTCGATTCAGACTCTGAAAGCCATGTGTACACAGCTGCCGAGGTGGGGAGGGGATGGGGAGCAGATGTAAGTGCACACACACTCAGGGGCAGGGTCAGACAGGCACACAGCCATGTGCACTGCAGGCTTCCTTCTGGAGAGAAGCAAAAATAGGAATGGAGGGCCAACTTCACTGAGATGAGGTCTTTAGATTCTGCATATTTGGAGAACGATGGAATGTCAAAGCACTGATGCATGATGATGAAATGTGGGTATGGAAATACCAGGAATCAAGAATGAAGAACAGAAGACCAGAAAAAGGCAGAGCACAGAGGTAGAGAAGCATGTCCAGAAGCTAATGAATAAAGAGATAATTAGGAATTAGGGCCAAAACAAAGGTTAACAGAAACAACTAGAATGAAATAGGCATATCACAAAAATTCCGCAGGAAGGTGAATTAATTCACTCCATCAACATTATGAAACACCTCCTGGACGTCAGTATTGTGGCAGCCCACAGGGATGCAATGAAGACAGATATAGTCGTATCCCTCAGTGGTCTGAGAATCTCACAGAACAGCTTCAGAGTTGGGACCAGAAAGGCAGTTCAGGCCTGTGATTGAGCAGGACCAAAGTGGCCATAAAAACAGGCCATGGAAAAGGGAGGGGATACGGTGATGGCAGGGGGTGAGGCGGGACGGGAGCCTGTGTGAGTAGAGCAAATCTGCCTCCAGGGTGGGGGTTCGAGAGAAGAGTGGGAGGCCAAAGGAAGGCTAGGCTTGGGAAACAACACCACTATGAGGCCCTGGGAGGAAGAGGCACACCAAGGAGGCAGTGGGAGAGCCCCACAGCGGCTGGTGTGGAATCCAACAGTGGACCATGAAAATCCCTTCCATTCCAAGGAAAAGTACCTTTAACAAGATTTTGTAAAATTCAAATGAGACATAAACCATGGAAAGTATTGGCTACCTCAAGGCACAACTCAAGATTTTTACCTGTTTCATGAACTCTTTCTTGCCTGCCCCTCCCCTAGGCTTCTCAGCACTGATATTTCCATTACTCCGCATTTTTCTTGGTTCTAACCATGTACTGTGTCTTCCCTTAAATTATGTTCTCCTTATATTCTCTCTAGGATGCAGGCACTGTCTTAGGGGAGGGACGCACGAGGCCACTCAAGCTAGAGGAGACACACAAGGAAGGATGGTGTCGTTTATGACAATTTTACGACAGGGCATCAGAACGGACAGAAGCTGTAAGTCAGGGCACCAGACACAGACGGGGGGTTCTGGGGTGGGAGACAGGGCAGCACAGTTTTCTGTTAGAAGTGATGCCACAACTGCCCCTCCACTGTTCACCCAGGTGGAGTTCCTATTCCCAATGGCTTAGAGGTGGGGAGTCCCATTCCCACAACAGAGATTTTTCTGAGAACATGCAAATGTAACATTTATTAAGTATTACATTTTATTTATGTTATCTTTCAGTTCCATTAGTGATTACACAGTTTTTGTAGATCAGCCCAGGAACCTAACCACACGTAGATTACGTGGGGTGGGGGGGATATTTACAAGATTACAAACTGTTAAAATATAAGTCATTCATAAGTTAGAAACCACTTACATATGACCAAAGTGGTATTAATAAGTTAAATTTGGAAATATGCTTCCTCTCCCCTGACATTTTAAGGTTGTCTACACTGAGAATATGTCTTCTTCAAATCGAACATGTTTTTTTAGGTTTTTAGCATATGCAAAAACAAAATCATTTACAACTCTTCTGAAGGTGAATATTATAATCATGAACCGTTAAAATACAACCACCAGTACCACCAAACTAACAGATGAAAAGAATTCTTAGAGAAAAGCCGACGAGGACAACAGGCCTCACAGCAGACTGTTTTCATTAATTGGGGACTTACCAGAACTTCTCGTAACTGTCCTAAAGGCACAGAAAGTTCAGTGAGGGCTTTGTCCATGCCAACCTAAAGGCAAAACCAGGTTGGCACAAACACATCACGATAAGGAATAATAGTGACGTATCTATTTAACTATCAAAGCAGTACCAGATTTAAGTTATTTTTTTGGCACAACCGTATTTTGCTACATAACTAGCTAAACAACAGAAGTGTTATTTGGCCATTAATGTTGTTCATAGAATATGAAAAAAATCTGTTGAAATACATGAAACTATAAAAATAAGGGAAGTCATGAGAAACGAAAGTTTCCTTAAGAACAATTTGCCTTTAGATGACATTTTAAATGAATGTGAAAAATTTTCACAGAAGGTGAACAGTTCTCTGTCTGTAATGATGATACTCAGCCAGCTGATGAGAAAGTCTGACGGGCTACGTCTCTCTTAAACATTATTATAAGCCTTGAGAAAAATAGAAATTAAACAGAAGTAAAATTTTCTAGGTTTTTAATCCTATTGGGATATTTATATTAGTGGTATATTTCCCAAAAGCAAGTGTGCATCATTAATTTTAATGCTTCTTGAAATTCCCACGGAGCTGCAACTTTCTGTGCTTCTCTGGACAAATAGATTTAAAACAAAATGAAGCATCAACAAGGAGACTTTTCTGCCAAGTAACAAAATTCAACATTTCTAAACGGCTTTTACAAACAATTGATAAGCTCACTGCAAATCATTCTTATATTTTTATAAAACCAAATTTTTAAATATCAATATTGGCCAATGTTCCCTCAACCTAGCTCTGGCTAACAGATATACCTGGGAGTAAATTAAACATTGTAAGAGTGGTGGACATTTGCTCCTACAAATTAGTCTAAATCAAGGAAGACGTCAGGGTAATCACTTAGCAACTAATAAAACAACCCCTTGGGTATTATTATCCTTTACTTTTCACTGTTGACTAATGAATTTGAAACATAATCAAACTAGAGCAACCTTGAATGAATAAAAACTAAAACAAACAAAAAAATGTATTCCAAAATGTTTAGTTCTTTTATTAATGAAATTGGTAATTTCTTCAAGTTTCTGGTGGGGTTGGTGGGGTAATCAACTGAAAGGTTTCTAAAAACTCTGCCCTTTTAATAAATATGAAGGAGAGAGAAAGTGTGTGTGTGTGTGTGTAGGACTTGTGAATTTCAGGTTTACCAAGTTTGTGGAAAGGTTGACAAAATCTGCATAAGCCTTGTTGATGAGCTCAACCATGGCTATTTTAAGAAGTTTATAGTAGAGTTCCAGATCTCCTCTTAGTTCCTCCAGCTGGACACGCTTCCTAAATTCAGACACAAAGTGACCGACATCGAAATCTTCCTGAAAATCAAACCAGAAAGAAAAAATGATTGCACTGATACCACATTTTACATAGAAAAATAAGATCAGAGAAAGAATAAGAGGCCGTATTACTGCAGGGGAACACACACAGGACATCAGGGGGTCTGCTCACTTCCTAAGATTATGGGAAAGGGGGCCCCTCACCAAGACCATTCTCTCCAGTTGCCTAACTCTACAGGCATTTTATTACTTTTAATTATACATTTCAAAGAGGCTCTTCTCAAAATAGAAACAGCTTTTTCTTCTTAATTTTAAAAGTAACAAATGTTCACTGTCAAACTTTCAACCAACCAAGAAATACTACTGTAAGAGAGAGAAAAAAAAATGACCCACTCTCTAATGCTCTGCAGTTAAGCACTGTTAATGTTTACTTTTCTTCGCTATTTAACACAGCGATTCACATCCTTCCAGACTTTGTTTTGGTCTTTCTCTTTACTTTTTTTTTTTTTTTTTTAAGATTTGAGAGAGAGAGACGAAGAGAACAAGTGGGAGGAGGGGCAGAGGGAGAAGCCGGCTCTCTGCTGAGCTGGGAGCCTGATGCCAGGGTTCATTCCAAGACCCTGAAATCAAGACCTCAACCGAAGGCAGACGCTTAACTGACTTAGCCACCCAGGTGCCCTAGTCTTTCTCTTTAAAATATAAATTACTTTTGGGGTTCCTGGCTGGTTCAGTGGGTTAAGGCCTCTCTCTTTAGCCCAGGTCATGATCCCAGGGTTATGGGTTCAAGCCCTGCATTGGGCTTTCTGCTCAGCAGGGAGCCTGCTTCCCTGTCTCTCTCTCTGCCTGCCTCTCTGCCTACTTGTGATCTCTGTCTAATAAATAAATAATTTTTTAAAAAATAAAGTATCAATTACTTTTTAAAGAAACTGACATATAATGGACACATGTTAGTTTCAGGCGTACAACATAAAAATTCCATATTTTTATCTGTTGTGAAATGATCACCTTAAGACTAGTTAACATCCATCACCAAACATACACATTTTTTTCTTGTGCTAAGAACTCTTAAGCTTTAGCAACTTTAAATATATAATAATATATGGCACCTGGGTAGCTCAGTGAGTTAAGGCCTCTGCCTTCCACTCAGGTCATGATTCCAGGGTCCTGGGATCGAGCCCCACATCAGGCTCTCTCCTCAGCAGGGAGCCTGTTTCCTCCTCTCTCTCTGCCTGCCTCTCTTCCTACTTGTGATCTCTGTCAAATAAATAAATAAAATCTTAAATAAATAAATAAATAAATAAATATATATATATATATGCAGCCATCAAAAGAAATGAAATCTTGACATGTGCAATTACATGGATGGAACTAAAGGGTATGCTGAGTGAAATAATAAGAGAAAGACAATTATCATACAATCTCCCTGATATGAGGAATTTGAGAGGCAAAGTGGGGTGTGTGGGGGTAGGGAAGGTAAAATGAAAGAAGATTGGATTCGGAGGGGGGCACCTGGGTGGCTCAGTGGGTTAAAGCCTCTGCCTTCGGTTCAGGTCATGATCACAGGGTCCTGGAATCGAGCCCCACATCGGGCTCTCTGCTCAACGGGGATCCTGCTTCCTCCCCTCTCTCTGCCTGCCTCTCTGCCTACTTGTGATTTCTGTCTGTCCAATAAATAAATAAAATCTTAAAAAAAAAAGATTGGATTGGGAGGGAGACAAACCATAAGAGACTCTTAATCTCACAAAACAAACTGAGGGTTGCTGGGGGGAGGGGTGTAGGGAGAGGGTGGTGGGGTTGTGGACATTGGGGAAGGTATGTACTACGATGAGTGCTGGGAAGTGTGTAAGCCTGACAATTCACAGACCTGTAATCCTGGGGCTAATAATACATATTTCTAATAAAAAATAATAAAATAAATATACAATAATACACAGTATTATTTACTACAGTCACTATGATGTACATTACATCCCCAAGGCTTATCTTATTAACTGGAAGTTTATACCACTGGACCCCTTCATCTATTTCCTCCACAACCTCGCCTCTGGCAACCACCAATCTGTTCTCTATGACTTCATTTTGCTTTGTTTTTTAGATTCTACATGTGAGGGAGATCATACAGTATTTCTCTTTCTCTGACTTATTTCACTCAGCACAATATCCTCGAGGTCCATCCATGTTGTTGCAAATGGCAAGACTTCCTTCTTTTTATGGTTGAGTAATATTCCATCGTATACACACACATTTTCTTTATCCATTTACCCCGTTGGTGGACACTTTAGTTATTTCCAAGTCTTGGTTGTTGTAAATACTGTGATACTCACTTCCGTGAGTGTGAGTCTTGCTGGCCGCTAGAGCCAGGTGATCTAGATGTATACCCTGGGTAGCAACTGCAAACCTCGGGGCATCATACGAGCATTCAAGCTCCTTTCCAGGAGATACCAGAAAGCAGAAGCGAGGTAGAGGGACAGCGCAAAGATGGTACCCATCAGCTCCATCTTTGGAGAATACCTTACTAGGTTCCCAGATCCATGTTAAATTAGATGCCTGCCCCTCAGGGCTTTAAGATAAGCAAATGAGCCTCTTTCACAGAAATCTGAACCCATTTCAGTCTGCTGCTTCTGTGCTGAGTTCCAGGGTGGGTCAGTCTACTCGCACGACTGCTTTAAGAACTGTTTCTCAGTTTGCTATATATAGCCTTGTGGGTCTCATGGGTGCAAGCTCTGATGGCTTTCAAAGCTGGATGTTTTGGGGTCTTGTCTCTTAGATGTACGTCTTGGAAGTTGGGGTGCCAGAAGTGGGGCTCAAACCCTTTGCTCCTCAGGGAGAAGCCTGGGGTTTTGAGTACCTTCCCAATCCCAGGTCGCTGTACCAGGGGTGGGGTTTATGGCAAGACTGATTCTTACTTCAACATAGGTTTTTTTCCTTACTCACCTAATGTGTAGGAGTCACTCAGCTAGTTGTAGGGTTTTTTCCACAGGAAAATTTTCCATATGGAGCTATAGATTCAGTGTGTATTTCATAGAAGAGATGAGTTCAAGATCCTCCTATGCCACCATCTGGAATGGAAACCCCGGACCTTCTCTATGTATGTGTGTACACACACATATGTGTACACACACACACACACACACAAATATTCATGCTCTTCTAAACTATTTCCCATCTAGGGGCACCTGGGTGGCTCAGTGGGTTAAGCCTCTGCCTTCGGGTCAGGTCATATCTCAGGGTCCTGAGATCAAGCCTCACATCAGGCTCTCTGCTCAGCCGGGAGCCTACTTTCCCCCCTCTCTCTGGCTCCTTGTGACCTCTTTCTCTCTCTCTGTCAAATAAATAAATAAAATCTTAAAAAAAGAATAAAAAAATAAAAAATAAAAACCCATTCTATTAAAAAAAATTTCCCATCTAAAAATATAACTTGAATGTCTTTACGTAAAACACATACATTTCTATTAATATTTTATGTGCATGCTGAGTGTCCCATTGAACAGATGTTCCAAATCTTTCATAACCTATTTCCAAGTATTGGTCTCACAGGATTAGCTATCCTGTGTTTCCCCTCTACAATACTGTGATACCCCGGTAGGCTTATATGCTTAGAGGCAATAAATTACTATCTACTTCTCCTGTGACTCTGCTACTCTATGACCTGTTTAGTCAGCAAGAATCAAATGTGATGATTCCCAAACTAGTTAAGGACACCTACACTTACTTCATAATTATATAGCTTCATTAAACACTATGTAAACTAACAAAATATGACTGCAAAAATAAATCACTGTTGGGCGCCTGGGTGGCTCAGTGGGTTAAGCCTCTGCCTTCGGCTCAGGTCATGATCTCGAGGTCCTGGGATAGAGTCCCGCATTGGGCTCTCTGCTCAGCAGGGAGCCTGCTTCCCTCTCTCTCTCTCTCTGCCTGCCTCTCCATCTACTTGTGATTTCTCTCTGTCAATAAAAAAAAAAATCACTGTTCTTTTGAAAACTAACACAGCTACTTTGGAAAGATTTGATACAAAGAAATCAATAAGAAAATTTTTGCTAAGTTAGGTATGGGTGAGATGACCAAGTACCAGGCAGGGAGGGAGTGATCACAGGATTCTCACTCAGTTCAGTTAAAGAAACTGAAACTGAATGCAAAAAAAGACAACATAGAAAGCTTTTTTTAAAAAGATTCTTTTTATTTATTTGAGACACAGACAGACAGTATGAGCAGGGAAAGGGGCAATGGGAGGAGATTCCCTGCTGAACAGGGAGCCCAATGTGGGACTCCATCCCAGGACCCCAGGGTCATGACCTGAACCGAAGGTAGATGCCTAACCTATTGAGCGACCCAAGTGCTGTGATAACTCAGAAATCTAATCTGCAGGCCAGTTTCCAGAGAAAAGACCTGGCACTGTTTCAATGGAGAATAAATGTACATATATTTTTTCCAAATAAAATGCTAAAAACTGTATGTACCATTCCCTAAGAGTACTTGTTTAAACTGACTTTTTTAGTTAATCAACCAAAGACTGACCCTGCTAGTGTCGGAGAGAAGGACTTCATACCAAACCATAATTTCACAGTCATCTACAGAAAGCCACCTGCTCCTTACACTGGTGACCAAATTAGCCTGGACCTTTCTCTCCTGAGACCATCTCAGACCTTACATCATAGTTATGTAGTACATCACGGGAAGGGGTCTCGGTTCATAATCCTGGCCATCCTACTCACCAACTGTATACATTTAGGTCGATCACTTTCCCTGCCTCAGTTACACATTGTTGACGTTCTTGAACTTCATGGTGGCATTCTAAATTGTATAACTGGGGTGCCAATGTGGCTCAGTTGGTTAAGCATCTGCCTTTGGCTCAGGTCATGATCCCAGTCTCTTGGGTTTGAGTTCCACATCAGGCGCTCTGCTGAGCAAGGAGCCTGCTTCTCCCTCTGTCCCTTCCTCCTGCTCCTGCACTCTCTTACTCTCAAATAAAATCTTAAGTAAATAAATAAGTAAATAAATAAATCATATAACTTAGCTTCAGTGAACAAATGCTATTAGGTAATATTAGTACTCAACTTACCATTTATGCATTTGTTTTCAGATAAACAAAAGTTGCATAACACATGACTAAATAACTCGGAACATCTGTGAATACTGGGTTAGGCAGCGTTTGCTGTGAAAAGCAAACCCAAACTCACAGTGCCATAATAGAGACCCATTTCACTTAACCAAGAGTGGTTTTACTACTTTAGGAATGGTTTTACTTTATAGTGTAGATTTCTACATGCAAAAGAATGAACTTGGAACAGCAAATATACTCTTAGAACTCAACAACAAAAAGACAAATAACCTAATTTAAAAACAAGCCAAAGTCTTGAATAGACATTTCTCCAAGGATGATACACAGACGGTCAAGAGCACATGTCGGGATGTTCGACATCCTTAGTCATTGGGGAAATGCGAATCAAAAGCACATGCAGATGCCACGTCACACCCACTAGGACAACTATGGTAAAATAAGAAAACGAAAAAGAAAAAAAAAAGAAGAAGAAAAGTGCTGGCAAGAAGGCAGAGAAGCTGGAACCCTCCTGTATTGTCGGTGAGAATGTAAAACAGTGTGGCTAAGGCAGCAAACAGCTCGGTAGCTCCTCAAGAAGTTACACACGTACAATTACGCAGGAGTTCTACGTCTAGGGGTATGACACCGACAGAACTGACAACAGATGTTCCTGCCACAACCTATACATAAATGTGCACAGCAGCGCTGCTCGTAACAGCCAAAAGAGTATATACCCAACGTCCATCAACTGATGAATGGATACATAAAATGTGGAAGAGCCTCTTACCCAACCATAAAAAAGAATAAACTGTTACATGCTACAACACGAGTGAAGTCTGAAAACATTCTACTCTCAGGTTAAAGGAAGCCAGACACAAAAGGTCACATGTTATACAATTCCATTGATATGAGATGTTCCAGAAAAGGCAAATCCATGAAAACAGAAAGTAGATTCATGATTGCCAGGGAATAAGGGGAGGGGAGAATTGGAACTAAGAGGTTTATTTTTCGGGTGATGGAAGCATTCTGGAATTAGACAGAAGTGACGTATGTACCATATACACAGTAAATATACTAAAAGCCAGAGAAGAGTACACTTTAAAATGGCAACTATTATGCTTTGTGAATTGTATTTTGATGAAAAATGAAACAACTTAAATATCAACAAGTTAAATGCTAGGATACATTAAAAAAAATCCAAAGTAACACTAATCACAGGAACAATGGAGTAGCTACATGAATTTCAGACAAAGCAGATTTCAGAGAAGGAAAATTATCAGGCATAAAGAGCAGCATTACATAATGATAAAGAAATCGACTGACCAAGAAGACGCAATTATCCTTAACATATGTGTGCCTGATCAACACAGGTGAGAGACAACCTAACAGAACTGCAGGGAGAAATAAACAATTCCTCTCTGCCTACTTGTGATCTCTGTCTAATAAATAAATAATTTTTTAAAAAATAAAATATCAATTACTTTTTAAAGAAACTGACATATAATGGACACATGTTAGTTTCAGGCGTACAACATAAAAATTCCATATTTTTATCTGTTGTGAAATGATCACCCTAAGACTAGTTAACATCCATCACCAAACATACACATTTTTTTCTTGTGCTAAGAACTCTTAAGCTTTAGCAACTTTAAATATATAATAATATATGGCACCTGGGTAGCTCAGTGAGTTAAGGTCTCTGCCTTCCGCTCAGGTCATGATTCCAGGGTCCTGGGATCGAGCCCCACATCAGGCTCTCTCCTCAGCAGGGAGCCTGTTTCCTCCTCTCTCTCTGCCTGCCTCTCTTCCTACTTGTGATCTCTGTCAAATAAATAAATAAAATCTTAAATAAATAAATAAATATATATATATATATATATATATATATATATATATATGCAGCCATCAAAAGAAATGAAATCTTGACATGTGCAATTACATGGATGGAACTAAAGGGTATGCTGAGTGAAATAATAAGAGAAAGACAATTATCATACAATCTCCCTGATATGAGGAATTTGAGAGGCAAAGTGGGGGGTGTGGGGGTAGGGAAGGAAAAATGAAAGAAGATTGGATTCGGAGGGGGGCACCTGGGTGGCTCAGTGGGTTAAAGCCTCTGCCTTCGGCTCAGGTCATGATCACAGGGTCCTGGAATGGAGACCCACATCGGGCTCTCTGCTCAACGGGGATCCTGCTTCCTCCCCTCTCTCTGCCTGCCTCTCTGCCTACTTGTGATTTCTGTCTGTCCAATAAATAAATAAAATCTTAAAAAAAAAAGATTGGATTGGGAGGGAGACAAACCATAAGAGACTCTTAATCTCACAAGACAAACTGAGGGTTGCTGGGGGGATGCAGCCATCAAAAGAAATGAAATCTTGACATGTGCAATTACATGGATGGAACTAAAGGGTATGCTGAGTGAAATAATAAGAGAAAGACAATTATCATACAATCTCCCTGATATGAGGAATTTGAGAGGCAAAGTGGGGGGTGTGGGGGTAGGGAAGGAAAAATGAAAGAAGATTGGATTCGGAGGGGGGCACCTGGGTGGCTCAGTGGGTTAAAGCCTCTGCCTTCGGTTCAGGTCATGATCACAGGGTCCTGGAATCGAGCCCCACATCGGGCTCTCTGCTCAACGGGGATCCTGCTTCCTCCCCTCTCTCTGCCTGCCTCTCTGCCTACTTGTGATTTCTGTCTGTCCAATAAATAAATAAAATCTTTAACAAAAAAAGATTGGATTGGGAGGGAGACAAACCATAAGAGACTCTTAATCTCACAAAACAAACTGAGGGTTGCTGGGGGGAGGGGTGTAGGGAGAGGGTGGTGGGGTTGTGGACATTGGGGAAGGTATGTACTACGGTGAGTGCTGGGAAGTGTGTAAGCCTGACAATTCACAGACCTGTAATCCTGGGGCTAATAATACATATTTCTAATAAAAAATAATAAAATAAATATACAATAATACACAGTATTATTTACTACAGTCACTATGATGTACATTACATCCCCAAGGCTTATCTTATTAACTGGAAGTTTATACCACTGGACCCCTTCATCTATTTCCTCCACAACCTCGCCTCTGGCAACCACCAATCTGTTCTCTATGACTTCATTTTGCTTTGTTTTTTAGATTCTACATGTGAGGGAGATCATACAGTATTTCTCTTTCTCTGACTTATTTCACTCAGCACAATATCCTCGAGGTCCATCCATGTTGTTGCAAATGGCAAGACTTCCTTCTTTTTATGGTTGAGTAATATTCCATCGTATACACACACATTTTCTTTATCCATTTACCCCGTTGGTGGACACTTTAGTTATTTCCAAGTCTTGGTTGTTGTAAATACTGTGATACTCACTTCCGTGAGTGTGAGTCTTGCTGGCCGCTAGAGCCAGGTGATCTAGATGTATACCCTGGGTAGCAACTGCAAACCTCGGGGCATCATACGAGCATTCAAGCTCCTTTCCAGGAGATACCAGAAAGCAGAAGCGAGGTAGAGGGACAGCGCAAAGATGGTACCCATCAGCTCCATCTTTGGAGAATACCTTACTAGGTTCCCAGATCCATGTTAAATTAGATGCCTGGGCTTTAAGATAAGCAAATGAGCCTCTTTCACAGAAATCTGAACCCATTTCAGTCTGCTGCTTCTGTGCTGAGTTCCAGGGTGGGTCAGTCTACTCGCATGACTGCTTTAAGAACTGTTTCTCAGTTTGCTATATATAGCCTTGTGGGTCTCATGGGTGCAAGCTCTGATGGCTTTCAAAGCTGGATGTTTTGGGGTCTTGTCTCTTAGATGTACGTCTTGGAAGTTGGGGTGCCAGAAGTGGGGCTCAAACCCTTTGCTCCTCAGGGAGAAGCCTGGGGTTTTGAGTACCTTCCCAATCCCAGGTCGCTGTACCAGGGGTGGGGTTTATGGCAAGACTGATTCTTACTTCAACATAGGTTTTTTTCCTTACTCACCTAATGTGTAGGAGTCACTCAGCTAGTTGTAGTGTTTTTTCCACAGGAAATTTTTCCATATGGAGCTACAGATTCAGTGTGTATTTCATAGAAGAGATGAGTTCAAGATCCTCCTATGCCACCATCTTGAATGGAAACCCCAGACCTTCTCTATGTATGTGTGTACACACACATATGTGTACACACACACACACACACAAATATTCATGCTCTTCTAAGCTATTTCCCATCTAGGGGCAACTGGGTGGCTCAGTGGGTTAAGCCTCTGCCTTCGGCTCAGGTCATATCTCAGGGTCCTGAGATCAAGCCTCACATCAGGCTCTCTGCTCAGCTGGGAGCCTACTTTCCCCCCTCTCTCTGGCTCCTTGTGACCTCTTTCTCTCTCTCTGTCAAATAAATAAATAAAATCTTAAAAAAAGAATAAAAAAATAAAAAATAAAAACCCATTCTATTAAAAAAAATTTCCCATCTAAAAATATAACTTGAATGTCTTTACGTAAAACACATACATTTCTATTAATATTTTATGTGCATGCTGAGTGTCCCATTGAACAGATGTTCCAAATCTTTCATAACCTATTTCCAAGTATTGGTCTCACAGGATTAGCTATCCTGTGTTTCCCCTCTACAATACTGTGATACCCCGGTAGGCTTATATGCTTAGAGGCAATAAATTACTATCTACTTCCCCTGTGACTCTGCTACTCTATGACCTGTTTAGTCAGCAAGAATCAAATGTGATGATTCCCAAACTAGTTAAGGACACCTACACTTACTTCATAATTATATAGCTTCATTAAACACTATGTAAACTAACAAAATATGACTGCAAAAATAAATCACTGTTGGGCGCCTGGGTGGCTCAGTGGGTTAAGCCTCTGCCTTCGGCTCAGGTCATGATCTCGAGGTCCTGGGATAGAGTCCCGCATTGGGCTCTCTGCTCAGCAGGGAGCCTGCTTCCCTCTCTCTCTCTCTCTGCCTGCCTCTCCATCTACTTGTGATTTCTCTCTGTCAATAAAAAAAAAAAATCACTGTTCTTTTGAAAACTAACACAGCTACTTTGGAAAGATTTGATACAAAGAAATCAATAAGAAAATTTTTGCTAAGTTAGGTATGGGTGAGATGACCAAGTACCAGGCAGGGAGGGAGTGATCACAGGATTCTCACTCAATTCAGTTAAAGAAACTGAAACTGAATGCAAAAAAAGACAACATAGAAAGCTTTTTTAAAAAAGATTCTTTTTATTTATTTGAGACACAGACAGACAGTATGAGCAGGGAAAGGGGCAATGGGAGGAGATTCCCTGCTGAACAGGGAGCCCAATGTGGGACTCCATCCCAGGACCCCAGGGTCATGACCTGAACCGAAGGTAGATGCCTAACCTATTGAGCGACCCAAGTGCTGTGATAACTCAGAAATCTAATCTGCAGGCCAGTTTCCAGAGAAAAGACCTGGCACTGTTTCAATGGAGAATAAATGTACATATATTTTTTCCAAATAAAATGCTAAAAACTGTATGTACCATTCCCTAAGAGTACTTGTTTAAACTGACTTTTTTAGTTAATCAACCAAAGACTGACCCTGCTAGTGTCGGAGAGAAGGACTTCATACCAAACCATAATTTCACAGTCATCTACAGAAAGCCACCTGCTCCTTACACTGGTGACCAAATTAGCCTGGACCTTTCTCTCCTGAGACCATCTCAGACCTTACATCATAGTTATGTAGTACATCACGGGAGGGGGTCTCGGTTCATAATCCTGGCCATCCTACTCACCAACTGTATACATTTAGGTCGATCACTTTCCCTGCCTCAGTTACACATTGTTGACATTCTTGAACTTCATGGTGGCATTCTAAATTGTATAACTGGGGTGCCAATGTGGCTCAGTTGGTTAAGCATCTGCCTTTGGCTCAGGTCATGATCCCAGTCTCTTGGGTTTGAGTTCCACATCAGGCGCTCTGCTGAGCAAGGAGCCTGCTTCTCCCTCTGTCCCTTCCTCCTGCCCCTGCACTCTCTCACTCTCAAATAAAATCTTAAGTAAATAAATAAATCATATAACTTAGCCTCAGTGAACAAATTCTATTAGGTAATATTAGTACTCAACTTACCATTTATGCATTTGTTCTCAGATAAACAAAAGTTGCATAACACATGACTAAATAACTCGGAACATCTGTGAATACTGGGTTAGGCAGCGTTTGCTGTGAAAAGCAAACCCAAACTCACAGTGCCATAATAGAGACCCATTTCACTTAACCAAGAATGGTTTTACTAATTTAGGAATGGTTTTAATTTATAGTGTAGATTTCCCAAGTATTCAAAAAGAAACTATTTACAACCCATACATTTACGGTCAACTGATTTTTCACAAGGATGCCAAGACCATTTAATGGGGGGAAAAACAGTCTTTTCGAGTGCCTACTACTGGGCCAAGTGAATATCTACATGCAAAAGAATGAACTTGGAACAGCAACGTCACACATACACAAAAATATAACTCAAAATGGATCAAAGATTTAAATGTAAGAGTCAAAACTGTAACACTCAGAGAAAACAGGTGAAAATCTGTATGACTTTGGATCGGGAAAAGCTTTCTTAGACATGATACACAAAGCAATAAGAAATATTAGATAAGCTGAACTTGATCAAAATAAAAACTTTCGTGTGTCAAAGGACACTACGGAGAACGTGAAAAGACAACCCACAGAATAGGAGAGAGTATCTGCAAATCCTTTGTCTGACAAGGACCTAATAACCAGAATATGCAAATATACTCTTAGAACTCAACAACAAAAAGACAAATAACCTAATTTAAAAACAAGCCAAAGACTTGAATAGACATTTCTCCAAGGATGATACACAGACGGTCAAGAGCACATGTCGGGATGTTCGACATCCTTAGTCATTGGGGAAATGCGAATCAAAAGCACATGCAGATGCCACGTCACACCCACTAGGACAACTACGGTAAAATAAGAAAACGAAAAAGAAAAAAAAAAGAAGAAGAGAAGTGCTGGCAAGAAGGCGGAGAAGCTGGAACCCTCCTGTATTGTCGGTGAGAATGTAAAACAGTGTGGCTAAGGCAGCAAACAGCTCGGTAGCTCCTCAAGAAGTTACACACGTACAATTACCCAGTTCTACGTCTAGGGGTATGACACCGACAGAACTGACAACAGATGTTCCTGCCACAACCTATACATAAATGTGCACAGCAGCGCTGCTTGTAACAGCCAAAAGAGTATATACCCAACGTTCATCAACTGATGAATGGATACATAAAATGTGGAAGGGCCTCTTACACAACCATAAAAAGGAATAAACTGTTACATGCTACAACACGAGTGAAGTCTGAAAACATTCTACTCTCAGGTTAAAGGAAGCCAGACGCAAAAGGTCACATGTTATACAATTCCACTGATATGAGATGTTCCAGAAAAGGCAAATCCATAAAAACAGAAAGTAGATTCATGATTGCCAGGGAATAAGGGGAGGGGAGAATTGGAACTAAGAGGTTTATTTTTCGGGTGATGGAAGCATTCTGGAATTAGACAGAAGTGACGTATGTACCATATACACAGTAAATATACTAAAAGCCAGAGAAGAGTACACTTTAAAATGGCAACTATTATGCTTTGTGAATTGTATTTTGATGAAAAATGAAACAACTTAAATATCAACAAGTTAAATGCTAGGATACATTAAAAAAAATCCAAAGTAACACTAATCACAGGAACAATGGAGTAGCTACATGAATTTCAGACAAAGCAGATTTCAGAGAAGGAAAATTATCAGGCATAAAGAGCAGCATTACATAATGATAAAGAAATCGACTGACCAAGAAGACACAATTATCCTTAACGTATGTGTGCCTGATCAACACAGGTGAGAGACAACCTAACAGAACTGCAGGGAGAAATAAACAATTCCATTATCACAGCTGGTGACTTCAACACTTCTCCATCATTAATGGGCCGATCCAGCAGCAGGGCAACAAGGATTTGACAGATGTGGACATTCAGTCCAGATATGGCACACTTAACACCACCATCAATTACCGTACAACAGATGTACACAGACAATTTCGCCCAGTAATAGTGCAACACACATTCTTCTTAAGCTCATATGGAACACTCATCAAGACAGAATAATTCTGGGCCACAAAACACAACAAATTTTTAAAAATAAAAATTATACCAAGTATGTTCTCAGACCGCAATGGAATTAAAAATCAGTAACAGAAGATAGCTGAAGAAGTCCAAAATACATGGAGATTAAATGACACACTTCTAAATGACAGGAGACCAGTCTCAACAAAATACAATGTAGCAAAATGAGTGGAATGCTGCTTAAAGGGAAAATACAGTACTGAATGCAAATATTAGAAAAAAAAGATTAAAGTCAATAATCTAAGCTTCCATTTTAGGCAACAACAACAAAATCAAATCTCAAGTAAGGAGGGGCTCCTGGGTGGTTCAGTTGGTTAATCATCTGCCTTTGGCTCAGGACATGGTCCTAGGGTCCTGGGACAGAGCCCTGCATCAGAGCTTCCTGCTGAGGGAGGCTGCTTCTCCATCTCCAATTCCTCCTGCCTGTATTCCCTCTCTCACTGACTCTCTCTGTGTCAAATAAAATCATTAAAAAAAAAACCCTAAAGGAAGTAGAAAAAAATAAAAATTAGAGCAGAAATCATTGTAATTAAAACCAGGAATTTTTTTTTAAATCAATAAACCCCAAGTCTGTTTCTTTGAAAACATCAATAAAACAGATACACCCTTAGCCAGGCAAACAAAGAAAAAAAGGTAGAAGACATAAATTACTAATATCAGATGAAAGAAGGGAGGGCTACTGCTAACAATCCCAATCACTGTAAATTCAACCAAACATTTATGGAATACTACACAATTCTCTAAAATCTCTTCCAGAAAGTAAAACTAGAAGGAATACTTCCTAAATCATTCTAGGAGATCATTATTACCCTGACACCAAAACCAATACTACAAGAAAAGAAACTACAAACTAGTATCTCTCATGAACACAGACACAAAAATCTTCAACAAAAATTAGCAAATAAAAGCAAATACTATATTAAAAAATTATACACCAGGATCATGTAGGATTTATTCCAGGTATGCAACATTAGAAAATGTTCAACATTAGAAAATCAATGTGATCCATCATGTCAACAGAAAAAAAAATCACATGATCATATCAATGAAGGGAGGAAAATAAATATTTAACAAAATCCACACCTCTTCATTATTAACCCTCAGGAAACTAGGAATAGGAGGACTTCCTCAACTTGATAAAGAATGTCTCCAAAAATCCACAGCTAACATGATATTAATACTGAGAAAATAGAAGACAGAGAATCAAGGCAAGGATGTCCCTCCTACTACTACTATTCAATACTATACTGGAAGGCCAAACTAATGAAAAAAGGTAAGAAAAGGAAACAAAAGGTATACAACCTGGGAAAGAATAAAACTTTGTTCACAGATGACATGACTGTCTACAGAAAATACAAAGACTTCACACCCCACACCCTCCTGAAACTAGTCAAGTGATTATAGCAAGTCTGCACAATACACAGTTAAAATACAGAAGTCAATTGCTTTCCAATGATGTATCAGACAAAGGGCCAGTATTCAAAATTTATAAAGAATTTATCAAACTCAACATCCAAAAAACAAAAAAATCCAGTCAAGAAATGGACAGAAGACATGAACAGACCAAAGAAGACATCCAAATGGCCAACAGACACATGAAAAAGGGCTCCACATCACTCAGCATCAGGGAAATACAAATCAAAACCACAATGAGACACCACCTTACATCAGTCAAAATGGCTAAAATTAACAAGTCAGGAAACAACAGATGTTGGCGAGGATGTGGAGAAAGGGGAATCCTCCTACACTGTTGGTGGGAATGCAACTCTGGAAAACAGTATGGAGGCTCCTCAAAAAGTTAAAAATGTAACAACCCAACGACTTAGCAATTGCCCTATTAGATGTTTATCCAAAGTACACAAAGTGATTTGAAGGGGCAAAAGCACCCCGATGTTTATAGTCAAACTATTGAAAGAGCCCAGATGTCCATCAACAGATGAATGGATAAAGATGTGCTATACACACACACACACACACACACACACACACACACATTACTCAGCCATCAAAAAGAACAAAATCTTGCCATTTGCAAGGACATGGATGGAACTAGAGGAAGACAAATACCATATAGTTTCAGTCACATGTGGAACTTAAGAAACAACAGATGAATATAGGAGAAGGGAAGGAAAAATAGAAACAGGGAGGCAAATCACAAGAGACTTAACTACAGGAAACAAACTGAGGGTTACTGGAGAGGGGAAAGTTGGGGTAACTGGGTGAGGGGTATTAAGGAGGGTACTTGTTGGGATGAGCTCTGGGTGTTGTATGCAACCAATGAATCACGAAATTCTAACAATGAAACTAAAAGTACACTAAATGTTAATGAGATTGAATTTTAATTAAAAAATTTAAAAAGTCAATTGCTTTCGTATATACCAGCAATGTACAAGTGGAATTTGAAGTTAAAAACACAAGACCAGGGGCGCCTGGGTGGCTCAGTGGGTTGAGCCGCTGCCTTCGGCTCAGGTCATGATCTCAGGGTCCTGGGATCGAGTCCCGCATCGGGCTCTCTGCTCAGCAGGGAGCCTGCTTCCCTCTCTCTCTCTCTGCCTGCCTTTCTGTCTGCTTGTGATCTCTGTCTGACAAATCAACAAATAAAATCTAAAAAAAAAAAATAAATAAAAAAAGCACATTAATTAGGCTTATAAAAAAAAAAAAACACACAAGACCATTTACATTAGCATACCAAAAAAAAATTAATACTTAGGTGCAAATCTAACGAAATATGCACAAGATCTATATGAGAAAAAGTATAAAATTCTGATGAAAGATAACAAGCAAGGTAAGATGTGAAATGGAAAGAAGTCCATAATCTTGGGTAAGAACACTCAATACTGTTAAGAGGTCAGTTCTTCCCAAACTGATCGACAGACTCAATGCAATCCCAATCAAAATGCCAGGAAGTTATTCTGTGGATACAAAATTGTTGACTCTAAAATTTGGATGGAAAACTGGAAAACCAAGAGTCCAGGAGTAGTCAACAAAATATTAAAGAGCGGGGAAAAAAGGAAATTGAGGATTGCCACCACCCAATCTCAAGACTTACTATTAAAGCTATAGTGATTAAGACAGAAGTTGCCTGGCAAAAGAGACAGGTGCTTGGAACAGAGTGGAGAACCTAGAAAAACATCCACACACACAGGCAAAGGCAACTCAATGGCAAGGACAGTCTTCAACAAATGGAACCGAACAATGGGACATTGATAAGAAAAAACAAACAAATGAAAAGAATAAAAATAAACTTTTCACACCTTTCACAAAACCTAAACATAAAATGCAAAACTTCTTAAAGATGACATAAGAAAAAAATGTAGGGATCCTTGGATTTGGCAATGACTTTTCAGATATAAAACCAAAAGCATGATCTACGAAAGAAAAAAATTGATGAGAGGGACTTTGTTAATATTAAACTTCTCTGTAAAAGACACTGTTAAGAGAATGAAAAGACGGGACGCCTGGGTGGCTCAGTTGGTAAAGCAGCTGCCTTCGGCTCAGGTCATGATCCCAGTGTTCTGGGATCGAGTCCCACATCGGGATCCTTGCTCTGCAGGGAGCCTGCTTCACCCTCTGACTCTGCCTTACACTCTGTCTGCCTGTGCTCACTCTCGCTCGCTCTTTCTCTGACAAATAAATAAATAAAAACTTAAAAAAAAAAAGAGAGAGAATGAAAAGACCAGTCACAGAGTAGAGAAAATATCTGCAAAACACATCCATGGTAAAGGACTTAAAATAAGAAATATAATATAAAGATGTCTTAGTAGCAACAAGAAATCAAACCTAATTTAAAAATGTGAAAAGAGCGGTGGCTGGGAAACCCAGTCAGTTAAGCATCTGCCTTTAGCTCAGGTCCTGGGACTGAAACCCACACTGGGCCCCCGGCTCAGCGAGGAGCCTGCTTTTTTCCCTCTCCCGCTGCCTGCTGCTACCTCTCCGTATGCTTGTGCTGTTAATAAATAAATAGAATCTTTAAAAAAGGAAAAAAAAAAGGATCTGAAAAGATGCTCAACTTTGTATGTCATTAAGAAATTGCAAATTTAAACAAGGTACTATTACATATCACGTAGAATATAAAAAATCCAAAGCACTAGTAATACCAAATGCTAGCAAGGATGTGGGACAACCGAACTCTCATTCACTGTTTGGTCAGAATGCAAAATGGGAGGCACTGTGTGAGACAGCTTGGCAGTTTCTCACAGAACTAAACACATTCTCACTATAAGATCAGTAATTGTGCTCCTTTGTATTTACCCAAAAGAGCTTAAAACTAGTGTCCACACAAAAACCTGCACACGGATGTTTACAGCAGCTTTATTCTCTGAAGTGCCAAAACTTGGAAGCAATCCAATCTCCTTCAGTAGGTGAACAGGTACACTGTGCCACACCCACACAACGGATTACTCAACAATTAAAAAAGATGAATTATTAAGCCACAAGACTTCGAAGAACCTTAAATGCATATTGCTAAGTGAAAGACCAGTCTCAAAGACTAAATACTATATGATTCCAACTCTATGGCATTCTGGAAAAGGTAAAAATTAACCAACATTTTTATTTTTATTTATTTTTTAGGTCATCTCTATACCCAATGTGGTGGCTAGAACTCACAACCCCAAGATCAAGAGTCAGATGCCCTAGCACCTAAGCCAGCCAGGTGCCTCTGAAAAGGTAAAACTCTAGACAGTAAAAAGATCCCGGGCTGAGGGGTGAGCGAGGAGGGTGCAGAGAGAGAAGAAACAAATAGATGAGGTAAAGGGTTTTTCAAGGCAATGAAACTAGGCTGTAAGATACCAACAGTAGGTAAATAACATTATACATTTGTCAAAACCCACAGAACTATAGAAAGAGGAGTGAACCCTAATGTAAACCATGGATTATTAATTAATACTGTATCAATGTTGGTTCATCAGTTGTAACACATGTACCACAACAATGTAATACATTAATAATAGGAGATAGTGAAGTTAGAAGAAAAATATCTTCTCTTTGTACTCAGGGGTATTTCCTATCTGAACCCAGTTAAAGTACAAATCCCCCAAAAGGCCAGAAGTTGGGAGATCACAAGAGGTGTTGGAACACAGGAAAATAAATGAGCAAACCAGACAAGCTGCAGGTAATTAAGAACCATTAACCATCAGAGAAGCAGTGACATCACTCAAAATTAAAACCAAGTAGAGTTTAAAAGTTTAGCTACTTTACTAACTAGCTGCAATCAGGGATGGCAAACAAAGACTAATTCAAAGTAACCTGGGAATTAATCATTTAAAACTTACCAATAATCTGAAATTAGTAGCTTTAATGCTATGAAAATTACATGGAATTTGGAAAGATTGAAGTTCTCTAAGCTGCCAAGAAGTAAAACACTCCTTCCCAGATACATGGACTTATAAAATCACTATATACTATCTCCACGAGAAGCAGAATCCCCCAGAACCATCACTCTGTAATGATGAGAAGTACTAAGAGGGCATATGAAATTTATGAGCTCTGCCCTGAAACATGTCCCATTTCATCGAGACAAGAAACCAAAATAGTTAAGCACTAATCTGCACACTACATAGGGGTTGAAAGACATAGAAAGTTTGTGTGAGCTCACGTACGTGTGTGTTTCTAACCATTCTTGAAAACAATGGACAACAGAGATGAATAAATGTCCCTGTATATCCCATAAATATTCCTCAAATATTTATCATGCAACTCCAGTTCTGCTCTAAGACCTGGGGACACAGTCATGAAAAGAAAAGACAAGGTCTCTGCTTTTAAGGAGCAGATATTCTAATGCAGAAATGAGAAAATAAATATGTAAACAAACATTATATTAATGAACAGTGATCAAATAGTGATTAATGAATAGTGATCACAGCTAAAAAGAAAACAGGACACAGTAAAGGTTGAGTGACAAATGGGATGTATTTTAACTTGGATGAACCAGAAAATATAGAACAATGAGTTGAGATCCAAATGACACAAAGGAGCTAGCCACAGGAAGTGTGGGAAGAGTGTTCCCGCCCAAGGTATCAGCATGTATACAAAAATGTCCTTGGAGCTCTTCCCTCCAGCGCCTGCTCTCAAATCTCTGACCCAGCTATGTGGGGACATAATCTAGGACTTGTGTCTCCCAAAACTCATTCTAAATCTTTGTTCGGTGATTAAATTATTCAAGCTTGAGAAATTAAAAACATATGCTAACAAGATTTTCCCACCATCTACAGAGAGATCATCTTAAAAGCATCATGAAATAGTAACACTGAAATTCTAAAAAATTTCTGTTCTAACATTTTAATCAATTTTATATCAAACTCCTTTCTTGAATTTATATACCTATTTGACATATTTATGAAGAGACAAAAAAAAACCCCTACATTCCGTAAATGTATTTATCCATCTAACAAATATTTGAGTACCTAATTACACTCTGTTCCAGCTGATTCCTTCTCTTTATCTCTGTTTTCCCCTCAATTTAACACCAATCATAATCTATTTAGGCTTTTAGTTCGCTTTTCCAAATTAATTTCTTGAGCTATTTAAAGGAATTATCCAGTGCTAGAGTTCTCAAAACTGGTCACACATTAGAATTACGTAAGGAACTTTTTTTTTTTTTTAAGATTTTATTTATTTATTTGACACACAGAGAGAGATCACAAGTAGGCAGAGAGGGAGGGAATCATGCTCCATGCTGAGCAGAGTGTCCCATGCAGGGCTCGATCCCAGGACCCTGAGACCATGACCTGAGCTGAAGGCAGAAGCTTAACCCTCTGAGCCACTAAGGCACCCCCTCACCTGAGGAACTTAAAAACAAAAAGCCCAAAGGGCACCTGGCTCATTCAGTCACTGGAGCGTGCAGGTCTTGATCTCAGGGTTGTGAGTTCAAGTCCCATGTTGGGTATAGAGATTACTTAAAAAAAAAAAAAAAGAAAGAAAGAGCTCAAGCCCCAGTTTTGATTAATTTGTTTAAATGTTTCAAGAAATTTGATGCTAAATGTTGTAAGACTAGTTAAATAACAAAAAGATATATTTACATAATACTTCTTGCTCTCAAATTTTGAACAAAGAACTTACTAATAATCAATAACTTAGTAGGCCAACATTTTATTTAAATAAGTTTTATGGTACTACAAAGAGTGAATTAGAAAATCAAAAGCAAGGAGAAATGGGCATGGTGTGAACATGGGGAAGCAAGAGAAAGCAAGAAAGTATGTGACCGGGAAGCGAATGCTTAGCTCTGAGATCCTTCTCCGAGAGAAGGACAGATTAAAATCTGAAAAGAAAGAAAAGAAGGTTCCCATGCACTCAAGGAAAGAGAAGTCCCCCAACATCCCTCCTGCTTTTTCCAATATAAACACACAGCTGGGCCGACTTACCACATCCTGGTTGGTACTGACTTTATCAACTTTTCTATTTAGGCCAAACTTGACCGGTCAATGATGGACGGGCTGTGTCCAAGGTACCAGATGTACAACTGACTGTGTAATGGCTGAAACTGAGAAACCGGGGTGAAAGTATCAAGAGGCTCTAAGGATTGCAAAAGAGCCAAGATTCAAACGATTACCATGTACACACAAGACAAACTATGCAGATGACTGCTCAGTACGGAAGTAATTCAGAGTGTTACACTGTGGCATCAGCTGACCCAGACCCAGAAGATTGCTGGAGTTCCCATCATGGACATCTCTAACCATATAGATGACACTGAGCAAATGCCAGATGATGATGGAGCCCCTCACTCCTATGTCTTAATAGAGTTCCTCAGCTCTCCTTTACCAACTTTTCTTATTGCCAGTTGATACAAGCAATTCTCCTTACCCAGTTCCTCTGTTCTGAGCTATGGCTAAAGACACTCACGTTTTTATGTTTTGAAACTGATTAACTTGTACCATTTTACTTTTTGTTGCATCTTTTTATAAATCAGATGACCGCTCACAAGACAAAAAAAAAAAAAAAAAAAAAAAAAGGAATGGAAAGGAAAGATCAAAAGGGAGGACAAAAACAACAAAAAAGCAGTTCTTTTTTTGCCGGGAACCCTTCTTACAAGTGCCAATCAGATAAACTTTATCTGATGTTACATCGTCACAACTCCTCTATCATCAGGGAAAGTAGTTCACATAAGAAAATTTCTCTATAAAATGAGTTCCAGGCTTACATTCCATATTTGGCTAATTAGAATTTCATTATGATGTCTGTCTCAAACTGATGCGGAAGAGAATGGAATCTTGTCATCAAGACATGACATCGAACTAAGAGCCCACAGGGTAAGCACTCAGCTCCTGTGATACGAAGACAGCTCCTGGGGATGGGCGACCCTGGGCAACAGTGGCTGACCTGCGGGCCTGCAGCTATCTGCCGTCTGTCACTCTTCCCTCTTCCTCCTCTGTCAGCTGCTATCTCCAGCTGCTGTCAACAAAGTCCACCTCAAACAGCCATCACTTCCCTCTGGTCCCATTTACCATAGCTAAGCTCCAGGCCAGGCATCCAGATCACCAGCCCTGTGGGAACTTCTTCTAAGGTAAGAGGTGGCCCTATTGGTGAAATGCAGGTGCCAAGGCATGTGGACATTGTGCCATCTTCTGCGCTATTCTTAATGTTCTGATTGTCCCACTTCCCTCAGTTCCCACCTGTGGCCTCAGGAAAGGAACATATTACAGTAGGATTTCCAAGGACTGATGCGTGGGGGTCAGGAGATCTGGCCTGTGATTGGCCCCAACTAGCTGTGTGGCTTTAAAGGGAGTGATCACACCTCAGGCCTCAGTTTCCTTATCTGCAAGCCAGGATGGACTAGAGTCTTTTCAGAGGAGCCGGCAAAGATCACATAGATAAGCACCACCTCATTATACTAACAAGCAAACAGAAGGCCGGAGGCGAGTGATTTGCCCCAAGTCAGACATAAGCAGGCAGAGAGCAGAGCCGAGGATGGGACCCACATCTGCAGGTCACAGCTAATCAGCCAGCACAGTACAAACAGATCTGAGCAGCTGCTCATTCTTCCCCTTTTCCGTTTTGTCCATCAGAATGCATGCTCCCTGCAAACAAGGACACACAGGACCTGCTGCCTGTCTCAAAATTCCCAGTTCACCCAATTAGAACAGGGAGGAGCCTCAAGGACTTACCCCCCCACACCCACACACGTTTCTTTTACCTATGGAACATGAGGGTACATACATTCACAGTCCAGAGGGCTCCTGCCTTCACTTCTCATGGAAAAGGTCTTCATGTGCCTACCCGGGGTGCCAACGAAGCCACAGGTTCCAGAGAGGAGCTGACACAAAGAAGTTCGAAGGAGGCAGACTGGCTCAGCACAGAAACAAACTGTCTACCAAGGAAAACTACCCCATGGGGGACTAATTCTCTTTGAAATATGTTCGAGTGCATGGGAAAATGGTTTTTCAAGAGCTGGTGGACTGACCAGTCACCTGGTACATAGAAGATCACATCCGCATTCTGACAAGAGTGGCTTGCCTGCAGTGTAGACCAGGGGCCAGAAAGACAAGGAAGGCGCATGGAGACTGGGTGAGAAGCTTCTACGGTGTGATGGCAAGGGCGCTCTGCAAAGGTACGAGAAGAGATGGAAAGATGTATATGGACTCAAGAGGTTTAGGAAGCGAAATCCACAGGACTTGGTGTGACAGACTAGATTTTGGAAAGGTGACAGAGTAGGAGTTGACTTCTGGTTTCCCGACTCCAGGCTAAACGGATGAAGTGTTTACTGAGAGAGGCAATAGAATAAGAAAGGTGGTTTTCAGTGGAGGAGGTGCTCATGAATTCCGTCTTGAACCTGATGAGTCTAAGGGCCACAGACACATCCGCGAAGAAAGGTCAGCAAGTCCGATACACAGAACTGGTGCTCAGGAGGCGTGTGGGCCAGAGACAGGAATCTGCCTTACCTGCTGATAGGTGGTCATGAAGCTGCACAAAAGGTCATCTAGGGAAAGAAAGGAACACAGGGCTGAGCCCATAATTAGCATTCAGTGGCTACCAGGAGCATGACTTTGCACAGGAGGCACATCAGAGAGGTAGAAGAAAGACAGGAAGCAATGCAGAGCATTTGGTCTACTGCGATGTCGAGTAAAGAGACAGAGAAAGGTCAGGTGCTCTGACTTAGAAACGGTTTTGGTAAGAACTCTTTAGTGGAACGACAGGGCCTGAAGGGTGGAAGGTGGGAAAGTCAAGTCAACCCCTGAGCACTGGCTGTGATGCGCGACAGTGACAGGACAATACGTAGAGGTGGGGCAGTCAAGTGGGAGAGAATCAAACAGGAGCGCATGATGGGAAGGAGTGCAGGGGAGAGGATCCTTGCAGGCTCCTGGAAGGGCGAGAGGGCATGGACTCCGAGCCAGAGTGGAGACTGAACCCGAGGAGGAAGGAGAGCCCCTCTCCATACCAGGCGAGGAGGAGAAGGGGACAAATACAAGAATGGGATCATGATCAGCAGGATGGAGGAGGTCCCCTGGGATGGCTGCTAATTTTTCTGTACGACTGGAGATGAAGTCATATGTTGAGATGGAAGAGGAAGGCTACATGTGATGTCAATAGCACACCCATGTAAATGGTCTAATTTATCTGTTATGCCACTTTCTCCCCCTACTACCAATACCTTATGTCCTGCTCATCTATTATTTGGCTGTCAACCCAAAGGATTTTCATATTTCTAAGCCGACAAAGTATGATGTTGCCAGTGCCTCTGCCCCAGGTGACCCTTCCCCATCTGCCATTCCTGCACTTTGATCACCTACCTCTTTTGCATACCTTTCCCCTTCTATTTCTCATTAGATCTCATAAACATGACTTTTTAAGTAGTCTCCTGCCACCAGTCAGCTCGAACTCAACAGATATGACCATGCAACTTCCTGCTGTAAACCTGGCTGCAGCACTACCGTGAAGACTGCATCAACGTGGACCCCTCAATGTATGCAGTGTCCAAGGTGCAACCGCAGCCCCACCCCATCTCCCTTTCTACCATCTCAGTCTCATTCCAAAATGTGCCAAACAAGACAACTATGTAGAAATACAACCCCGACAGCAAGCTCTCCACTCATTTCTGCCTCGGAACTGTAACTTAACAAAACATCTCTCTGACGGAAACACAAATTGCAAATAACCTTTATCTCCAGCTCCCACATAGAAGATCAATACCACTTTACACAGAACAGCTGTTCCATGTATTTTCCTTCTATGTATGAAAGGGTCACGTTCATTAACACTACAAATTGTACATTATATTCAGAAATGTCAGAGCCTTGAAGGAATATGGAATTGCTGGCATTCTAGCCACTTTCCCAGTTTGCTCTCTTCCTACCTCTAAGTCCTACTTTAGAACTGCTATTTTGAGATTTCTATTTTCCGAAGCTGCTTTGACCAAAGGCATTCTGTCAGCTCAGAGTGAGAAAGATGGCAGGGCGAGGAAATGCGAGAAAATGCTAGTGTTAGGCCCAAAGAAAGCCTGACGAAGTCCAAAGACAGACAAGCTAAAGAGACTTCCGTGCTTTGACATTCTTTAAGTCTGTGTGTGTGTCTTTTCTTCTTCCAATGACCTCTCTCCTCATCACGTGTCCTTTGTTAACAAAAGGTTTCTGGATCAAAGAATTCACTCTGTGCTCTCCTTCAGACACTCCATTCAATTTACACCTTTTATTACAGTGGCTTAACATCACCATACAAGAACAAGAGTACAATATACCTTCGTCTAGACATCCCTACATATGAAAAATGATATGGCCACACCGCAGAGGATCCAGACATAAGCACTTTTAAAGCCAGAGTTTGGGAGATGTGATCTGAATGCAAGTATCAAAAAGGAACTAGCTGGTTAACCCAAAAAAGAAAAAAACATATTATGACTTGAAGCCATAAAAAAGTAAGAAATTCAAACTCTTTTCAGAATTTTAGGTACCTACAGAGCCAAAACTTTTTAACACTGAAACCAGCTACTAAATCCCAATCCTTAGAAATTAAACATATACGTTTGATAGTTTAAGTACAGACCCAGAGGGATACAGAAAACAGATAAAGCTCCTCCTGGCTCTGATTCAAACCTTGGGACATTTTCAAGGCTATGTCTGATGAACCTTTCCTGTCAGTAAAGTCTTGACAGTTTAAATTTCTATTCTGTAAGTTTATGTCCTACAGTTATCTGCTGCCAGCTTCAGGCTGACCTCACCAAGGGAATTAGGGCAACTTTAGAAAAGGAGCTTGGTATGCTTTGTAGTACTGGACCAGAACCAGTAAGGACAGTACAGTCTTTCAGATTTCTCATTCCGGGAGCTTAAGACGAAAGTCAGGCATAAACGTTAGGTTAAGTGCCTTTTTGACCCGATTCCTGGTAAGTACGTGCGTTCAGAGATGTGTTCAATGCACACTCAGCTTCTAGGCACAAAGCACTGGGAGGCTTCTGTCAGGCCGGGGGAGCGGCAGTCTGACTGTGCCGCACGGTACCAGAGGCGGGTCCTATGGGTCCGGGGCTTTTACGTTTAGCTCAAAACCACTTGCCCTGAACTTTCAGGCCTTTTCATTCAATGTGCACGATTTCACAGGAGTGCTTTCTCCAGGCTGCACCTCGCCCACCCGAGGCCAAGAGACTCACTGCGAAGTGCAGTGAGGTCCTCGCCGAGGACCCGTCCGGGGCGGGGACGGCCCAGGAAGCCCGCAGGAGAAGCCCGAGGAGAGACCCCGGAGGGCCAAGGAGGGCAGGCCACCCACGGCCGGCTCCGGGAAGCAGAGCCCAGGCGTGCACCTTCATGAACTCGTCCTTGTCGAAGCAGAGCGTGTCCGGCGCCTTGGGCAGGTTCATCTTACTTCTCTCTATCCCGCCAGTCGCCGCCTCTCAGCACCGACACTTGATCGAGGAGGAAAGGTAGGAGGCTGCGCTCCCCAACGCTATGGGTGAAGCCACGGCGTTTCCACCACACAGAAGGCACCGCTTCCTCCAACATGGCAGCGCCCTCTCCCGGCCAATGAAAGAGGACGCCGCAGGCCCGCCTCCGCCTGCCTCCGCCAAGAGAGGCGTGCGGGCCGCTGCTGTCGAGCCAGCAGCTCATCCTGCCCCCGAGCGGCGGAGGGCGACACTACAACCTCGCCTACGTTTCTGCAGGGCAGCCCCGCCGCTGGTTATGCCAGGTTTTTTGGAGAGGGGAGGGCGGGGAGGGTCAGGGGCGCTCCCTCCCCACCTCGCCCTTTCCTTCGGAAAATCGGCCTGCGAACCTCTTCCAGGACCTTCTCCCGAGATTGTCCCGTGGGAAGCATAGCCGTGGCGGGATGCTGGCCCTTTACTTCTGCAGCCGGTTGTCCAGAGAGGGGGGCGCGTCCGGGTGTCAGGCCTCCGGTCCCCGTGCGCCGCCGCTGCAGCCGCCTGGGTGCGGAGGCCTCTGTGGGAACCCGGCTTCCACCCTTAGCCCCGGCACCCACCCGCGAGCGTGGCTTCTCCCCCGCTGAGCTTGGCTCCAGCGATCTGTAGGGAGGAAGGTGGTCAGCTGGCCGCCTCGGGTCGTCTGGGCAGCTCCCAGCTCCACTTCAGCTCACCTGCGGGGCGGCCACAAGTTTGGGTTCTCAGAGCTCTTAAAGAATCACCTCTCTACCGGCCGGCCGACAAAACGCAGCGGACAAGTAGATGTGCGAGCATGTTTATGTCCAGTCCGCTCTAGAATGGGCGGAATCGTGTGTTTGTGGCTAGCGTTGGTTCGATCGCCACACCTGCCCCCAATTTCCGAGACCCCCTCCTCCTCCTGCCATCTACCCCACATTTATTTTCAGATTTTTCTTTCCTCTTCCCTTGCTCTTTCTCCCACTGTCCTCCCCTTTAGTGGGAATGTCATGGTCAAATGATGATTCATTTCTCTTTTTTTTCTCCGTGAGACTCTGACAGCTCAAACCACAGATCGCACGCGCACCCTTCAGGCTGCAGCTTTGCTGTAATAGCCCAGGACTGGGCTGCTCCTCCCAATGCTGTGATCTCCCAGAAATAGCAGGAGCAGTCCTTAGAAAGGGATGGGACACAGCAAGACAATGGCTTACAGTGAGTCTTGCATTCGAGTCACTCCAAATGGGAAACTGGTCCCTTTTTTAAAAAAACGTGAGTACAGGGATGCCTAGGTGGCTCACTTGGTTAAGCAGCTGCCTTCGGCTCAGGTCATGATACCAGCGTCCTCGGATCGAGTCCCACATCGGGCTCCTTGCTCAGCAGGGAGCCTGCTTCTCCCTCTGCCTCTGCCTACCATTCTGTCTGCCTGTGCTCGCTCTCCACCTCCTTGATAAATAAATAAATAAATAAAATCTTTAAAACCTGAGTACAGAATCTGAAACAATACATTCCCTAGCAGTGGTCCTGGCAAGGCCTTGTTGAGGAAAACGTTCACAGTCAATATCCAGAGACTATGACAGGTAGGATGAGAGCTGGAATCTTATTTGGAGAATCAGAATAAATTGCCAGGGGAGCAACTATGAAAGTGCATTCTATGCCCTGTTGTGGTCATTTGGATCTAGGGAATGAAAGCCTCATTATTTGGTCTTTGTTTGTTTACTCTTATTTTGAAAATTCTCAAGCATACAAAAAGTGTATAGAGCAGAAGGATCCCGGCCCTTCCAAGTACTTATCACTCTGCTTCCCCAACTGTTTCATAGGCCCTCCTCCTTCTACTGCCCCCAAAGTGCCTGTATTTTTGTTTTTGGGGAAGAGGGGAGGTCTGGAATATATTTTAAAGTAAATCCCAAACATCACATAATTCCCTGCTCCCCAAATACCTTGGTTTACACATCAAAGAAGGAGGAGGAAGAGGTGGAGGAGGGGAAGACTGAGAAGGAGGAGGGATGAAGAAGAGAGTTTTTCACACAGGCCCACTATGCCAGAATCAATAGGTCTAATAAGCTATTCTGATTGGCTCTGAGAGGCATGACTTTTAGCCTCTCAGACTTTTAGGGCCACAGTGCTAATAAGCGACAAGGGCAAATTCAGGCAGCATAAACAGCAAGGCCCACACTCATCACCAAGGCACCGAGGGGGGGGGGGGCAAGGGTGCCAGACCGACGGAACAAAGTTGTCTGGGAACCCCACCTGCCCTAGAAGTCCAGATGAGCGAGTAGTTGAACTGTTTTTTACCTTCATTGTCATTCCTTTCTGAAATTATTGCCGGCCTTTGGTAAAGACATGAACCTGAGCTTGTGCAGCGTGGGGTACTGATTTTGGGGTTGCTGAAGAGAGTAGGTGCCAACAAAGAATGAAAATCCCTGCTGCCTGTTCTCCTTCCGAGAGTCAGGAGGGAACAGTCAAAACCCCATACAGTGCACTGCCACTTGGTGCCCTGGCTGTGGCAGTGGCGTGGCCCACCAAAGCCAGGAGCAACAGGCAAGACCCAGACCCCAATGCTAATGGAACACCCTGGGGAGGACGAAGGAAAGGCAAAGAGTCAGCAGAAACCTTCCCAAAGGACTTTTCCCTCATTTTCATCTGGGAGCTGACATTCAGCTGGTACACACCCCTTCAGCCACACAAAGTTTGGTGACTAGCCTCTGGCCAGAACCTGCTGTGTGTCTCCCTACCCTGAACCCTTCCCAAGATCCCTACCATGGTTTCGCGATCCAGGCACTGGGCGTGTAACACTTGACTCTGCAGGGGTCCCCGGGCCAGCTTTTGGTTAGTTAGTTGTCCGCGCTGTTAAAGATTTGACTACTGTTACATGTTTGACTCTCATCTTTGGTGATGGTACCTATTTCATAGGAAATAGAAGCTGGAATCCAGGAAACAGGCTGGAAGATGAAATTAAAAAGTGGATACAAAGCTTCTAACAGAGCCAGACACAATCGGCGATCAACTATATCCCAGTCTCTCCCCTCTTCTCTGATCTGTACTTTCCTTAATGAGGAATGAAACTTTAAGTTGACTTTTTTTTATCTTCAAGTCTCTCTCTCTCTCTCAATTCCCTAACTTGCCTCTCTTGCCTTCGTTTCATCCTAGAGCTTGTGCCCACGACTTCTTTTCTAAGTAAATATTAACCCCCTTTGACTCTGAATCTCTGGAAAATTCTCAGTTCCCTATTTTTGCTGGCACTGTGACAGGTCCCCATTTCTCCTTCCCACTCCTCTCTATTTATAGTTTTCACATTTTTTTTTTTTTTTGGCAGGTTGGCTACAGAACACTCAAAAATTGCAAAGAGAAATATTGTGTTCTAGAAATTCGTCCGAGCATTTTTTTCCAATATCGTCCTTATGCTCTTCTGATCCTCTCTTGAACTGTTGGACTAAAGCAGCTGACGCTTCCACCAGCAACCAGAGTCATCCTGTCCACTACTGTGGGAACAGAGGGTTTCCATTTGGAACTGGAGACTGAGCCTCAAGTCTGGTGTCCCTTTGGTGCCAGGATAGCAGGTATGGGATGGGTGGGACATGGAGAACAAGCATCATGGTAGAGGTCTCCATTCGACCAGGAAATCTCACAATGAGCCAACAGGTCCATTTCAACATCTTCTGTATTTTCCTTATAACCTGTTTCATTCCAGAGTGGATTTGAGGTCATGTAGTTTGATTCTTAAATGTTTCCCTTTCCAACCGGAAACAGACTCATCCTACGGGCTCCCAAATTCTGCCTCATCTTCCTAATCAGTTAGTACCCCAAATTGGGTATGATAGTGCCAGAACATTCTTCCATGTGTATTTTATAACAGACTGATATTTTATTAGTTTTTTTTTCAAACTAATAAGAATGATAAGGGTAACTTTTCTTTCTTTTAAAGCATAGGCAAAATCACGAAAGACATTGAAATGAACCTAAAAGATTATAGTGTCTTCCAAGGGAAAACAGGTGATGTCTCATGTACCCTTCTGGGCTGACCAATTCTATGGGATATTCTGTGCCTTTCTTGTCTTTGAGCTATTTTGCAACTCTATAGATTGTACATAATTGATGTAGATGCAGATGATCTTGTCTAGCTATATGTAAATGAATTTTGTCCACTGGAAGTACAGTTGACCCCCTTTCCTTTGGTAGAAGGCAGTTTTGCATCCATTTGCATTCTATTTGCATCTATCAAAGCAAATTCCTTTAAGTATTACTGATTGTATATGTGTCTGCCTTGAGATTCTTGCTTGAAGTGGTGGTAACATCTTAGTGATTCCCGAACTAATGAATGAATTAAACAAAATCCCTTCAGGCATTCATCTCATATTTGTAAAATGGTCCTTATTTAATCTTTTCGAGAAAATGATACACTAGCAAACCATGACAAGATTCTGGTAAATGAAAAGTGCAATGAAATCAATTTGGAATGAATTTTAGAATTACCTTCAATGTAGCCCACGCTATGCCAGAGGCAGAGAATGAATGAATCTCAAAGACATGGCTTCTGGCCCCCAGAAGTTACAATAATCTGTGTCAACATTGGCATGCCTGAGAAATGCATGTGACATTCCCATGAGGGTTTCCCCGGGGGTTCAGTTAACCTTTCTCTTCCAAGCTACCCTCTCTTGATCGCCGATTGTGTCTGGCTCTGTTAGAAGCTTTGTAGAGATATCAACTGTGCCCTTGGTTTCAGCTCCCATTCCCTAGCCAACATCTCTCCCACTGATACATGACCATCTGTTTCTTTCCTACCCACCAGGCCCGTGTAACTGACTACCTACTCATGCTATTTCACTGATTCCCACCTGTGCCTCAAAACCCAGCATGTTCAAAACTTGATTCATCATCGTTTGTGAAAGAATGGCTTATCCTCTTTTGTTTTGTTTCTTTAGAAAGGATTCTACCAATGCCAGCGGCATGCACCAGAAACCAGGAAGGAATCATACAGCTGAGCCAACCTGCTGTACTTTAAAACACTTGACCACAATTCTCCAGTGGATACTCAACTCTGGCTTCAAACTCCCTTGTCTCTCCGGTGATTTTGCTTTCCCTCTAATGGATGACCGTTTCACACCTTCAAGACTTGCCTCAACAATCCCTACCCCCACCTCTTCTGAACTATGTCACCTCACTCCCAGCTCCTGTCCTAGGGATGAGGGAGCAGAAGGCAAGCTTAGGACAAAGCAGAAACTGGCACCCTACACCCTCTCCCCATGCCATATTTGTAACATTCCTCATGCGCTCCTGGCTGCCCTAAAGGAAAAACGATGCTTAACTGATAGAGATCCCAGTCCTGCAGGACAGGAGTCTCCCTCCATCTACGAATGTCCTAGCGACTTACAAGGCAGGAAGAAGCTTTCTCATCAATAGCCTGACTTCCAGACACCCATACCTCAGTTTCCGGAAGCCCTAACATCACCCTCCCCTCCATAAAATTGAGGGAGGCTAAGGGGGAGGTAAGTGTAATAAAACTGAATTTCTTCTAAGCCCAAAGCCCACTGACAAGGATGTGTGATAGGAGGAATGTAACATATCTCCAGGAAACTCCCGACTGTCTTCATGCTTTCCCTCATTAGAGGCAAAAACAGCCTTGACTTGACAATAACCAGGTCTCCCTTATCCTGAAATTCTTCTTTAGCATATGACAGTCCTTCTGGACACCCCCTTTGTCCTCACCTTCCTCAGCTCCCAGTCAACCATGCCTCTGTCTGAGCAGCTCTTTCTGCCCCTGGGTCCTGTCCCTGTGTTTTAATAAAACCACCATTTGCACCTAAGACGTCTCAAGAATCCTTTCTTGGCCATCGCCTCTGGACCTCACCCCACCAAACCTCACCTGTGTTCCAAAACTTCATCACTAGTGTCACACTTCAAGAAAATAAAAGCCCTTTGTGCAGGAATTCCCTTATCTTACCGCCACCCAATCATATCTATACCTACATTTGTATCCATTTTTAATTTGTTTTTAGACATTTACTCAACAAATATTTATTCAGTACCTACTGTGTGCTACACACTGCCCTGAGTGTTTGTAAATCTGTGGCGAACGAAATAGAAAAGTCCCTGGCATCATGGAATTTACATGGTAATTGGAGAAATGTACAAGAAACACAGAAAGAGTTGAAGACAGAGCAGGTTTATTGAGAAGAGCAGGCATCTCCAGCTGGGGTTTGTTCTTCCTTGTGTCTGGGATTTGTTCCCTCCAGCCCTCTCCAGGACTCCACTCCCAGGGTCAATATCAAGTTCTCATTCCAATGGTTCCTTCCAGTCAGAAGACAAATGACCTTTTTCTTAAAAACAAAAGGAAAAAACCCAAAACAAAGACTTCCTTTAACCTTCTATCTTCCTATAACAACCTCCATATTTCTCTCCCCCCCTCATTCCCAGCATAGCTTGTAAAATATTTGTCTACACCTGAGGGTGTAGGGTACCATGTCCCAAGGGTAGTTGAAAAATCTCTATAAAGAATCCTTATGTGCAGATCATTTTAAGGGAGTCCATTTCCAGATCCAAACTCCATGTGTGCTCTGTAGGATAGATGATATGCCCATTCTTGGTTCTGATATTAGGATACTCCTCTCCTTCCTGGAAGATCAAGACACTCCTCTCAGATCTTATTAGAGTGTAGGACTTGGGCTGATACCAAAGTTGAAATACCAGTTTTGTTTCAAATAATGCCCTTCTGTGGGCAGTCCTGGGGCTCTGCCTTTAGGGCTTCCTCTCCTTATTAGGGTGAAGGTTAACATCGGAAAGGGGATTTGGGCAGATGTTGGAAGTGCTCTGACATCAGAATAACAATCAGTTTTGGTTAGTGACACTCATTCCTTCATATTTAAATTAAACTACATATTTTTAGGGACATAATAGGGAAAGGCACAAGTAAGGATTTTAATGGTTTCATTACATTCCAGTGTGGTTTGGGAAATAAAATAACAAAAAAAAATGAGACTGTTCTGCTTTAAAAAAAAAAAATCAAATTGTAGCAAGCAAATGTTATTCCAATGAAGTCGATCCTTTCCTATCTCATTTTCTTTTTAAAGATTTATTTATTTATTTGGTAGAGAGAGAGAGACACACACACACACACACACAGAGAACACAAGTAGGGAGAGCGGGGGAGGGAGAAGCAGGCTTCCTGCTGATCAGGAATGTGGGCCTTCATCCCAGGCCCCTGGGATCATGACCTGAGCCAAAGGCAGCTGCTTAGTGACTGAGCCACCCAGGTGCCCTCTATCTCATTTTTTAAATGTTTAATATTTTCAACACCTAGTTAATAAAATATACATATATTGTGATGAAAAGTTTATGATTAAAAAGTTTCAGTTGCCCACTTAAAAATGTGCAAGGTGTGTGAATTCTCATAGGCGGCCCATGCACCATACACGCCTATCACTAGCAAACGTGGATGTACTCGGTGTCTCTAGGTTCCCGCTTCCTTACTGCCCTCTTAATCACATGGTTTCTCTTCCTACCATCCTGGACCTGTATTCACAATTTGCTTCTCTATTTCATCTCCGCCCCTTTGAAGAGCTTGATTCTGGGTCTTCTGTAGCTATGCGTTCGCTCTCTCTCTCTCTCTCTCTCTCTCTCTCGATAAGGCTTTCGCAACCTAGCACTATTGATACCTGGTGGGTGATTCTCTGCTGTGGGGCTGTCCTGTGCCCTGCAGGACAGTTAGCAGCATCTCTGGTCTCTAGCCACTAGATGCCAGCAGCACCCCCCTCCCCAAGTGGTGACCACCAAAAATGTCACCAGATATTGTTCAGTCGGCCCTGGGAGCAAAACTCCTTGCCTCCCAGCCCCAGTTTAAAAACCACTGCTTTAGCCGATTCCATTTAGCATCATTGATTTAAGTTATTTGTAGAAGCTGAAGGCTCTGAAGTTAACGTCCCGCCCTTGGAGCTGAATTACATGGCCAGCTGCCTGCAGCATATTTCTCCATGAATATGTAACAGGAGTCTTATTTTCACCATGATTTCTATCCTGCTCCCTCCTCAACCTTCTCCTGTCCGAGTCTTCCCATCTTAGTAAACAGCATCCCCACCTCCTACTGGCTAAAGCCTCAGCCCCTAGGATAAATTCCCCCTTTCCCTTTTCTCGTATCTAATGCATCAGCAAAACCAACTGATTTGATCTCCAAAATAGAAGTCAGACTTGCTCACTGCTCTTTATATCCACTGCTCCCATTTGAATCCAAACCCTGAAATTGTTTTTGCACTTCAGACACTCTTAACAGTCATTGGTCCCATGACTACACCTACACAGATATTTTACAAGATCGCTAATCACCGCCAAGTTGCCAAATCCAATGATTAACCCTCAGATCCAAATGACTCAACCTGTCAGTCCTATAGACATAGAAGTCCCTCCACTTCTCTGGAAATATTCTATCTTTTTTATCGTGATGTGGCTCTCCCTTCCTCTTCCACACTGGTCAGTGATGATGGCTCCTTTCCTGGCTGGGTTTTGTTGAGCTTCCTGACCTTTAGACATCAGTCCCGTGCTCTGGGACTCGGACCTTCTGCTTGAGTTTTCTGTTGTGTTAAAAAAAAAAAACCATTCAGCTGAGTACATTTTAAAGAACCTATTGGCTTTATTCAATGATTCACGAAATGGGCAGCATCCTGCTTGCAGACTGAAAGGAGCTCGGAGGAGCAGTACAAAATGAAAGACTTTTATAGGCAGAAGAGAGGAGGAGCAAGGAAGTCACGTCAGGCAAACAAAGCAGGTTGGTTATGGCCAGGTGACTTGGCTTCTGGGGATGGCAGGGGTCTGAGTGAGTGGGAATCAGGTGGTGTCTGCTTGCCTGGGCTCAGATTCCATTTCTGGGACAGCTGAAATCATAATTAAGTCTGGTTTGGGGGACATGGGGCTTAGCATAAGCAACTCCATTTTGGGCCTCTTGTTTTATTTTTAATAGTTACTTCATAACAAATAATAACAAGTTTAGTAACTTTAAACAGCTCAGTTTACTATCCTACCATCTCGAGCTGTCAGGAGGCCAGACACAGCTTAACCAGGGTCCTCGGCTCTGGGTCTCACTCAAAGGAGGAGAGAAGGCGCCCACCAAGCTGTGTTCTCACGTGCAGGTTCCACTAGGGAAGGCTCTGCTTCCAAACTCACTCAGGTTATTGGCAGAACTCATTTCCTTGTAGCTGTGTGATTTGGGGGGCAGCCCATGCTGGGGTGGGCCAGGGAGATTCTCCAGCCTGTTAACTGGAAACCATCCTCAGCCCCCAGAGTCTGCTTGCGGTTTCCTGCCATATAACTCTCTCCTCAGGTGATTCCGAACTTGGCTCTTTGCTGCTTCAAGTCCAGGACAGCCTCTCACTCCAATCCGTAAAACAGTCTGATTTAATATAATGAGATCATAATAGTGACATCTTCTTACCTTGCCAAATTCTACTGGTTAAAAGCAAGTCCTAAGTCCCATACACACTCCCATCCATACTCACAGGACAAATACTGGGGGACAGATATCATGAAGCTGCCTTATCATGTTGCCAAACACACCTCTGTTCATACTCACTGCTTAGGTAAGCCCACTTCTTCTCAGAGCTTGAACCCTATGTCCTAACAGTGCTCATATTTGTGCCTCCAGCCTGGACCTCACCCATGAATGCCAGACTCGTGTGTTCAGCTGCTGGTTGGGCATCCCTATGTGGATTCAGCCACCATCTCCAGAACCAAACACCTGTTGCCCATCAAACTTGCTTCTCCCGTCGTCTTTCCCATCTTAGCAAGTGGTAACGTCACTGTTCCAGGGCCTCGGGCCCCCAAAATTGAAAAATCATCCCAACTCTTGTCTTCTCCGCACACTCCACACTTAATATATTTACAAATCCTGTGTGTTTTGTCTTCAATATACACCCAGAATCTCCCCCCTTCTCCCCACCCCTGCATCTACTGCTCTGGTCTGGGCCAATACCCCCTCTCACCTAGATCAGTGGTCCTCAACCAGGAGAGTTTTGTGCACCTGATCCCCCCCCCCCAGGGGATTTTGACAGGGTCTGGACACACTTTTCGTTGTCACAACTTGGGAGTGGGAAAGGGCGCTTCTGCGATCTAGTGGTCAGTGCACGGGACAGCTCCCCATAGCAAAAATTAATGTGGCCCCAAATGCCAGCAGTATAGAAATCTCAGTCTACATTAATGCAAGTAGCATCCCCACCCCACAACCCCACAAGTCTGTTCTGCACACAGCAGCCTGAGTGATTCTTTTCTTTTCTCTTTATGATTTTATTTATTTATTTGACAGAGCGAGAGAGAGTTCCATGTAGGCAGAGAGGCAGGCAGTGGGAAATGGAGAATCACGCTCCCTGATGAGCAGAGAGCCCAATACAGGGCTCGATGCCAGGACCCCGAGACCATGACCTGAGCTGAAGGCAGAGGCTTAAACCACTGAGCCAACCAGGCACCCCGATCCTTTTCTAATCTAAATGAAGTCAAGCCTCTTCAAAACCATCCAAGCTCTTCTCATCTGGCACAAAGTTAAAGGCAAATCTTTACAATGGCCTTCAAGACTTTATGTGATCTGACCCCACTACCTTCCTTACCTACCTCCTACCACTTGCCGTCTTGCTCATTTTTTGCCCAGCATTATTGGTCGCCATGTCATTCTTTTAACACACCAGATGTGCTCCCACCTTGGGCTTACTGTTTGCTTTGTGTGGGATGCTCTTCTCCAAACAGCACAACTGCTCATTCCTTAATTTCCTTCAGGTCTTTCCTCAAATTAGGGAGACTTCCCTGACACAGTCCCATAGAAAATACCAACCTGATCCCCTAAACCCTCACACCCCATGTCCACTCACTCAGCTTAGTTTCCTTCCTACCCCACATCAACCCCTGATATGTATGTATATTTATTTGCTTCATTTCTCACTCAACAACTAAAATGAAAACTCAAAGAGGACATCAAATTCATTTTGTTTCTTGTTAACTATTCTGTGTTTAGGGTTTAGAACAGTACCTGACACATAGTAGATGTTCCGTAAATATTGGAGAATGATTTGTTTCTATTTTTGCCTTTTCTCTATCCATTCTTTACACAGCAGCCAAAAATGGCATTTTAAAAATGCAAAAGGCATCCCACGACCACCCTCCACCCACCAGTGTAAAACCCTTCAACGGCTTTTCGTTGTGCTCAAGCCGCAGCTGACATTCTACAGCCCAGGCCAGATTAAGATTTCAGAGTTCTTAATCACTGGAAAGACGATGGTGTTGTCACCACAAGAGACATTTAAATATTTTTGAAGATTAGATCCCAAAGTAAGTGTGCTAAAAGCCTAGCAATATCTGATTTCACAAACTCAGATTTCATAAAGTCTCATTAGTCTTCTCACCTTGTGTAAGTTTAATCTTTCCTCAGCCCCCTTTTCTCTTCTGTTTCAGGCACTCACCATACTTTGCCAGAATGACCATAACGGCCTTCCAACCTGTCATATCATCTTCAGGAATATGCCACTTTACCCCCCCTCCTCACACCAATTCATTCTCTAAACTTATTCTAAGATGATCACTCTAAAATGTGCATCTCACTGTGTCCTTCCCCTACAGGAACTTACTCAATAGCTCCTAAGGACGTGTGAATTTCCTTGGTGTGGTATTTTTACAAGACCCTTTGCTTGCAAGTGGCAGCAATCCAAAGAAAACTGGAGGAACCAAAAGGGAAAAGCAAGCAAACAAACAAAAAACAAAGGAATGTCCAGGTTCCTGTAGGGATGAGTACCACAGAAGTTCATAAAAATCCAAAAGAAGATTGGGCACCTGGGTGGCTCAGTGGGTTAAACCTCTGCCTTCGGCTCAGGTCATGATCCCAGGGTTCTGGGATCGAGCCCCACATCGGCCTCTCTGCTCTGCAGGGAGCCTGCTTCCTCCTCTCTCTCTGCTTGCCTCTCTGCCTACTTGTGATCTCTGTCAGATAAATAAAAAAAAATCTTTTTAAAAAATCAAAAGAAGAGCTGCAGAACTAAAATTTCAGAATCAAGAACAGGGACTGGAAACCGGCAAAACAGTTTTCTATTTGTCCATGTCTCATGTTTACTCATCTCCATATGGCTGCTTTCTTTTCTGGTCAGACTCTTCAAGTGTCCAGGAAGATGGCCATGGCCAGCTCCTGAATCCCATCCATCAAGGCCAGTCACTCGCCTAAAGAGAGAACTTTGTCTTCTTGTCATTTACATATCAAACCCAGGGAGACTCTGATTGGTCCTATTGGTGTCAGGTGGACTAATCACTATATGGGTTTATATGTGTGCCCATCCTCCTCCAGACTGCATAAAGCACAGGTGAAATTTTTTTAAATTAACATATAATGTATTATTTGCCCCAAGGGTGCAGGTCTGTGATTCATCTGTGTTACACATTTCACAGAACTCACCGTATCACATAACCTCCCCAATGTTCATAACCCAGCCACCTTCTCCATAACCCCTCCATCCCCGCAAACCTCAGTTTGTTTTGTGAGATTAAGTCTGTTATGGTTTGTCTCTCTCCCCATCCCATCTTGTTTCATTATTTCCCTCCCTACCTCCCATGACACCCTACTCTGCCTTTCAAATTCCTCATAGCAGACAGATCATATGATAATTGCCTTTCTCTGATTGACTTACTACACTTAGCATAATAACCTCTAGTTCCATCCAAGTCATTGCAAAAGGCAAGATATCATTTTTGATGTCTGCATAGTATTCCTGTGTATAAGTGTGTGTGTGTGTGTGTGTGTGTGTGTGTGTGCCTCTGTGTGTCTGTGTTTCTGTGTGTAAAGAGGACCTGGCTATGCCATCGTGGGTGGAAATACCGCAAGCAGGATCAGGCTGATGAGGGGATAGACGTCTGGTGGGCAAGTCATGTTCACACCCCAGTTTAAGGCTGGTTAAGTGGGATCACCCTTCTGCCCAGGGTTTATCCTGACACCCTGAAGAGATGGGTACATGACCGAGGAGCAGGGCTAACCCTAACAGTAACCACTAACCCTGACCCTGACACTGACTGTGAGCCTGCACCAAATGCTAAACCAAGCCCTGACCCGACCCTGAACCTGAACCTGACTGTGATCCTGACCTGAACCCTAAACCTAAACCTAAGCCTGACACTGACCTTGATGTGGACCCTAAACCTAAACCTAACTCTGGCATTACCGTAACCATAACTCATACCTACCCATGACCCTGACCCTGAACCTAATCCTAACCCTGACGCTGACCTAACCCTGATGCTAACCCTAACCCTGACCGTGACTGTGAGCCTGATCCTAACCCTAAAAATAAAGGTAACTCTAACCATGACCCTAATACGGACCCTGAACCTAAACCTAACGCTGACCCTGACCCTAACACTAACCCCTACCCTAAACCAAACCCTAACCCTGACCTTACGCTAACTATATAACTAACTATATAACCATAACCCTACTTCTAACTCTAACCCAAACCCCAATCCCAAACCCTACCGCCAAAACCTAACTGTGACACTGAACCGAACATTGACCCTAAACCAAAGCCTGACCCTACACCTGACCTTGGCCCTCAGCTTCACCTGACCCTGACCTTGACCCTAATCCTTACCATGACACTAACACTGACAACTACATAACCCTGTCCCTGACCCGAATGTGGACTTTAAACCAATACCTGAACCTCACCCTAAACCTGACACTGGCGCTAAACATCACCCTGACCCTGACCCAGACCATGACCATAAACCTAACCTGACCCTAACAGTGACCCCGACCCTGACCTGAACACTAAACTTGATTCTGACTGTGAGCCTGACCCTAACACTAAACCTAAATGTAACCCTGACCCTGACACTAACACGGGCCCTTCCACAAATCCTATCACTGAACCCAACACTAACACTAAACCCTAACCCTTTCACGGACCCTGACCCTAACAAGTTCTAACCCTAACCGTCAACCAAACACTAACCCTAACACTAACCCTAACTTTAACCATAACCCTGACCCTATACCTGAGTATGATCATAACCTTAACCCTGAACTTTGCCTATAACAGACCCTGACCCTATACCTGACCCTGGCCCTGAGCCTAAACCTAAACATGACCCTAACAATGACCACTACATAACCCTGTCCCTAACCTGAATGTGGACTTTAAACCAATACCTGATCCTGCCCGTAAACCTGACACAGGCCCTAGACTTCACCCTGACCCTGACCCAGGCAAACACCATAAACCTAAACCTGACCATAACAGTGACCCTGACCCTGACCCTATCAATAACCCTGACACTGAATGTGAGCCTGACACTAACTCTAACCCTAAACGTAACCCTGACCCTGACACTAACACGGGCCCTGACCCGAAACTTAAAGCTGAACCTAACACTAAAACTAACCCCTAACATTATCGCTGACACTGACCCTAACCTGGTCTAACCCTAAACCTCAACCTACCTAGCCCTAACCCTAGCCCCACTTTAACAATAATCCTGACCCTCTCCCTGACCCTGATCATAACCCTAACTCTGAACTTTGCCTATGTCAGACCTTAACCTTAAACTTGACCCTGGCCTTGCCCTTAACAGTGACCCTAACCCTGACTGTAAACCTAACTCTGACCCAATCCGTGATCCTGAACAGAATCTTAACCCTAAAGCTAACCCTGATTCTGAACCTACTCATAAAACAGAACCTAAATATAAAGCTGACCTTACCATAACCATGAACCTAACCCTGACCCTGACCCTAACCCTGACACTAAACCTGTCCCAAACCTAACCCTGACCTGACAAGAACCTTGCCCCCAAACCAAAATTTGAACCTAACCCTAAATCTGACCATGAACCTGAACCTGACCCTAAACCTAACCGTCACCCTAACACTGACCCTGACCCTGACTCTGACCATAACGCTAACTGTGACCCTACTGTGAACCTGACCCTAAACCCAACGATGAACCTAACCCTAACCCTGACCCCTACCCTAAGTCTTACGCTAACCCTGACTCAAATGAAATCTAACCCTAACCCTGATCCTAAGTCTTTCTTAACTCTAACCCTAACACTAACCTAGTCTAAACCCAGCTCTGTTCCCTCCAGCAGGGACAACAGCTGCACCCAGGCCTCCCAGGGGATGGGGGGAGGCTGTATGGGGGTCATTGGATTGGCACTGCATTGAGTGGAGGGTGAGCCTTGAGCAGCTTGGGGATGGGTGGCTCAGGGAGCTCCGGTGCAGTAGGAAGTTCGGTAAGGAGCCCCCAGGCAGTGGTGACCTCACTTCCCTAACAACAGAAACCAACAGAATTGGAACCCACGTAATCAGGCACCCCATTACAGAGAAAACCCCCCAGCCCAGCTCATTTCAAAGCATATCCTAAAGGAAGCGACATGTTCCTCTGCTGTCTGAAGCCGATAGGATGCAGGGAGAAGAGAGCTCGCCCGCCAGACACGTCCCCTCCCTGGCAGGTCATATCAGGTTTCCCCAATGCCCAAGTCCCTTTGGCTAATAAAATCAAAGGGTGACACCAGGGGGCTCAGAGTCAGAGAGTCCCACACCTTCTGATCCACTGGTGTAGCCCTAGGTCTCCTCCCAGTCACTGTGTGTGTGTGTGTGTGTGTGTGTGTGCCTCTGGGTGTCTGTGTGTCTGTGTGTAAAGAGGACCTGGCCATGCCATCACGGGTGGAGATGCCCCAAGCAGGATCAGGCTGATGAGGGTTTAGACGTCTGGTGGGCATGTTATGTTCACACCCCAGTTTAAGGCTGGTTAAGTGGGATCGGGTGTAGGGTCTACACCCTTCTGCCCAGGGTTTATCCTGAGACCCTGAACGGATGGGTCCATGATGCAAGCAGGGCTAACCCTAACAGTAACCTAACGTTGATATTACTGTTACCAAGACTTATTCCTAACCATGACCCTGACCCTGACCCTAATCCTAACCCTGACGCTGACCTAACCCTGATGCTAACCCTAACCCTGACCGTGACTGTGAGCCTGACCCTAACCCTAAACCTAAAGGTAACTCTAACCATGACCCTAATACGGACCCTGAACCTAAACCTAATGCTGACCCGGACCCTAACACTAACCCTACCCTAAAACAAACCCTCACCCTGACCTAACGATGTCTAACCCTAACCCTAACCATAACCCTACTTCTAATCTAACCCTAACCCCAATCCCAAACCCTACCGCCAAAACCTAACTGTGACACTGAACCGAACATTGACCCTAAACCAAAGCCTGACCCTAAACCTGAACCTGGCCCTGACTTTCACCTGACACCTCCCTGACCCTAATCCTAACCATGACACTTACACTGACCACTACATAATCGTGTCCCTGACGCGAATGTGGACTTTAAAGCAATACCTGAACCTGAGCCTAAACCTGACACTGGCGCTAAACATCACCCTGACCCTGACCCAGACCATGACATTAACCTAACCCTGACCCTAACAGTGACCCCGACCCTGACCTGAACACTAAACCTGATTATGACTGTGAGCCTGACCCTAACACTAACCCTAAAGTATCCCTGACCCTGACACTAACACGGGGCATCCCCCGAATCCTATCACTGAACCTAACCCTAACACTAACCCCTAACCCTACCACGGACCCTGATCCTAACAAATTGTAACCCTAACCATCAACCAAACACTAACCGTAACACTAACCCTAAACTTTAACAATAAACCTAACCCTATACCTGACTATGATCATAACCCTAACCCTGAACTTTGCCTATACCAGACCCTGACCATATACCTGACCCTGGCCCTGAGCCCAAACCTAACCATGGCCCTAACCCTGACCACAACATAACCCTGTCGCTGACCCGAATGTAGACTTTAAACCAATACCTGATCCTTACCGTAAACCTGACACTGGCCCTAGACTTCACCCTGACCCTGACCCAGGCGAAGACCAGAAATCTAACCCTGACCCTAACAGTGACCCTGACCCTGACCCTAACAATAACCCTGACAATGAATGTAGGCCTGACCCTAACTCTAACCCTAAACATAACCCTGACCCTGACACTAACACGGGCCCTGACCCGAAACCTAACGCTGAACCTAACCCTAAAACTAACCCCTAACACTATCCCTGACACTGACACTAGCCCGGTCTAACCCTAACACTCAACCTACCTCTAACCCTAACCCTAACCCCACTTTAACAATATTCCTGACCCTCTCCCTGACCCTGATCATAACCCTAACTCTGAACTTCGCCTATGTCAGAACTTAAACTTAAACCTCACCCTGGCCTTGCCCTTAACACTGACCCTAACCCTGACTGTAAACCTAACTCTGACCCAATCCATGATCCTGAACAGAATCTTAACCCTAAAGCTAACCCTGATTCTGAACCTACTCATAAAACAGAACCTACACATAAAGCTGACCTTACCATAACCATGAACCTAACCCTGACCCTAACCCTGACACTACACCTGTCCCAAACATAACCCTGACCCTGACATGAACCTTGCCCCCAAACCAAAACTTGAACCTGACCCTATATCTAACCATGACCCTGTACTTGACCCTAAACCTAACCGTCACACTAAAACTGACCCTGACCATGACTCTGACCGTAACGATAACCGTGACCCTACTGTGAGCCTGACCCTAAACCTAAACATGAACCTAAACCTAACCCTGACCCCTACCCTAAGCTTTACGCTAACCCTGATCCCAAGGACGTCTAACCCTAACCTTGATCCTAAGTCTTTCTTAACCCTAACCCTAACACTAACCTAGTCTTAACCCAGCTCTGTTGCCTCCAGCGGGGACAACAGCAGCACCCAGGCCTCCCAGGGGATGGGGGGAGGCTGTATGAGGGTGACTGGATGCGCTCTGCTTTGAGTGGAGTGTGAGCCTTGAGCAGCTTGGGGACCGGCGGCTCAGGGAGCTCTGGTACAGCAGGAAGTTCGGTAAGGAGCCCCCAGGCAGTGGTGACCTCACTTCCCTGACGACAGAGTCCAATGGAATTGGAACCAACGTATCCAGGCACCCCATTACAGAGAAAACCCCCCTGCCAGCTCATTTCTAGGCACATCCTGAAGGAAGTGACATGTTCTTCTGCTGTACTGAAGCCGAGAGGATGCAGGGAGTAGAGAGCTCGCCCGCCAGACACGTCCCCTCCCTGGCAGGTCATATCAGGATTACCCAACGCCTCTGGCCCTTTGTCTAATAAAATCAAAAGGTGACTGCAGGGGGCTCAGAGTCAGAGAGTCCCACACCTTCTGATCCACTGGTGTAGCCCTAGGTCTTCTCCCCGTCTCTGTGTGTGTGTGTGCCTCTGGGTGTCTGTGTGTCTTTGTGTAAAGAGGACCTGGCCATTCCATCGTGGGTGAGGATGCCCCAAACAGGATCAGGCTGATGAGGGTTTAGACATCTGGTGGGCAAGTCATGTTCACACCCCAGTTTAAGGCTGGTTAAGTGGTTCAGGTGGAGGGTGTACACCCTTCCGCCCAGGGTTTATCCTGAGACCCTGAAGGGATGGGTACAGGAGCGGGGCTAACCCTAAGAGTAACCACTAACCTGAACCTGACACTGACTGTGAGCCTGCCCCAAACCCTAAACCAAGGCCTGACCATGACCCTGATCCTGACCCTGACTGTGATCCTGACCTGAACCCTAAACCTAAACCTAAGCCTGACACTGACCCTGATGTGGACCCTAAACCTAAACCTAACTCTGACATTACCGTAACCATAACTCATACCTACCCATGACCCTGACCCTGAACCTAATCCTAACCCTGACGCTGACCTAACCCTGACACTAACCCTAACCCTGACCGTGACTGTGAGCCTGACCCTAACCCTAAACCTAAAGGTAACTCTATCCATGACCCTAATATGGACCCTGAACATAAACCTATGCTGACCCTGACCTTAACATTAAACCCTACCCAATAGCAAACCCTAATCCTGACCTTACGCTGACTAACCCTACCCATAACCATAATCCTACTTCTAACTCTAACCGTAACCCCAATCCCAAACCCTACCGCCAAAACCTAACTGTGACACTGAACCGAACATTGACCCTAAACCAAAGACTGACGCTAAACCTGACCCTGTCCATGACCTTCACCTGACCCTGACCCTGACCCTAATCCTAACCATGACACTAACAATGAGCACTACATAACCCTGTCCCAGACCTGAAAGTGGACTTTAAACCAATACCTGTTCGTGACCCTAAACCTGACAATGGCGCTACACTTCACCCTGACCCTGACGCAGGCAAACAATATAAACCTAACCCTGACCCTAACAGTGACCCTGACCCTGACCCTAACACTAACCCTGACCCTGACTGTGAGCCTGACCCTAACTCTAAACCTAAACGTAACCCTGACCCTGACACTACACGGGCCCTGACCCGAAACCTAACGCTGAAACTAACCCTAAAACGAACCACTAACATTATCCCTGACACTGACCCGAACCCGGTCTAACCCTAACCCGCAACCTACCTCTAACCCTAACCCTAACCCCACTTTAACAATATTCCTGACCCTCTCCCGGACACTGGTCATAACCCTAACTCTGAACTTTGCCTATGTCAGACCTTAACCTTAAACCTGACCCTGGCCTTGACCTTAACACTGACCCTAACGCTGAATGTAAACCTAACTCTAACACAATCCGTGATCCTAAACAGAATCGTAACCCTAAAGCTAACCCTGATCCTGAACCTACTCATAAAACAGAACCTAAACATAAAGCTGACCTTACCATAACCATGAACCTAACCCTGACCCTGACCCTAAACCTGACACTAAACCTGTCCCAAACCTAACCCTGTCCCTGACATGAACCTTGCCCCCAAACCAAAACTTGAAGCTGACCCTAAATCTGACCATGACCCTGAACCTGACCCTAAACCTAACCTTCACCCTAACACTGACGCTGAATCTGACCATAACGCTAACCCTGACCCTACTGTGAGCCTGACCCTAAACCTAACCATGAACCTAACCCCACCTTGACCCCTATCCTAAGCCTTACGCTAACCCTGACCCCAATGACGTCTAACCCTAATCCTGATCCTAAGTCTTTCTTAACCCTAATTCTAACACTAACCTGGTCTAAACCCAGCTCTGTTCCCTCCAGCAGGGACAACAGCTGCACCCAGGCCTCCCAGGGGCTGGGGGGAGGCTTTATGGGGGTCATTGAATTGGCACTGCATTGAGTGGAGGGTGAGCCTTGAGCAGCTTGGGGACCGGCGGCTCAGGGAGCTCTGGTGTAGCAGGTAGTTCGTTAAGGAGCCCCCAGGCAGTGGTGACCTCAGTTCCCTGAAGTCAGAGCCCAACGGAAATGGAACCCACGTATCCAGGCACCCCATTACAGAGAAAACCCCCCTGCCCAGCTCATTTCAAGGCACATCCTAAAGGAAGCGACATGTTCTTCTGCTGTACTGAAGCCGAGAGGATGCAGGGAAAAGAGAGCTCGCCCTCCAGACACGTCCCCTCCCTGAAAGTCATATCAGGTTTCCCCAACGCCTCAGGCCCTTTGGCTAATAAAATCAAAAGGTGATACAAGGGGGCTCGGAGTCAGAGAGTCCCACACCTTCTGATCCACTGGTGTAGCCCTAGGTCTCCTCCCCGTCTCTTTCTGTGTGTGTGTGTGTGTGTGTGTGTGTGTGTGTGTGCCTCTGGGTGTCCATGTGTCTGTGTGTAAAGAGGACCTGGCCATGCCATCGTGGGTGGAGATGCCCCAAGCAGGATCAGGCTGATGAGGGTTTAGACGTCTGGTGGGCATGTTATGTTCACACCCCAGTTTAAGGCTGGTTAAGTGGGATCGGGTGTAGGGTCTACACCCTTCTGCCCAGGGTTTATCCTGAGACCCTGAACGGATGGGTCCATGATGCAGGAGCGGGGCTAACCCTAGCAGTAACCACTAACCCTGACCCTGACACTGACTGTGAGCCTGCCCCCAACCCTAACCCAAACCCTGACCCTGATCCTGACCCTGACCATGTCTGTGGTCCTGACCTGAACCCTAAACCTAAACCTAAGCCTGACACTGACCCTGATGTGGACCCTGAACCTAAACCTAACTCTGAGATAACCTAAATATGACTCATACCTAACCATGACCCTGACCCTGACCCTAATCCTAACCCTGATGCTGACCTAACACTGAACCTAACCCTAACCCTGACCGTGACTGTGTGCCTGACCCTAATCCTAATCCTAAAGGTAACCCTAACCCTGACCCTAATACGGACCCTGAACTTAAACCTAACGCTGACCCTGACCCTAACACTAACCCCTACCCTAAGCCAAACCCTCACCCTGACCTTACGCTGTCTAACCGTAACCCTCACGATAACATTACTTCTAACTCTAACCCTAACCCCATCCCAAAATTTTTCCCTAAACCTAAATGTGAACTTGAACCAAAGATAAAGCAACGCCTAAACCTAAACCTGGCCCAGGCCCTGACCTTCAACTGACTCTGACCCTGACTCTAATCCTAACCATGACCTTAACTGTGACCACTACATAACCCTGTCCCTGACCCGAATGAGGACTTTAAACCAATACCTGATCCTGACGCTAAACCTGATACTGGCCCTAAACTTCACCCTGACCCAGACCCAGACCATGACCATCAACCTAACCCTGACCCTAACAGTGACCCCAACCCAGACCTGAACACTAAATCAGAAACTGACTGTGAGCCTGACCCTTACTGTAACCCTAAACGTAACCCTGAACCTGACACTAACACGGGCCCTCTCTTGAATCCTATCGCTGAACCTAACCCTAACACTAACCCCTAACCCTACCTCAGACCCTGACCCTAACCAGGTCTAACCCTAACCCTCAAACTAACTCTAACCCTAACACTAACCCTAAACTTTAACAATAACCATGACCCTATACCTAACTATGAACATAACCATAACCCTGAACTTTGCCTATACCACACCCTGACCCTAAACCTGACCCTGGCCCATACCCTAAACTTAATCATGACCCTAACACTGACAACTACATAAACTTGGCCTTGACCCGAATGTGGAATTTAGACCAATACCTGATCTTGACAATAAACCAGACACTGGCCCTAATCTTCTCCCTGAACCTGACCCAGGCCATGACCATAAACCTAACCCTGACCCTAACAGTGACCCTGACCCAGAACCTAACACTAACCCTGACACTGAATGTGAGCCTGACCCTAACTCTACCCCTAAACGTAACCCCGACCCTGACACTAACACGGGCCCTCCGACGAATCCTATCGCTGAACCTAACCCTAACACTATACCCTAAACCTACCACGGACCCTGACCTTAACCAGGTCTAAACCTAATCCTCAACCTAACTCTAACCATAACACTAACCCTAAACTTTAACAATAACCCTGAACCTATAACTGATTATGCTAATAACCCAAACCCTGAACTTTGCCTAACCAGAACCAGACCCTAAACCTGACCCTGGCCCTGACACTAAACCTAACCATGACCCTAACAATGACCACTACATAACCCTGTCCCTGACCTGAATGTGGACTTTAAACCAATACCTGATCCTGCTCGTAAACCTGACACTGGCCCTAGACTTCACCCTGACCCTGACCGAGGCAAAGACCAGAAACCTAACCCTGACCCTAACACTAACCCTGACACTGAATGTGAGCCTGACCCTAACTCTAACCCTAAATGTAACCCTGACCCTGACACTAACACGGGCCCTGACCCGAAACCTAATGCTGAACCTAACCCTAAAACTAACCCCTAACATTATCCCTGACACAGATCCTAACCCGGTCTAACACTAACCATCCACCTACCTCTAACCCTAACCCTAACCCCACTTTAACAATAATCCTGACCCTCTCCCTGACCCTGATCATAACCCTAACTCTGAACTTTGCCTATGTCAGACCTTAACCTTAAAGCTGATCCTGGCCTTGATCTTAACACTGACTCTAACCCTGACTGTAAACCTAACTCTGACCACACCCATGAATCTGAACAGAATAGTAACCCTAAGCTAATCCTGATCCTGAACCTACGCATAAAACAGAACCTAAACATAAAGCTGACCTTACCATAACCATGAACCTAACCCTGACCCTGACCCTAACCCTGACACTACACCTGTCCCAAACCTAACCCTGACCCTGACATGAACCTTGCCCCCAAACCAAAACTTGAACCTGACCCTAAATCTGACCATGACCCTGAACCTGACCCTAAACCTTACCGTCACCCTAACACTGACCCTGACTGTGACTCTGACAGTAACACTAACCGTGACCCTACTGTGAGCCTGACCCTAAACCTAACCATGAACCTAACCCTAACCCTGAACCCTTCCCTAAGCCTTACCCTAACCCTGGCCACAATAACGTCTGAGCCTAACCCTGACCCTAAGTCTTTCTTAACCCTAACCCTAACACTAACCTGGTCTAAACCCAGCTCTGTTCCCTCCAGCTGGGACAACAGCTGCACCCAGACCTCTCAGGGGTTGGGGGGAGGCTGTATAGGGGTCACTGGATGGGCACTGCATTAAGTGGAGTGTGAGTCTTGAGCAGCTTGGGGATCGGCGGCTCAGGGAGCTCTGGTGCAGCAGGAAGTTTGGTAAGGGGCCCCCAGGCAGTGGTGACCTCACTTCCCTGAAGTCAGAGCCCAACGGAATTGGAACCCATGTATCCAGGCACCCCATTACAGAGAAAACACCCCTGCCCAGCTCACTTCTAGGCACATCCTAAAGGAAGCGACATGTTCTTCTGCTATACTGAAGCCAAGAGGATGCAGGGAAAAGAGAGCTCACCCGCCAGACAAGTCCACTCCTTGGCAGGTCATGTCAGGTTTCCCAACGCCTCAGACCCTTTGGCTAATAAAATCAAAAGGTGACCCAGGGGGCTCAGAGTCAGAGGGTCCCACACCTTCTGATCGACCTGAGTAGCCCTAGGTCACCTCCCCGTCTCTGTGTGTGTGTGTGTGTGTGTGCCTCTGGGTGTCTGTGTCTCTGTGTGTAAAGAGGACCCATCGTGGGTGGAGATGCCTCAAGCAGGATCAGACTGATGAGGGTTTAGACGTCTGGTGGGCATGTTATGTTCACACCCCAGTTTAAGGCTGGTTAAGAGGGATCGGGTGTAGGGTCTACACCCTTCTGCCCAGGGTTTATCCTGAGACCCTGAACGGATGGGTCCATGACACAGGCGCGGGGCTAACCCTAACAGTAACCACTAACCCTGACCCTGACATTGACTGTGAAACTGCCCCAAACCCTAACTCAAGCCATGAACCTGACCCTGACCCTGACTATGACTGTGATCCTGACCTAAACCCTAAACCTAAATCTAAGCCTGACAATGATCCTGATGTGGACCTTGAACCTAAACCTAACTCTGACATTACCTTAACCATGACTCATACCTAACCATGACCCTGACCCTGAGCCTAATCCTAACCCTGATGCTGACCTAACACTGACCCTAACCCTAACATTGACTGTGACTGTGAGCCTACCGTAACTTTAAACCTAATGGTAACTCTAACCATGACCCTAATACGGACCCTGAACGTACACCTCATGCTGACCCTGACCCTAACACTAACCCCTACCCTAAACAAAACCCTAACCCTGACCTTACACAGTTTAACCCTAACCCTAACCGTAACCCTACTTCTAATACTAACCCTAACCCCAATCCCAAACCTTACCGCTAACACCTAACTGTGACACTGAACCGAACATTGACCCTAAACCAAAGCCTGACCCTAAACCTGACCCTGGCCCTGAACTTCACCTGACCCGGACCCTGACCCAAATCCAAACCATGACTCTAACACTGATACTACATAACCCTGTCCCTGACCCGAATGTGGACTTTAAACCAATACGTGAACCTGACCCTAAAGCTGACACTGGCGCTAAACTTCACCCTGACCCTGACCCAGACCATGACCATAAACCTAACCCTGACCCTAAGAGTGACCCCGACCCTCACCTGAACACTAAACCAGACCCTGACTGTGAGCCTGACCCTAACTCTAACCCTAAATGTAACCCTGATCATAAACTAACACAGGTCCTCCCCCGAATCCTATTGCTGAACCTAACCCTAACACTAACCCCTAACCCTACCAGGGACCCTTACCCTAACAAGTTCTAAACCTAAACCGTCTAAACCGTCAAACTAAGGCGAACCCTAACACTAACCCTAAACTTTAACTATAACGCTGACCCTATACCTGACTATGATCATAACCCTAACCCTGAAATTTGCCTATACCAGACCCTAACCCTAAACCTGACCCTGGCCCTGATCCTAAACCTAACCATGACCCTAACAATGACCACTACATAACCCTGTCCCTGACCTGAATGTGGACTTTAAACTAATACCTGATCCTGCCCGTAAACCTGACACTGACCCTAGACTTCACCCTGACCCTGACCCAGGAAAAGACCAGAAACCTAACCCTGACCCTAACAGTGACCCTGAACGTGACACTAACAATAACCCTGACACTGAATGTGAGCCCGAACCTAACTCTAACACTAAACGTAACCCTGACCCTGACACTAACACGGGCCCTGACCCGAAACCTAATGCTGAACCTAACCCTAAAACTAAACTCTAACATTATCCCTGACACTGACCTATACCGGTCTAAACCTAACCCGCAACCTAACTCTAACCCTAACCCTACCCCACTTTAACAATATTCCGGACCCTCTCCGGGACACTGATCATAACCCTAACTCTGAACTTTGCCTATGTCAGACCTTAACCTTAAACCTGACCCTGGCCTTGACCTTAACACTGACCCTAACGCTGAATGTAAACCTAACTCTGACCCAATCCGTGATCCTGAACAGAATCGTAACCCTAAAGCTAACCCTGTTCCTGAACCTACTCATAACAGAACCTAAACATAAAGCTGACCTTACCATAACCATGAACCTAACCCTGACCCTGACCCTAAACCTGACACTACACCTGTCCCAAACCTAACCCTGTCCCTGACATGAACCTTGCCCCCAAACCAAAACTTGAAGCTGACCCTAAATCTGACCATGACCCTGCCTGACCCTAAAACTAACCGTCACCCTAACACTGACCCTGACCCTGACTCTGACCGTAACCCTAACCATGACCCTACTGTGAGCCTGACCCTAAACCTAACCATGAACCTAACCCTAACCCTGAACCCTACCCTAAGCCTAACGCTAAACCTGACCCCAAAGACGTCTAACCCTAACCGTGAACCTAAGTCTTTCTTAAACCTAACCCTAACACTAACCTGGTCTAAACCCAGCTCTGTTCCCTCTGGCGGGGACAACAGCTGCACCCAGGCCTCCAAGGGCTGGGGAAAGGCTGTATGGGGGTCACTGGATGGGCACTGCACTGAGTGGAGTGTGAGCCTTGAGCAGCTTGGGAATTGGCTGCTCAGGGTGCTCTGGTGGAGCAGGAAGTTCGGTAAGGATCCCCCAGGCAGTGGTGACCTCACTTCCCTGAAGACAGAGCCCAACGGAATTGGAACCCACGTATCCAGGCACTCCATAACAGAGAAACCCCCCCTGCCCAGCTCATTTCCAGGCACATCCTAAAGGAAGCGACATGTTCTTCTGCTGTACTGAAGCCGAGAGGATGCAGGGAAAAGAGAGCTCGCCCTCCAGACACGTCCCCTCCCTGGCAGGTCATATCTGGTTTCCCCAACGCCTCAGGCCCTTTGGCTAATAAAATCAAAGGGTGACACCAGGGGGCTCAGAGTCAGAGAGTCCCACACCTTCTGATCCACTGGTGTAGCCCTAGGTGTCTTCGCAGTCTGTGTGTGTGTGTGTGTGTGTGTGTGTGTGTGTGTGTGTGTGTGCGCGCGCCTCTGGGTGTCTGTGTATCTGTGCGTAAAGAGGACCTGGCCATGCCATCGTGGGTGGAGATGCCCCAAGCAGGATCAGGCTGATGAGGGGTTAGACGTCTGGTGCGCAAGTCATGTTCACACCCCAGTTTAAGTGTGGTTAAGTGGGATCGGGTGTAGGGTCTACACCCTTCTGCCCAGGGTTTATCCTGAGACCCTGAATGGATGGGTCCATGACACAGGCGCGGGGCTAACCCTAACAGTAACCACTAACCCTGACCCTGACATTGACTGTGAAACTTCCCCAAACCCTAACCCAAGCCATGAACCAGACCCTGAGCCTGACCCTGACTGTGATTCTGACCTTAACCCTAAACCTAAACCTAAGCCTGACACTGACCCTGATGTGGACCCTGAACCTAAACTTAACTCTGACATTACCGTCACCATGACTCATACCTAAACATGACCCTGATCCTGACCCTAATCCTAACCCTGACGCTGACCTAACCCTGACCCTTACCATCACCCTGACCGTGACTGTGAGCCTGACCGTAACCTTAAACCTAATGGTAACTCTAACCATGACCCTTATACAGACCCTGAATCTTAACCTCATGCTGACCCTGACCCTAACACTAACCCCTATCCTAAACCAAACACTAACCTTGACCTTACGCTGTCTAACCCTAACCCTAACCATAACCCTACTTCTAAATCTAACCCTAACCCTAATCCCAAACCCTACTGCCAAAACCTAACTGTGACACTGAACCGAACATTGACCCTAAACCAAAGCCTGACCCTAAACCTGACCCTGGCCCTGAACTTCACCTGACCCTGACTCTGACCCTAATCCTAACCATGACACTAACACTGACCACTACATAACCTTATCGCTGACCTGAATGTGGACTTTAAACCAATACCTGAACCTGACCCTAAACCGGACATTGGCGCTAAACTTCACCCTGACCCTGACCCAGATGACCATAAACATAACCCTGACCCTAAGAGTGACCCTAACCCTCACCTGAACACTAATCCTGACCCTGACTGTGAGCCTGACCCTAACTCTAACCCTAAATGTAACCCTGACCCTGACACTAACACGGGCCCTCCCACGAATCTTATCGCTGAACCTAACCTTAACACTAACCCCTAACCCTACCACGGACCCTGACCCTAACAAGTTCTAACCATAACCGTCAACCTAACGCTAACCCTAACACTAAGCCTAAATTTTAACAATAACCCTGACCCTATACCTGACTATGACCATAACCCTAACCCTGAAATTTTGACTACACCAGACCCTGAGCCTAAACCTGACCCTGGCCCTGACCCTAAACCTAACCATGACCCTAACAATGACCACTACATAACCCTGTCCCTGACCCGAATGTGGACTTTAAACCAATACCTGATCCTGCCCGTAAACCTGACACTGGCCCTAGAATTCACCCTGACCCCGACCCAGGCAAAGACCCTAACCCTGACCCTAACAGTGGCCCTGAACCTGAACCTAACATTAACTGTTACACTGAATGTGAGCCTGACCCTAACTCTATCCCTAAACGTAACCCTGACCCTGACACTAACACGGGCCCTGACTCGAAACCTAACGCTGAACCTAATCCTAAAACTAACCCCTAACATTATCCCTGACACTGACCATAACCCGGTCTAACCCTAACCCGCAACCTACCTCTAACCCTAACCCTAACCCCACTTTAACAATAATCCTGCCCTCTCCCGGACCCTGATCATAACCCTAACTCTGCACTTTGCCTATGTCAGACCTTAACCTTAAACCTGACCCTGGCCTTGACCTTAACAGTGACCCTAACCCTGACTCTAAACCTAAATCTGACCCAATACGTGATCCTGAACAGAATCGTAACCCTAACGCTAACCCTGTTCCTGAACCTACTCATAAAACAGAACCTAAACATAAAGCTGCCCTTACTATAACCATGAACCTAACCCTAACCCTGACCCCTACCCTAAGCCTAACGCTAACCCTGACCCCAAAGACATCTGACCCTAATGGTGACCCTAAGTCTTTCTTAACCCTAACCCTAACACTAACCTGGTCTAA